>NC_033798.1:34710481-34741213 GCF_001876935.1 Asparagus officinalis | reverse complement strand
TTCCTTAATTTCTAAGGCTTCTAACCTCCGCAGAATTGTCGCCATCTTCGCTTCTGAAGCAATGTTTGACTCCAAGGAAGGACCACTAGACTTAGAATTGAGGACTGATGAAACCTTGTCATCACAGTGTTCCCACTATATTGTTTTCTCGGATAAACTCTCTAGAAATTCCTGTAGAACCCCGTAATTTTTATATGAATATATATGAATTATTAGTAAATAAATAATTCTTTTATGATAAATAACTTGAGGTCATTGATGTGCATGATAGCAAGTTATTTGAAATGATATGAGGGTATGGGTGTAGAGCTTTGTGTGTTGGAGTTTGCAAAATTAGCAAAACATGCACAAAACTGGAATTTTCCAGATCAGTCGACACATCAGTCGACTGATGGTATCGGTCGACACATCAGTCGACTGATATGCTGATTTCCAGTTTTTACAGGTTTCGGGTCTGTTTTGTTTTGGTTCGGGTTTGGGTCGGGTTTAGCTGTTTGTATATATCCTTCTCCACCCGAAAACATCTCCTCTCATCCTCAGATCAGAGAAACCCTAGCCCCCTCTCCCCTCTCTCAAACCCTAAGTTGTTCTTGGTGATTTGGGGAAGAAATCGGAGGATTTTCGGCGGGATTTTCAATTTGCAGCGAAAGGAATCACTTCCCCTCAGATCCAGGAGCTCTTCATCACCTCAGAGGCGAGTAACATCTCGCCCAACCTTATCCCACTCTTTTTAAACATTTTCAATGGTTTTATTGAGATCTCTTTGGCCTAAAACGTATTTTGTGTACAAAGATTTGATTTTTATTGCATATAACATGAAGATGTGTATTTTCAGTTTGATAAATAACCTACTAATGTTTTGTGAATTTAGAATCCAGATCTGAAATGTGTTTATAAGAGATTTAACATGAGTTTGTCTTTAACATGAGATTTAACATGAGAATTGTTTTAAAAAAAATGATTTAAAACATAAATACACATGTCTAGGGTTTTGTTCATGTATTCACTTATGGGATTTCTGCCTTAGTTTAGTTCTTACATGTTAATATCAGTATTTTCATGCTTGGGATTGATGGGAATGAGTTTAGATCGAATTTGGTGTGTATAGCAATCTGTACAGGGGTTCTGCAGTCTTCGGTCGACTGTCAGTCGACCGACGGGCACATTTTTAATCCATCAGTCGACTGATCAGTCGACTGACGGGCTGGTTTTGTTTTTCTCAGCTTCTCAGTCGACTGATCAGTCGACTGGCGAGCTGAGGCTGTGCTGCCTGAGCCTCATCAGTCGACATATGAGTCGACTGACGTCATCAGTCGACACATCAGTCGACTGATGAGCTGTTTTACAGATTTTTGATCTGTTTGAGTTGCCTTTCGGGGTCGCCTCGATAACCTGACCCCAGCTTATCACGTTAATGACTTATCTGTACATGTGGGTTGACTTATGATACAAGTTTAGACATGTACACCGAGATGCGGGTGAGTTTAGATTATGTATATCTGTCCGCCTACACTCTTTGGACTATAATCCATTGAAGTCCTCGTGTTGGGCTACAATTTATTTCAGTGCTCGTGTTGGACATGCATTACTTATTTAGTCCTCGTGTTGGACACTCATTCCATTCAGTCATCGTGTTGGACATTCACTTTACTCAGTCCTCGTGTTGGACTATAATCCATTGAAGTCCTCGTGTTGGGCTACAATTTATTTCAGTCCTCGTGTTGGACATTTACATATTAGACCACGTGTTGGACTTTCACATATTAGACCACGTGCTGGACGTTTGTTAAGCTATAAGTATGACACTCATCTAAATTAGTACATAACTTGATTACATGAGATTTGGACATGATAGCTACCTAGACTGGACACGACACTTATGTGATATTGACATTTGACACTTATATGGTTTTGACGTGATTTTTGATTAAGTATTGAGATGAGTTGTTTCTTTTAGTTTATTATTCATGTATTAGACTTTGGGTTTGGTGATTAGGGATTTACAATTTGAGATAAAAGGTATATACATGAGGGTTTCCTTGTTTGGATTATTTCGCTCAACGTACCTATGCTCGTGTTGTAATTTCCTAAATACTAAAACCCATTATTTGCTAGGAATAATGATTTTAACTATTATGTAATAACTGTACTTTCTGTATACAACAAGCCCTCTCCCTTGGGGTTGGTTGTGATGTTGCTCGCTAGCGCTTTGACGCTCGTTGTCCCTCCCCCTTTCAGGTAACGAGCCAGGAGCCCGGAGAGTCGCAGGTTGAAGGCGACACGCTTTAGTGTTCAGCTGACTATTTTTAGATATGTTTTATTTTGGAGCTCCACTGTAGACTTTGTTTAGATGTTTGAGGACTTTATTCTAGATGTTGTAAAGGCTGTGTGCCTTATTTCCTTTACTCAGACTTATTGTATTTGAGATTTGATAAGAACTCCAGTTTATTCATTTCAGATATTGACTTTGTATTTCTATATGTTGGATGATGAAATATCATTTTGATCTCTTTCATTTCATCAGTATTTCTTGTATTATCTTTTACTTGCTTTTGTACCTACACTTGTTGTTGACTCTACTAGAGAGATGTTAATTGTGATGGTGAAACATGTTATTGCACGGTGTGGTGCATGGCAGGTTTGACATTCTTGGTTTCACCGAGGACTGCAGCCTCGCGTGAACCCAGGGGCGTCACAACGATAGCCCTAGTGAGGTTTACTAGTTCGAATTAATTAATGATTTATCTAGTGATAAACTTGCTTGTGGTAGTAAAAAATTATTGCATGCCTATAACAAATTGCATAAAGATTTTATTGATTTAAAAAACAAGCATGAAGACTTGAAATCCGATCATTAGTTGTTAACTTCTAAGTTTGATACTATTTCTAATGAGAATGTGATCCTCAAAGAAAAGAATGATAAATTAAAATTGGATCATGATTCTTTAATTTCAAACTTTGCTATTTTATCTCATGAAAAAGATAATGCCATGTTAGAAGTAGAGAACATAAAAAATAATACTGTTTTTTTATAAATGACTATTTATGTTCCACTTCTAATAAAAGTGCATATGTGTCTAATAATAAAGATTTGAATCTTGTGAATAAACGTATTTCATCTTTAGATTCAACTTTAAAAACATGCATCAATAATCATAAGAAGCTTATGAATATGTGTGCCAAGATTAAGTCAAAATCATCCACTCATTATGCACACATGTATAGCAAAACTTATAAGTGTTCTATTTGCGGCAATATCATTTAGCTAAGTTTTGTTATGATGCATATAAACATAAGAATTCTAATGCTCCTTATGCATCTCATGTGGCTTCTTCATCTTGTACACTTACACATTCACATGCTCATTCTCACAAAGTTCATCATAAGCATGCTAGTGTGTTCAAGTATGATTATTATGGTCGTTTTGGTCATTTGACATAATATTATTTTGATTTGAAAAGAAAATCACGTTTGCCAAATATTTCTAGTAGACCACGTGTTTTTAAATGTGATGTGTGTGGTAGGTTTGGACATCTTGCTAAATTTTGTTTTGATATGCAAAAAACTCCTATTTTGCAAAATGTTCTAAAAATACCACCTTTGTTTGATAATATTTCTTATTTGCAAAATAATTTTAAAAGACAATCTTTATTTACAAATGATTCTCGTGCATGAGCTAATGGTCCATAAAAATAAATGGATCTCTTTCATTGCATAAATTACAATCGGAAGGGTCATTTGAATGATTATTGCTTTGACTGTGTTAGTGCACCACATATGCCCAAACAGGTTCATAACCCTAGGGCTTTGAGCTTAAAATATAGGGGTCATGTCCCTAAATCTCTTGGTACCAAGAATTCTTGGGTACCAAAACAAATTTGATTTTTAAACCAAGAATTTTAGTGTTTTTCTTTTTTCTTTTATTGGTTTTGAAAATTATACTTTAAACTTTTGAACATGAAAATAATTCTTCTTATTGGTCATATTCTTTTGTTTTCATGATTATTGATTTTGCTTTGATGAGAGGTTTGTGTTAATATAACTCTCCGGGTTTATTGGGTATTTATTCTCAAATCTTGTTTATCGGGTGCTAAAATATTTATATGGGTTGATACTAGCTCAATAGCTAGATATAGTTGCCTCTCTTGATTTTTGAAAATCAATGATGATTTGGTTTTATGTTTTTATGTGATTGTGATTGATTTATGATTTCATTTGAGTAATTTGTTTTTATTTGAAAAATTTTTCTCATGATTCTCATGTTTTTCATTCTTTTTGATTTCATAAATCCATACATTGTTATGATTTATTTTGAAAATATCCTTTCTTGATTTTGTTTCCTTGTTCCCTATAAGTAAATTATTTTCCTTCATGGATCCTCCTTCATAAACTTTTTCTAAATGATGCCTTTTTAGATCCTTATTTTATCTCCTTGGGGCAAGAATGATAAATGATTGGTTTGTATATATACATCATGAAATCTTCGTAACACCCTTCACGATGTTATATATACATATATGTTCTTATTGGTCTTTTGCATGTGAGTTGTGTTTAGCATATCTTATATCTATGCTTACTCACATATGTGTGCCTTGATCATTATTTTACATATCCTATGAGACATTTTGATAAGGAGAGCAATCCTTATACTTGTTTTATACTCACCCATGCATATTGATAGGGGGAGCTTTCGTTCTCTTCAATCTTCCTTGTTTTCCCCTTTTTCATGTTGTTAAAGGGGGAGAAATATTGTGAGTATAGCATTTCTTGTTTATATGCATGATATATTATACTTTGTATATTCATTTCCTTCTATGCATATATCCTTTTTGTAAATTGTTTGTTATCATCAAAAAGAGGGAGATTGTTGGCCTATTTATTTTGATGATGTTTAACAAATAATTTACCACTAATGTTGTTTGTCTAGTATTTATGTATTTTTATTTATTGTAGACAAACAACGAGTTAGAGGTTGGATGATATTGCGCCACAACGATCATATCAAATGGAGGTTGGCGGAATAGTGGTTGAAGCAATACAATTCATAGTTGAAGATCCAAGTTCATACTTCATCCGCATGTTTACCAAGAAAAGCTCATTGAATATCAAGTTGCTTGGGTAAATAGTTTAGGTTTTATATTATGTGTGTTAGATACTCTAAGCTCAATATCATATTTTACAATGTTTCAAAATAGTGTTTAAGTCTTTTTTCAAAAACATGTATGTTTAGTTTTCATGTTTTTAGACTATTTTAAAAAATGATGAGTTTTCACAAATGTGAAGTGCAGATCCAAAAATTCCTTTTTTTAACATGTTCATTAATATGTTTATAAACATTTTCCAAAGTTTTATAATTTTTGGAATATTTTTGCTATTTTTAAAGGCACTTCAAAGTTGAGTTTTTCTGTGCACTTCAGGTCTGTGCACGTGTAGTCGACTCATAAGTCGACTCACGAAATGCATCAGAGTTGTGATTTTTCTTCTGCTGAGTTAACTCATATAAGTCAACTCATAAGTCGACTTATCAGAGAGCCGTTGTACAGTAACGACTAGTTTCCAGATTTGATTATTTTAATATTTTCATGGGATTTTGTTGGATTCTTGGGTTGGTTTCTTCAAGCCTATATATACCCCTTTACATTATCTATTTCATACAACTATGAGATTGTTTTAAAACAAGTTTAAAAGAGTTTTATCAAGGGTTTAAGTTTTGTTTAAAGTTTGTTTAAGAAGCTTTTAAGCAATTGAGAGTTTGTCTTTGCGAAATCAATTCCACAAGAGCTTGAGGAAATCATCTATTAGTGTTTGAGCATCCAACTATTCTCCCTCGACCTCTTGATCTATTGAGAAGTTTTCTAAACTCTATTTCTAGCTCTTTTATATATTTAATTATCATTGTTATTAAGCTAGAACTATATTGAGTTTAGTTTTGATTTATATCTCTTTGTTCACACATAACCTACTGAGCTTATTGTATTTACATTCATAGTATAATTTGGGATTATGGATTTGTGACTAAGAGTTGTGCCTAATTTAGTCCTCGCCTTGTTTAGAGAAAATTAATTTGTTGTAAGCTTAATTTGTGAGGATTCACTTTGTATTACACTAGTACACCGAGAGGAGTGTGTGGTGAGAGACGGGGTCGTTTCCAAGAAGAGTGGTGTCGGTTGACGAACCTAGGGAGAGGTTGTATCGGAGCACTTGAGAAAGGATATGGACTAGAGACCAACACTTAGAGAGTGTGTAGTGTAGTTACATTGTGAGATTGTGATCGTTGATCACTGAGCGTTGAAAACCGATATTATAAGGTGTAAACGTTATTCAGGTGAGCATAGAAAACCCAGTTATGATAGTGGATTTCTCCCTGGGAGTGGGGAGCGGAGACGTAGGACGGAAGGTCCGAACTCCGTGATCATATTATGTGTTCGCATTGTTTATATTGTCCTATCAAAATTGTATCTTTAGTTTAGATTGTTTACCCTTGTGTTGTTTATATATCCTTACATATATTTCACCATATAGGATATATCTTTTTGTACATATTTCATATTCTTGCTCATAATATATTGTATATCTATCTTGCAAGAATAATTTGATAATAAGTTATAATTGGCAGAAAATCGGATTAGATTAGCATAAGACCCTAATCACCCCCCAGGGTCTAACATGTTCTTCCATAAATTTTGGCCTTTTATCCAAAATGATGTTATATCCTTCATTCAATCTCTTTTCCATGATGTTAGACCCCTTCACAACATAAAATTTTCTTTTATTTGCCTCATACCTAAGAAGGAAGGGGCTAGCTCTACATCAGACTTCAAACCCATTAGCCTTCTTAACAGTTCTGTTAAGATTTTCACCAAAATCCTAGCCAATCGTCTCAAGCCCCTTATCCCCTCTCTGGTTGATCTGACTCAATCAGCATTTCAAAACGGCAAATCTTCTCTTGACTCTGTTCTTCTAGCTCATGAAATGATCAACAAGTACTCTTCAGGGAAAAAGGAACTTTGCACAATTAAAGTAGACTTCTTCAAAGCCTTTGATTGCGTTAATTGGAGTTTTCTCTTATCTCTCCTCAAAGCCAGAGGATTTAGCCCCAGATGGTGTCACTAGATCTCCCACATCCTTTCCTCCTCAAAATCTACAGTTCTTGTTAATGGTTCTCCAACTTCCTTTTTTCAATGTTACTGTGGTCTCAAACAGGGTGACCCCCTCTCACCTATGCTTTTTCTGTTTGTGGTGGATGTGCTAAATAAGATGATCTCCGACAGCTTCTCTGCTGGTGATCTTTCAGATCTAAATCTCAAAGGAGAACTCAACTCTATTAGGTCACTCCAATTTGCTAATGACACCATCATCTTCTGTAAAGATAACAACAGAGACATTTTCACCCTTAAATCTATCTTGTTCATGTTTGGTAGCATCCCTGGTCTCCATATAAACCCATCTAAATCCACCCTCTTCTACCTTGGAAAAGTTCCTAGCAGAGGTGTTCATTTGGCTAACAAACTCAATTGCTCTAACGGTTCTCTTCCTTTCATTTATCTTGGTATCCCTCTCAAAAGAGGCTCTTTGTCTAGAAGGGAATGGCAACCTCTTCTAGATTCTTTCTCTAGAAAGTTGGCTTTATGGAAAAACAAGTCCCTCTCCATAGGGGGTAGACTCACCCTGGTGAATTTTGTTCTATCCTCTCTCCCATTATAATATATGTCATTTTTTAAACTCCCTAGTTGGTTCCTCAATGTTATGGACAAAATAAGACGTAACTTTCTTTGGGACTCCTACCAACATTCTTCTAAATCCAAAAGCTTGGTTAAATGGGGTACTGTGTGCAAAGCTAAGGTTGAAGGGGAACTAGGTGTCATTAATCTGTAACCATTCAACTTAGCTTTGCTATCTAAATGGATTTGGAAGATCCTTGACAGAAATTCCTATATTGGTAAAGTGATCATGTCTATTTACTCTATTAATAGCTCTAACCCTATATCTCACCCCTTAGATCTTCAGCTTCTAAACTGATTAAGGACTTATTCTCTATTCATGACCCATTCTTTCATTTTGGTCCGATGGAAATTGGGGGATGGTAAACTTTGTAGATTTTGGCATGATAAATGGTCGGGAGACAACACCCTCAGTAGTCTGTTCCCCAGAATGCATCAACTTACTTTTACCAATTCCACTGCCACCAGTTGTCATGGCCTTCTCATCAATATTTCCTAGAAGTGGCACCCCATTATCAGAAGAGTTAATTCAGATGAAGATAGAAATCAGATTGATCAGTTATATCTTAAGCTTGAGTCTGTTAATTCTCCTGTAGTTACCATCAGAGATGAGATTTCCTGGCATCACCACCATTCAGGCAAGTTTACTGTCAAATCTCTCTATTCTATTCTTAACTCAGGAGGCACTCTCTCTCATTTACATAAATTTATCTAGAAGTCGCCCACTCCGCTTAAGGTGAAGATTTTTTTTGGTCCTTGAGTTTGCACAAATTAAACACAAGAGATGTTTTAGTCAAAAAGGGTTGGACAGGGGATACAATTTGCCTCATGTGCAGTTCAGCTACTGAAACCCATGATCACTTGTTCAATGATTGTTCCTTCACCAGATCAGTCTGATCTCTCCTCTTCCCTAATGGTCAGTTTGGTTATTGGCCGCAGGGGATTGACTCCTTTATCACTGCTCAAGGTGACTTCTTCCTCAATAAGAACATCAAATCTCTATGGAAAGTCATCCTTCCCTATTGTTGTTGGTGGTTATGGTATTGCAGGAATAAGCTCATATTCGATAAGCTTCATACTCCTATTCACATCATAGCTGCTAATATAGCTCAATTCACTCTTTTGTGGAACGTGCCTCCAGTAGCAAAAGAGCTTCCCTCATGCACAATGCTGCGGTTGAGCTTGGACTCAAACAGTGGGCTAAACTTGGCCTTGAGGATGATGTTGGAGATAATTTTCCTAGCTAATCCTGGTGCTTCCAAGTGGTGGCTCCTCCAGAACTTTACTTTTTGTTTTTTGGTTCGATCTTTTGTAATATATTAACTATACCCTCATATTTCCCTCTGTTGCTGCTTTCAGTTTGTTACGCTTTCCCCCTAGGAAGTTAGGAGTCAGTGAATAAAATATCTGGTTGGTGACGACAAGGTCCGCTGCCAACAGAGATTTTCTTCTACTGGCTCTTTTTCTTCCTCTTTATGTTTCTATTGTATATATTTACCTCACTTTTGGAGTTACAGTTATATAAATATATGAGCAGGAGTTCTCACCCTGCTTCTTTCTTTTCAAAAGAAAAAAAAGAAAAGAAAAACCCTTGTTTAATTTATACCAGACTAGAATACTCTAACTAAAATCTGTAACTTTAGTTCCCCCCAAAAAACAGCCTTAAACTAGGGTAATTACATATCAACCACATTTCAATTTTAATTTATACATAAACTATCGTTAAAGTGGATTTCATTGCAATCAACAACTTCACAGTCGAAGTTTTCGCAAATAAACCCACAATTACCCTTTGAAAACTCACATTCAAGGCACGTAACTTACTTTTTTAATATTTAGATCTTATTAGGATGCAACTCACGTACCTTAATTAAACTTGAATTTTTAAGCTTATATTTAGTTCTTTTAGTAAAAGCTTGACTGGGAGGTGATTGATTGTAACAAAAAACCACTTTAAAGATGATTTATATACAAATTAAGATTGAAATATGGTTTCTATATGATTATCCTATTTTAAGGTGATTTCTAGGGGAAAAACGAATAACTTTAACATGACATTTTCTAATACCTGTTGTGATTCCTAGTTTGACCTCATCTTCATCTGAAATCTCATTTCTACTCTGTGTAGAAATTGAGTAGATGTATGCTCCTAGAATTGGAGAGAATTAATGAAGTAAAATTTTATTTTAGTGGTGATAGCATATATCTATGCTGTAAACTTTACATGAACATATTGTACATTGATATCTCTTGTTTAGAGAATACATGTCCTAGGTTTTCGAAAGGATTGCCACACATATCTTCATGATCTTTAAATAATGGTCGAAAGACAACCACCCCATTGATATGACGAGATGTCCTCGCATGTCACCTCGTGACTAACGTATAAAACTGAGAAAGAAAGAAGATGACAATTGTATGTTTGTCTCTATCTCTTTAATCTCTACATAAGTGCATATATATAAAGTTTAGGATAAAACTCTAACCCTTTTGGATTAGGAACCGATTCACTAAAGGACTAGTTTTGGCCTACTTTGGATCCACCCGCTAATTAGGCGGATGTGATATCTTAGTTCTTTTTTATTTTGATAATCGGGTACCGTTATCAGTACCAACCATTGTATCAACAATATGTAGACATGTAACCCAATTGCATGAGCATGATGATTTACCCATGCTTAGATTAAGATGAATAAACCAGATATAGAGTTCACCATACCCTTTAGCATGAAATCTCAATTAACCATGTTTTAAATTTGTATTAAAGTTAATTCAATTTTGATAAATACCTATTTCAAAACCCTCTAAATATCATATTTAAATATGCTGGGCAGCCATGAGTTGAGAGGAACTTTACAAATAAACCCTCTATTTTTCCTTTTACAACATTTATAAGTCATGGGTATAAAAGTACCTAACCAAGACATTCCATTCGTTTCTCTTGCACTATCAAAATTTCCATCTCTCCTCTCCTGTCTCCTTCCCCATTCGGCCAGCCAATATCACAGCCTCCACTCTCCCAAATCTTTCCCACTAATCCCTCTCTCAAGTTCATTTTCTCAAGCTAGAAGGAAGAATGAAGTCTAGGATCCATCAAGGAGTAACCTTGGGGTAAAGAGAGGATCTTTGAGCTTTATTTAGGTATATTCCATTTTCTTCTTTGCCATGATGAGTACCTTAATCTCACATCTAAAATTGCCAAAATTTAGTGCTAGATTAATCATGCAAACATCAATTCTTTAAAAAATATACTTGCATGTGGTAATAAATGGTGAATTTGTGCTTGCATATCACTATGGAGTGTTAAAGTTTCATTCTTTATTCATGATATTGGATAAAACATGATCCTGCATAAATATTTAGTTTCAAATTGTGGTAAAGGTGGTTTTTGGCCCTGGTTGTGAGTTGCATGCATTGTATGTCTGAAGGAATAGATTTCCATGTCGGTTTGGGTAACATATTTTCATACAAATTTTCTAGTAAGAACACCCTTTTAGTATTTTGAGCATAACGTTTTATATACTTATCCAATTCTGGAAAAATTAGATTTTTAAGAGACTAGACTCATGTAATTTTTAATTGATTCTAGTTTAGACTAATTTGGATATACATTTGCTAGTTTAAATATATGATTAAAGTCAATGCATGTGTCCTGAACAGATAGTTTGACCCTTTCTGATTTAATTGCTTATATCTTTACCTATGGTTGAGATATGATTATAAGGGATTTTTTTAATAGACACTATACTTATCAAACTTCTTTTAGTAGGAAAATTATCAAGTTTTAGTGAATTTTTGTTAAGCAAAACTAGTGGGAGATTTAGGACATATATATGTTTTCTGTATATTATTATATGATGATGCTCATGCAACTATAAGACCATATATCCTATATATTATCATTTTTTTTTCAAACTAATTGGTGTTTCAGAAAATAGACTTGCATATAGATATTTTAGCTCTAGTTTAACTTAATTCGGATATCATTTGGAGCCTAAATTAGCCATTTGCATCTTCCTATATAATATGTATTCTAGTCTCTGCATGTCATGTATATGTATGCATAATTTTCCTTGTCTATGGTCACCTAATTGATGTAAAGCTTAATGTTTTATGAAGTAGACTCATATCTGAGTAAAATAACGCTATTTTTACATAATTTGAACCTTATTTAGCTAACAATTTTGCCATCACCAATCATGACACAAATTGCTGCCTTTGCTGTTTATTCGATCATGTATGGCATATTGCTTCATTTGCATCTTTGTCAAGCCTGTATATAACGTAGGCGTGCAAACCCTTACATGAATGTACATTATGTATATATAGGAGAACTCACCCTCTTGGAACTATTTGACGGCGTCGAGGAGTTTATCACAAGACATAGGTAACATTTCCTTATTCCTCTCAATTCATCGAGTGTTCGGTTGTTTATTTTCTTGAAAATCCTATAAGTTGAATTTTGATACTCAGTTGCATGCTCTTTTGCTTCAGCAAAAGCTTACTTGGATTACTTCATGTGTGGACTGATTTACATTGCTTATCTATTGCTATACCATCGTTCATTCATTTTAATACTATGCTATTGATTCCATAAATGATTATGTTATGATAATTCATCTTGCCTCGATGACTCCATTGTTGAGAATGATAGTATTCTTTCATTTGCTAGCTTGTTGATACTCTATATTCATGGATTATCCCCTATGTTGAAGTAAGCTTCACCGGTGGTTAGTAAATGAAAGTGGGTCATGTGGGGGACATGTCCTGTGTGAGGATGCTCACCGATAAGTGTATAAATGAAGGCATGCATGGTTTATTGATATATCTCGAGATTGTAAAAATTTAGAATCCTGAATATTAGAGCTTGTTTATTTATTATTGACATCCATAATTTTATTTCGACTGACAACCATATTATGAGCATTGGTAACTTATTTGCTGATATTTATTCGTTTCAATTTTGAATGTCTATATATAGTCCTTTTTTCCTTTGTAGACAGTCAAAATATGCAATCTCTATCCAGGATTAATACTTAGTAAAGATAATACAAATCTAATACTTGAGTCCAACATGAGCTTAAGAAGTGAACGCCCATGGACTAAATACTTAATCAGATCAGAATGGCTCAAATACAAGCCATAGCCAAGCTTGCCCAAGTCATGACAAATCTTGCTCCCAAGACCAAGTCAAAGTGAAGCTTCAAGCATAGTTCACCCAGAACGTGCTTAGGAAAGTTTACCTAGAACGAGCTAAGCCCAAATACTCCACATGGGCCACATCACCCACATTTTGGTGATGTTCACTAGAATGAACTTCGCCCATGCCTGTTATTGGTGAACCTCACCTAGAGCTATTTTATGTGCTATTTTTGAGGAAATAGTTCACCCAATTATCTCCCAAGTTAATAGACATTAACTCATATTTAATGGCCACTAATTTTCTCACTTAGCCTATAAGAGGAGGGGAGATTGCCCATAATTGGGAATAAAAAAGAGATAGATCAGAGATCAGAATTTGGCTAACTTTGGTAAACTTGGAACTTTGGCATTCCTTTGTCAAAGAAAGAAGACATTGGCCATCTTTAGAAATTAGCAAAATACTCATTGTCTTGCTCGAACCATCAACGGAGCAGAAGGACGACACTCCATGGGCATACAAAATAGAATCTACTTTATAAATTTTTCTATGCTTCTAAGTTGTTGAAATTATAACTCTTATTTGTAAGTTGTCAAATTTAAGACCCGAAATAGGATGGCGACTTCGCTGGGGAATTCCTTCTCAACTGACGAGAAGATGGTGTCACAGTCCGATAACAAGGCCTTAGGGTCTATTGTTAAAACCTTGGTCATTGATTTTGACCAGCAAAATCTGAGGAGTTCATTTCCTCTGAGAAGTTGCTTAAGGCCACTATTAGGAGTTGCCGTAAGATCCGCTATAATGTGAAGATGGGGCTAGATTTGACCTCACTCATAGCAAGGCGAGCTTCACTGATAGTAGTCTTGGCTTTGCTGGAAGCTAGACAAACTTTCCTCAGAGTGAAGAACCATCGACCCTTGCTCGAATGAAAGTCAAGACGTTTATACATTTCTTTATTTTGAACTTTAGTCCATATTCCCTCTGAGGGTCCGCTTTAAAGCATCTCGCGACGATCGTCATGCTTCTCTAAAAGAAGCCAACAATGGGGGTCATCCTCCATCCATGATCCCACAAGGGAAAATTATACCATTGCTGATTCTTCGTTTCAATCACAAGCTCTTACTTGTGATGAAGACTCAATTGACTACACTTGTCATAGGTCAAAACAATATCATCAAAGGCGATGTTCATTTGTCGAAAGCCAAGTATGTGAAGTTGCTAGCAAGAAGAGAGATCATCATTTTAGCTAACTCGAGACTCCTGATCTAAGGGAGTTCCTTTCCCTAAAGAGGGTGCGTCAATATCAGCACTGTGTGACTCTAAAAGAGATTGTCACAGCAGCTCAAACCAATTTCCAATGTAAATCCCCACTTGCAAAAGAACTAGTGTATAGCCATCTCAGCCTACTCTCAAAGCCTTTATAAGATAGGAATAAACGACAACGACACTCCTAAAAGATCAAAGCTGATCTCCAAGAGTTCATGGTCAATATAACCAGTGTGACCAAGGAAGAAGGTGAAGAAGGGATTGATAGTCCTTCTAATTCAAGATATTCTCCCGGCATAGGGAATATACGTTTAGAGACTGACAATGATAATCGATCTGTAACAACCGTAAATTTCTGATGCGTATTTAAATAAAATTTTCTAGTATTTAAAATATTAAATATTATTTTAAATGAAGAGCATTAACTTTTTCCCAATTCTCTAGAATCTTCTATGATTTTTTTTAAAATGTATAATAATAGTGGTTATTAATATTTGGTTAATATTATTATTTGGTTAATTATCACTATAAATGTTGATATTATTATGTACATAGTATTAATATTTCGTTGTCACACTATCTCACATTAATCACATGCATATTCTCTCCCTTTCCCCTCCCATAACCACCCCATATTGATTTCCTTCCTTATTTCCCTCCCATTATCACGTTCTCCCTTGATTTCCTTCCTTTTCCCCTCTACGTTCTCCCCACACTCCCTCAGATTCCCTCCCTCTCCTCTCAACTCTCTCCGCTCTTTTCCAGATTCCCTCCCTCTCCTCTCAACTCTCTCCGCTCTTTTCCCCCAAGAAACCCACACCAGACCCTCTCTCCTCTCGTTTCTTTTCTCTTCCCCTTCAAAGAAACAACTCTAGTAGCACTCTCTACATCACTCACCGCCCTCAACCTCTCCCTCCACCCAACATCGCCATCAACACCCTGCTCAGCCGCCGTCGTTGCAAGCTCCCCAGGTCCGAGCATACCCCTTGCAACTCCCCTTGCCGTCACCGTCACTTTAGTGACGCCCAGCCAGCGTCGATGCCTCCTCCCTCACCCTCGTCATCAACCTCGCGCGCCAACACCCGGCCACCCTTTGACCAACCACCGACTGCTAAAACTCCAACCACCATCTCCACCATCAGCCCTGCCTGAGGCCTGGCCCCTACCAGCCGCCATGCCAAGCCCCCTCAAATGTAGCAGCCCCCGTCCATCACCCCTGCTCCTCTTCATTGTTGCCTCGACCATCGCGCCCCTATAGCTGCTGCAACTCTCCGACCGTCGCTCCAGTATCCCTCCGTCGCCACGTCCACAGGCCCTTTGGCCCGAGGCAAGATCCCGCCCCCCTTTAACTCGTCATTTTATATATATATCTGCTATGAATTATATGCATAGATTAGATTGTGATTTAATTATATTGTAGTATGAATATTATGATATTATGCATGGATTTGTTGTTGAATAGTATTAAATAATTTTAAAGGAACTTATTTTGTAAAAAGGGTTAGTTTTGAATTATTATGATAATAAATATTTTAAAAGAGATTATTGTGTAAAAGGATTATTTGAATTAATATGTTTATTATTTTAAAAGACTATTTTAGCATTATTTATATGAGAGAATATTTAAAGAAAATTATTTTTGGAAAATAGATTATTTTAAATTAAAATAATAAGAAATAATTTAAAGGACTTATTTTGAAAAAAAAAAGAAAAAAAAGATTATTTGAATTATTAAGAAATAAATTTTAAAAGAATTTAGTTTGGAAAAAGAGTATTTTTGAATAATTATTATCAGATATAATTTTGAAAAATAAATTATTTTGCAAGATCTCTTTTCTCATTTGACTCGTCATTACATGCCATGATATTATTGCATAGAATTAATTGCATTTATTTCCTTGTTATGTTTGAGAACCATTAGTAGTTCATGACTTAGTGACTTTGCGCATCATGAACAAGACTTAGTGACATTTGTGGGTGCGTTGACCATACTTAAGGGGTGAACCAGTGATCTATTATAGGCTTAGAAACACAAGAGATGTTGGGGGTGGGAAAGTCTTGGTTCACATGATCGTATGTGGTTGTTGATTATCTTCCAGGCTCGCACCAGTGAATCGTTTCTCATTGGTGTTAGTCTGTTAGGCCAGTGAATCATTTCGCACGTGATCAGTGAAATCGCTTCGTCACCCGAGTTTTGCTTGAGTTCGGACTAGGCTAAAATCAGATTGCGTGTAGTCCTCTTATTGAATCGTTTCGCGGTATTGGATGCGTGTAGAGGATCGTGAACAGTCAGTTATCCGGTAATGCGAACTTTGACCTATTCGAGATGTGGATCTGTGAGCTATTTTAGGATGGCTAGTACATGATCTTGTTATTTGTAAGCTGTTGGCTCCTTATGATTATTATACTCTAGTGGTGGATTGCATCTACATTGTTAGATTTCAAGTTGCACGTTTCTATTGTCATTACTGTTGTTGCATCTTTTATTGCGTTGATCATTCGATCGTTCTATTCTTTCTTGTGGGATCTTGTCGTGTGCCATATACGCTGACGTATTCCTATTTCTCTTGGGTGTACGTCTGATTTAGAGGATGGACAGGTCTAGTATGGTGATGCATTGGAGCCGGAGTATTCCCAGCCGGAGTGTCTTCCAGATGGAGCAGAAGAACAAACTAAAGCTTAGCCATTTTCTTTTCTATAGTTGTTGATGGACACTAGATTACTTTTGTAGTTCTTTCTCATTTAGTTTAGTTGATGTATTTTTATGACTATCCAGTTTTAGTTGTACGTTTTGTATCAGAACATGTTGACTCGTATATGATGTCTTGGATGATATTTCCCTTGTGATATGTAACATGTTGTTCTGGATTGTTTATTATATTCTTGCTAACTATGATCAGGGACCTGTGACTTGTATTATATTGCTTGACGCTTAGTGTACTAGATTGAGAAGAAATGGTCTATTATTTATTCTTCTCAATCTAATATATCGCGGGCTTGCTCGCGTCCCGTTTCTT
Organism: Asparagus officinalis; assembly: GCF_001876935.1. NCBI lineage: Eukaryota > Viridiplantae > Streptophyta > Magnoliopsida > Asparagales > Asparagaceae > Asparagus > Asparagus officinalis. The sequence continues at coordinate 34,724,069 of NC_033798.1, read as the reverse complement.
GGGTATTGTTGGAAGCGGGGCATGACACGATCTCCTTTGATTATTCCCTCCTGAGGATGCATGCTCCACAAGTTTCCTCACAAGTGGACCACCTTTCTACTAGCGATACCAATTCTGCTATAGCGCCAAATGCAACTCCTGGCTCAAGTCAAGAGTATGTGGACGTGGATTGTAGACATAGGGATGAAGAGGCCCGCGATAACCTTATTCGATGGGTCGAAGCCCGAAATAAGGGCATATAATGAGCTCTTCAAGCAACTTGAAAATATACTTCAACAGTTGTTTCTTACCTCTCAACCCCCCTAAGAGCTCTTCAAAAAGGAAGTGACTGCTCGTTGAGAAGGTGCCGTCACACTAAGAAGATGCTCTCTCTCTCTCTCTCTCTCTCTCTCTCTCTCTCTCTCTCTCTCTCTCTCTCTCTCTCTCTCTCTCTCTCTTCCCCCTCCCTCTCTCACAATCAGAATCTAAGGTGTCAAGTCAACAAAAAATGAAGCATGAAGTGAATGTTCTCAAAGACCTCCAGAACTAGCTTAATACTCTTACATAGTGAACGGAGCTAAAAAAAGTTACGATCATCCGACGTTATCCTATTGAGTGGGACTCAGTTACTTACCCAATAAAGTTTAAGTCATCGATATTATATACATTCCATGACAAGGGATCTCCTAACCAACACATCTTATACTTCCATTAACAAATAAGAAATGTAGTAGGAAATAATGCCAACAAGGCAAGACTCTTCATTGACACCCTTAAGGTAGTAGCTCTTGATTAGTTCTAGAATATGGCCGAAGGTTGCATCAAATCTTAGGTTGATATAGACTCACAATTCCTATCTTAATTCCATGAAGAGCAATCTGATGTGCACATGGCCAATCGCATTTCCAATAAGTAAAAAGGTGAAAACTCTGTCAGAGATTATACAAATGGTTTCGCAATTTGACATTGCGATGTTGCGGTAGGCCACTGTTGATGTTGCTCTAAACTTGTTAGCACAACTTCTTGAGTTGGATAAAAGCTCACATAGGCACTGTCAAGGCTAACTCGTGGAAAGATTTGACAAAGCAAGTAAAAATTGCTGAGATATTTACCAAATGCTTTAACAAATTTGATCCTCGCTCTAATAAAGAAAGGGATAATAATAAATCGAGATAGTCATCCAAATCAAAATAACAGGAGACATTTATTATTGAGGTAGAGAAACCTGATAAATAGAACAAAAAGACTCTCGAAAGAGTTCCTAGCAGAACTATTCTTTTAAAGATGAGCACACTGTTGTCATCTTCCACGTGCTCAACAACTGTTATCACCTAAAGCTTCCAAAGGCTCTACGCTCAGAAGAAGTTGAGAAGACCAATGATCCTAATTATTACCTCTATTACAGAATGTTGGGACACATGATGATGAGGATCATCAAGCTTTGACCTGAGCAGAAGAAGGTTACTGCCAACATAGTAACCCTTTGAGTCGACTCTATACTGGAGACACAAGTGTAGAATGAGGTCACCCCTATTCTCATCACAAGGATAGAGCTGGTCAATCATGATCGGTAAGTTCGTCAGAAACAATGCTTTGTCTATCTCACAAGGAATAAAGGAGAGGTTATGTGAGTTCATCTTGATCTTCTCCAAGATGAACATTGGAATTCTCTCAAACTAATACCCCATGCAAAGACTAAGGGCGAGGTAGAGACTTGCAACATTATCTATGCAATTATAGGTGAGGAATCTTTATAGGTCTCCTCAATGATAGATTCAGAGGAAAATAAAGTGGCCATGGTGGTGCAACCGGGCGAGGCTTCACCTATAGGAATGAGATCTAGCAAGGACTACTTAAAAGAAGTATGACCAACCAGGACCTTCCAAATAGCCTGTGACTACCAAACATAAAGAAACACTATTTAACAAACCATTGAAGCCACCATTTCTAGACTCAAAGTTCCATCCAATATGATATATTTGCCCAATTGGCCAATATCCCGACTCGTATAACCTTACATGAACTTCTATGTTTGCTTAAGATTTTGAAGAAGGCTTTAAGGGGAGCACTGATGAACAATGAGACGTTCCTTGCTCATGTGCTCGAGCCTCCTCCAATTGTTGATCAAAGGCAATGCTATCAATATCATCAAGAGGTATAACAAATGCCTTTTACCACCTTCACTTTTGAAGACATACTTATCAAGGACCATTCTCACAATCGAACCCTCTACTAAACGGGATATAATCCATATCGATCTAAGATTTTCCTTAAGCATTATCCTTTGGAGGCTTCTTAGCCTCTTGGGCATCCCACTATATCAAGAATTACCGCTACCATCTTTAGATTCAATTCCAACAATAGCTGGTCATAGGGAAAAATTTGTCTCAAGTGCCAGCTTGGTAACTTAAAGACAGAGGTAACATGCTACGTTATTGATGTAGAAATACCCTATAATCTGCTTTTGGGACGGTCATGGATCCATTCAAATATAATTGTCCCATCAACACTTCATCAGTACTTCAAGTATATCAATTATTAGGGGGTGGTAACAAAGGTTTATGCTGAGAAGAGTCCCATAAAAGAAGTGGAGAACTAGTTCACCAACTCTCTCCTTTATAATAAAAAGTAGAAAATCGAGCTATCTAGAAGATCTTGGTAGTGCTAATGCAGCGGGTAGCAAACTCGAAAAGGACAAAGATTCCATTTGGGAGATGGAGCCCCTTGTAATCACCTTGGAAGATCTTTATACAGACCAGTAAGTCAAACATCAGGGCTAATGGGTTTTTAATAGTAACATAGAATTTGCTTACGGTTGTTCTTCCTGCTCTGAGCATGAAAACTCAAAAGCTGATGCTTTGCTTTCTAGATTAGCTTTAGAACCATCTTTATACATGCCCGTAAATGAGTCACATTTGACTTGCAAATAGTTGTGTAGCTCTGAAGTTGCTCTCTTCATTGTTCCAACGGAGGAAAGCACTCAAGAGACTATCATCTTTGAGAAAGTTGAACCAAATGCGCATCCACCGGTCTCAGATGATGAAGTTGAAGAACACCCAAATTCTCTCATTACAGTAAGCAATCTCATCACATAAAGGCGAGATGGGTTATGATTTCACCCTAAAGTAATGGTTAAATTACAACCGAGGACGACGAGTTTCACTAACCCCTTCATACCGAAAGGGGGAAGTATCGATTACATCAACTGAACCAGATATGGGCTCAAATATGTGTCCCCAGAATCCGCTATGCAGACAGAACCAAGGTTTGATAACTTACCAAGACATTCTTTAGATACATCTTACCGGGATTTTGATGTTAGCGTTAATACCATGTTCAAAGAATTCACAGTCAACATGTCTTCATATAGTCAAACCGAAGAGATTAATGAAGCAGAAGCATTCGACAACCCAGAAAATGGTCCTTGGGCAAAATACCTTAAGACCTAGTGAGAATCTCGTTTCGAACCATGCAAGCACCTAACTAAAGATAAGGTAGTCCAGATGATGTATTGTGAAAATAGTGTCAAGTTGCAAGTACACAACCAAGTTATAGTATAGTGCAATGTCAAACCCATGAGGAAGGTGTGTATAGGAAAATCCTAAAAATAATCCTAGAAAAGTATGTGGACAAAGAGGAGTAAAAGTGTAGAGATATAGAGAGTGTGTGATTATTTGCAAATAAAAGGAAACTAGAACAAGAGGGGAGAAAGAGAGTGAATAAATAAAAGAAAACAAAGAATAAACAAGGAGGAGAAATAAAGAAAGAAAAGAATAAAACCAAGATGAGAAAAAATAATAAAAAAGAGGAAAATCAAAACAAGTTAAAGATGGAGAAAATCAAGTAGAGAAGATATTAATCTAAAATTAAACCCACTAGTTAATTTTATTTAGGACTTAAGCTACGATCGTTTTATCATATGTTAATTTAGATTTACTAAACATAGATTATCAAACCACTTAAAGAAAGTATAACCTATCAAATTATTATACAAGTAAAATTCCCATTAATACAAAAATAAGCAACTAGATATAAATTCTAGAATTCATAAGTATAACTTATCAAATCACTTAAGATAAATATGGATTATCAAATTCTTCTTCTATCAATTAGTCTCTAGTTGATTATCCTAAGCATAATCATTTTGAGAATAAAGAGAGTAACCCACAAATCATAAATAAATCAAACTAGTTTCATATAATTCTAGAATTCTTACAAAATTTAGTTACTCATTTTACAAAATAAAAGAAGAAAAATAAAATCTAGACTACAAAGCACCAAAGAAAAAGATCTAAATAAAATAAAATAAAAACTAGCTATAAAAGTAAGAATAATAACAAGGAAATAAAAATCTAAACAACGAGCATAAAGAAAATCTAAATAACAAAAATAAAAAGCATAAAAAGTAAATATACACTAAAAAAGAATATGATAAGAAAATAAATTCTACAAAGCAATAAAATAATAAAACAGGGTGAAAGTAAATCTATACTATAAGGCATGAAATTTATCTAATATGCCAACATAAAAAATAAAAATAAACTAAAACCCTAAAATATAAATTTCTAAAGTAAGAAAATAAAAGATAAAAACTTACCTTGCAAAGGATTGACACCTTGAAAGCAAATCTTCATTTTCATCATCTTCATCAAAAAAGAAGAAAAAAAAGTTAAAACGAGGAATTTTTTTATTTATTACAAATTCAAAAAGCTTATAAATTGGAAGACCAAATTAAAGGCTCTCCTCTTTGAAAAAACAGTTTATAAAAATTTTCATACTCAAAATCCTCACGGTCTACCCCTAATTATAGCCTACAACAATAAACAAGAGCCCTTGAATTAGCCTTGGGCTCTAAGATAAAAAACTCAGCCATTTACTATTTCTGTTATGAACCAATTAGTTGGCTAATCTGTTAACCAATCGGTTGGTTGATCGATTGGTTTCTAATAGAATTGATTCTTTAGTTGACTTGCTAACTTGATTTTTTTCTTGATTCCTTCAGTTTTTGTGGGCCTTATCTTGGCTTGATGTTTGGCTTCAATAGTTGGTAGAAAAATAAGAGAATTTTATTCTTTTAGGTGCTTCTCCAATAATTGTTCATTTCCTACAAGTTAAGAGAAAAATATGTTATTAGTGCTATATCTATTGAAATAAAATAGATAATGAGAGTATGGAAGTGTAATAAAATATGATGATCAAATACCCTCATACCTAAACTTTTGCTAGTCCTTTAACAAAGAAAGAAAATGAACAAGAAAAAAAGAAAATCATAGATCACTTTCGCAGGAATCACGGTTGTATTTAGTTTATACAACAAGCCTTTAAACCCCTAGGTTACCCTAGAGGATGAATTGTAGTCTCGTGAGGGCTTGCGGTGAATATACCCATAAACTTCGGCCAACTTGCCAATTTGAGGGGTTTGAGTGTAAATTTTTTTGTAAAACTCTATTTGGAGTGGAGGGTTACTCTTAATCGAGAAGATCTTCCAAAATTATAACTTTTATCGCAATTAATAAAATAATTTTTTCTACTTCTTCATATTTTTTCCTTCTCTTCGTTTGATGATGAAGATGAAGATGAAAATCAAGATGAAGATTTGCCTTCATCACGAGGCTAGAACCCTTTTAGAATTTAAATTTTCCTTTTTATCTTTTTATTTTTCTTATAATATTTTCTTTTCTTGTTCTAGATATTTAAGGGGCTAGAACCCTCTTGAATTAGATTTATTTTCATACATTATAGAGTAGATTTACTTTCATATCATACCTTGTAGAGTAGATCTACTTTCATATCTTTATTCTCTTGCAATTATTTTGTAGTATAGATTTATTTTCTTGTATAGTTTAGATTTTATTTTTTGTACTAATTCCCAAGAGGGTTCTAAATTCTTGGCGAATAGTGCAAGAAAATAAAATCTAAACTATACAAGAAAATAAATCTATATAACAAAATAATTGCAAGAAAATAAAGAATGAAAGTAAATCTACTCTATAAGGTATGAAAATAAATCTAATTCAAGAGGGTTCTAGCCTCTTAAATATCGAAAGTAAGAAAAGAAAATATTATAATAAAAATAAAAAGATAAAAGAGAAAATTAACATTCTAAGAGGGTTCTGAACCCTCTTGGCGAATAGTGCAAGAAAATAAAATCTAAACTATACAAGAAAATAAATCTATACTACAAAATAATAGCAAGAAAATAAAGACATAAAAATAAATCTACTCTAAAAGGCATGAAAATAAATCTAATTCAAGAGGGTTCTAGCCCTTTAAATATCGACAGCAAGGAAAGAAAATATTACAAGAAAAATAAAAAGATAAAGAGAAAATTTACATTACAAGAGGGTTCTAGCCTCTTGATGAAGGAAAATATTACTCTTGATCATCATCTTGATCTTATCTTCATCTCATCAAATAAAGAGAAAAAAAAAATAAAAATATGAAGAGGTGAAAAAATTATTTTATTAATTGTAACAAAAAGTTACAATTTTAGAAGGTCTTCTTAATCAAGAGTAACCCTCCACTCCAAATAGAGTTTTTATAAAAAATTTTACACTCAAACCCCTTACCCTCTATCCCTATTTATAGCCTACAGTAATGAGTGAGAACTATTAGATTTTACTTGGGCTCCAAGGATCAAATCTTAGCCATAAAACAAGTTTGTTACAGATCAATTGATCGGCCAATCGGTTGACCGACCGATTGGCCAATCAGTTGACCAATCAATTGGAATTTTAAAATTCTAAAAATGTAGTTATCCTCATCTCATCGAGATAAGTGATTTTTATATATTATATGTTAATATTCCACCTCCTGGATTGAGAGATATCACCGTTTATTTGTGGCTAATCATCTTAAATATGATTTTGACTTGATTTCTTTTTATATTTTATCCTTGTTTCTTTGGCTTCTATAAATTGCTTGGCTTGATCCCGAGCTTTAATAAAAGGTTAAAAAAAGAAAATTTGAGTTTTTCTTAAGCTTGTATTCATTAATTCTTCATTAACCTGTAAATTAAGACGAAATATGTTTATTAGTGACATTTTTATTTAAACCAAATATATAATGAGGGTATAAAAATATAATAAAAATATGACTATCAAATACCCTCATACCTAAACTTTTTCTAGTCATCTAGCAAAGAGAGAAATTTAAAAAATAAAAAAAAATTCTAACTTAATTTCACATGAATCACGGTTGTATTTAGCACATACAACAAGCCTTTAAACCCCTAGGTTATCCTAAAGGACGAGTTGTAGTCTCATGAGGGTTTATAGTGAATATACCCACAAAATTCAATTAACTTGCCAATTTAAAGAAGTTAGTGAATAATTAATTTAATTGATATATTTAACAATCTAACTGAAGCTAGTTTTTACTCAAGAAAATGTTTTTATGTATAACTCTAAGACAAATCTCTTTGAAAATATTTTCATTATAGATAAACAAAACTAAATTTAACATAGAAATTTAATTTAAAAGTTTACAAAGAAACATGTTAACTCTTTGTTTTAAACAATTTTAAGTCTCTTAATCAAAATTATTTTCAAGAATATATATACAAATATAACTATATATATAAAAATATTGTAAGTATGTTTTTTTACTCTTTATCCCTTGGTGATTTTGTTCTACTTTATTGTGAGTATCCTTGACAATGAGGGGGATTCCCTCCATAACAATGATGTGGCACAATCCCCACCATGTAAAATTCTCTCTCCTTCACATGATGGGGATTGTGCCACATCATTGTCAAAGAGGAAAATCCCCTCCTTGTCAAGGATACCCATTAATATATATGATCAATAAAAGAAATCTTCTTTGTAAAACTTGATCAAACCACATATAGAATACATTATAAAGCATATATCTTCTTTGTAAAACTTGATCAAACCACATATAGAATACATTATAAAGCATATTTAAAATTTGAATCATCTATTTGTGCTTATATAATGAATTCAAAAGAACAAATCAAAGCAAAATTTCATAGTTCAAAAGTAACATACAAGAATCATGAACTATGGATTTTAAAAACTACATCTTTAAGAGTATAAAACCAAACCATCATTAATTTTCATAATTGAGAGAGGCAACCATGTCAAGCTCTTGAGCTTGTTCCAACCCATATAAGGACTTTTAGTACCAGGTAAACATGATTTGGGAATAAACACCCAATAAATCCGGGGGGGGGGGTTATATAAACACAAACCTCTCATCAAAACAAAACCAATAATCATGAAAACAAAAGAATTTGACCAATAAAAAGAATTATTTTCATGTTCAAAAAATTAAAGTATAATTTTTAAAACCAAGAAAAGGAAAAAGAGAAACACTAAAATACTTGGTTTAAAAATCAAATTTATTTTGATACCTAAGAATTCTTGGTACTAAGAGATTTAGGGACATGATCCCTATCTTTCAAGCTCAAAGCCCTAGGGTTATGAACCTTCTTAGGCGCATTTGGTGTACTATACAGTCAAAACAATAATCATTCAAATGACCCTTCCGATTGTAATGTGTGCAATGAAAGTTGTTAGTCTAAGGTGTAGACCCAAAGTTCGAGATGAAAGCTGGAATCAAAAGACAAGAAAAATTCGAGCTGACAGAACGTGCACAGGGGGCTGGGAGAGCCTGGATCAGGTCACGGTCGACCGGGCCGGCCGCCCGCCAAAACCCTGTAAGTATTTTGGTCTCGGGTCTTGCCATCGGTCGACCGGTCCGGTCGACCACCAAACTCTCTGGAATCTGATCGGTCGACCGGGCCGGTCGACCGCGAATAGTTTTGCCAGTTTCCTGTTCTATTTAGGAATCTGTTTCAACCAGGATTCTATATATACCCCCAAACGATTTTAGGGTTTGTACTACATCAAAAAGGGAGCTTTTGACTGCAAAGAGAGAGAATCTCAGAGAGATTAATCCATTGTTTGAGAGCTTGTATTTTCTTCTTCAATTAATAAAGAGATTGTGTGGTGTGGCTCCCGAGGACGTAGGCACGTTGCCGAACCTCGTTAAATCTGTGTGTTCTTCTCCTTTACTGTTTTTGCAAGGTTAGATCTTACTTTCAACACAAGGTCCGGAAGGGCAAGGGTTCGATTGATTGTTTCGAATCCCCAACAACTGGTATCAGAGCTTCGTTCAGCAATTTGTGTGAAAGCCATGGCAGAGGAAAGCAATTCAAAGATTGAGAAGTTCGATGGATCGAATTTCGCCTACTGGAAGTCGTAGATGGAGGACTATCTGTGCCAGAAGAACTTGTATCGCCCGCTGATGGGCAAGGAAAAGGGAAAGAAGAAAGAGGAGTCAGATGGTGATTGGGAGGTACTGGATAGGAAGGCTCTAGGGCAAATCTGGTTGTCGCTCGCCAAATCAGTAGCCCATAATATTCTGAAGGAGAAGACTGTTGGCTTCTTTGTTTTGATGATGTTTAACAAACAATTTATTACTAATGTTGTTTGTCTAGTGTTTGTACATTCTTATATATTGTAGACAAACAACGTTGTTGGAGGTTGGATGGATTGCGCTTCAACGATGATATCCAAACAAGTTAAAGATCCAATTACAAGCTTCATCCAAGTGTACCAAGTCAAACTTTATTGAAGATCAAGATTGCTTGCTTAATGTAGTTTTAGATTTTATATTATGTGTGTTATATACTCTAAGCTCAATATCTATACACACACATTTATTGGTTTCTTCGTATATATATATAGTTATATATATATACATAAGTTTTGGTTTCTATACACATATATATAGTTATATATATACATACATAGTTTTTGAGTTTTCATGTTTGTAATATGAAATCATATATTTCATATTCTCTATTGTGTTTTTGAAAACATTGCATAGAATATGCAATTTTGTGAAAATATTATATTCTTAGTTTGTAGACTTTAATATCAGTTTATACATGTTTTACTAAGTCTATAAAAACATTTCATAAAGTTTCAAAAGTTGGTTTATGTCAAAACATCAAAATTCAAGTATTTGTAGCATGTTTATTATCATGTCTATAATCATTCCCCAAAGTTTTACATTTTTTGGAATTTATTTGATATTTTTAAACAACATTTTAAAATCAGCAAATCAGTTTTCTGTTATATCAGTTTTCGGTCGACCGCACCGGTCGACCGATCATTTGATCTTTCATCACTGGGCGACAGAGAGTCTGTCAGTCGACCGGTCCGGTTGACCGAAAGCTCCATCGGTCGACCGCACCGGTCGATCGCTGAATTTTTGAGTTGGTATAAATACCCTATTGCTGTTCTCTTTCAACTCAACCAAGAGAATTGTTTAAATAAGTTTAAGGGTGTTTTGTGTTTGTTTAAAAGAGTGTTTAAGAGTTTTGTTTGTGAAGCAAATTTCACAAGAGCAAGTGGAGATCATCCTTTGGTGTTTGAGCATTCACTCTTCTCCTACTCTCTTGTCATCTTTAGAGAAGTGTTTCTAAACTCATCTAGCAATTTATTATTTTGATTATAATTTCCATAAGCTAGATTTATATTTGAGTTTAGTTTAATTGTTTTATTGATACTCTTTGTTCACACACAACCTATTGAGCTTATTGTATTTACATTCATAGTATAATTTGGGGTTGTGGGTTTGTGACTAAGAGTTGTGCTTAATTGAGTTCTCACCTTGTTTTGAGAACAATCATTTGTCATATTTGTGCTTATTGTGAAAATCACTTTGTAATACACACTTGTACACCGAGAGGAGTGTGTGGTGAGAGTCGGGGATCATCCTAAGAGGAGTGGCGTCGGTTGACGTGCATAGAGAGAGGTTGTAACCGAGCACTTGAGGGAGACACGGCTAGGTCCAACACTTAGTGGGTGTAGAGTGGAGGTGTGATTGCATAGTGATTGTATTGTGAGGTGTAAACGTTGTTCGGGTGAACGTAGAAAACCCGGTTGTGATAGTGGAGATCTCCTCGAGGTGAGGAGCGGAGACGTAGGTCGTGGGGACCGAACTCCGTAATCATATTGTTTGTTTGTGATTGCATTGGCGCACTTTCTTTTATGTTCATATCTTATATCGCCTTTGTATATTGCTTGTTGATTATATTGCCCACTATCTAGTTTAGATTGTTTACCCTTGAGTTTATATATCCTTGCACATACATTTCCTATATCTCTTTGTTAGGATATATCTTGTTGTTCATATTGCTTATCCTAGCTCATATACATTGTTGTATTTCATACTTGCTAGGATAACTTATTAATTAATTTTAATTGGCGTTTAATCGGATTAGATTAGCATAAGACCCTAATCACCCCCCCTCTAGGGTCTAACAATTGGTATCAGAGCTTGGTGCTCTTTGATTTAAGGTCTAATCGCCTTGAGTTAAAGATCCAAGTTAGCTTATTGTGCTAATCTATTTTTGAGCTTTATTTGTATCTTGCTTGCCTTTTATATTATGGATATGCGTGGTTTAGGTTATGCCATTAATATTGCTCCTAATTAGATAATTTCCCCTATGCCCAATGGTGTGTTAGATTTAAACTTTTTGTTCAATCTAAATACTTTGATTTATGGGAAATTATAGATGATGCTTATATTGTGCCCACTTTGGAGAAATCCAAGTGGAATAAAAATGATCATCGAATGTTTACTATGAACAACATTTTGTTAGAATATTTGATAAATGCCTTTAATTCATCTATGTCTAACAAGTTTGTTCATTTTGATAGTGCTTATACCTTATGGAAATTTATTGAAGCACATCAAGGGGACTTGGAGGCGATCCAACAAGCTTTGATGGATCCGGCTTCAAGTTCATGTGGAGCCTCATCATGTACACGGCCACTAGGCGATAGCCCTAGTGAGGTTTGCGAGTTCGAATCCATTAATGATTTATCTAGTGATGAACTTGCTTGTGCTAGTGAAAAATTATTGCATGCCTATAACAAATTGCATAAAGATTTTATTGATTTAAAAAGCAAGCATGATAATTTAGAATCCAATCATGAGGAGCTAGTGTCAAAATTGGATGTCATTGCAAAAGAAAATACCATGCTTAAAGAAAACAATGACATGTTAATTTTGGAAAATGAAAAATTAACCACATCTATAACTAGCTTATCTCATGAAAAAGATAATGCCATGTTAGAAGTAGAGAACATAAAAAATAATACTGCTTCTTTTATAAATAATTATTTATGTTCTACTTCTAAAGTTAATGCTAATATGCCTAATGATGAGTTGAACAATGTTAAAAACCGTATTTCTTCTTTAGATTCAACTCTTAATACATGCATTAACAACCATAAGAAGCTTGTGAATATGTGTGTCAAGTCTAAGTCAAAATCATCTACTCATCATGCACACATATATAGCAAAGTCTACAAATGCACAATTTGCGGTCGTAAAGGCCATCTTGCTAGATTTTGCTATGATGCATACAAACATAACAATGCTAATGCTCATTGTGCATCTCATGTAGCTTCTTCATCACATACACATGCATATGCTTATCATGCACATCATAAACATGCTAATGTGTTCAAATGTGATCTTTGTGGACGTTTTGGCCATTTGGCAAAATTTTGCTATGATTTGAAAAAGACCTCACTTTTGCCAAATGATTTTAAAAGACCACAAAAGTTTAAGTGTGATCATTGTGGTAGATTTGGTCATTTGACCAAGTTTTGTTTTGATTTGAAGAGAGTTTCCCATTTGCAAAATAATTTTAAAAGAAAATCTTTATTTGCAAATGATTCCCGTGCACGAGCTAATGGTCCACAAAAACAAATGGATCTCTTTCATTGCACAAATTGCAATCGGAAGGGTCATTTGAATGAATATTGTTTTGACCATGTTAGTGCACCATATGTGCTTTTTTTTGTCTTGGTTTTGAAAATTATGTTTTAAGATCTTTTGGTTATGAAAACAAATTTTTCTTTTATCAAATCTTTTGTTTTCATAATTATTAGTCTTGATTTTGATGAGAGGTTTGTGTTTATATAACCCTCCGGATTTATTGGGTGTTTATTCCCAAATCATGTTTACCGGATGCTTAAATGATTATATGGGTTGGAACAAGCTCAAGAGCTTGATATAATTGTTGCCTCTCTTAAAAATTGTGTTTTGATTTGTTGCTTTTGAATTCATTATAATTCACTTATACGATAGTATTTATGTGTTTGTGCTAATGGATCATCTATTCGTGTCTTATAATGTATTCTATGAGTGGTTTGATCAAGTTATACAAAGAAAGTTTTCTTTTTTGATCAAACATTGCTTTTGGACTCAAATCTTGATTTATGATTTCATTTTGAGTGATTTGTTTTTATTCGAAAACTCTTTTATGCATGATTCTCATGTTTCTCTTCTTTTGATTTCATAAATCTACCTTTACAAATGTTTTTATGTTTTTAGATATGAGACACTATCTTTCACTTTGATATATGTTCTCATCATCTTTTGTATGTGAGTTGTGTTTAGCATTTATGCTTACTCACATATGTATGCCATGATCTTCATTTCATATATTCTATATGGCATTTTGATAGGGTGAGCAATCCCTATGTATTTTTTGTTTTATACTCACCCATGCTTATAGGTAGGGGGAGCTTTCGCTCTCTTCATTCCTTTGTCCCCTTTT
>NC_033798.1:34687134-34709481 GCF_001876935.1 Asparagus officinalis | reverse complement strand
GGAGCACGAGCAAACGGACAGATATCAAGATTAATACACATATATAAAAATCGCAAACAACATATTTAATGAGGTTCGGAGCAAGTCTTACACTCCTACATCGCCCTGGGGGGGAGCTGATGATCCTTCATGTCATTCAAAGAACAGAGAATAGAGAGAGAACAGAGGAGAGAATTACAATCAGAGGAGATCCTTGGAAATTAATAGATCTCAATACTTTCTCAATTTTCCTCGGGAGAGATCCTAAGAAATTGGTAGATCTCGTTATTTATAAACTCTCTTATCATAGATATTTGTAGAGTTCAATAAGGATCCTAACATTAGATTCCCAAAAAATTCCCTAAATCAAACTTCAATAGATTCCAAACAAATATTGAATCCGTCACCTCAGATGTCTGTACAGATGTCTGGAGACGCCATTCATGAGCTGTTAGATTGTAGAGGTTTCAACACTCAGATATCTCAGAACTGGATTCAAAGACGTCTAGAGACGTATGCACCCGAAAGTCATTTGCTCAGATGCTTGAGGGAGATTCAAGCCAGAAGCTGACACAATTAAATTCAACTGAAGGCGGGCACAGAAGCCCAATTATGCTCCTTTGACACCACTGTTCCCAAAAGGTGGAAGGCAACGTGCCTGGGACAAGATAATATGTCAGGCCCTGAACAATGAGTCTGGATAACTGAGGTGATAACCAGGATGAGATAAAAATCTGAAAAGAAGAAAGATGTCGGAGTATGTGAAATCAAGGAAAAGATGAACAGAGTGAAGATTCAATAATCGTTATGGTTTTGAAGCTCTTTAAACCATGTCATCGCAGCCCTTCTGCTCAAGCTTAAAGGAGTGATGACATGGTATCAGAGTGCCATGCTTGCCAAAGGGTCCTGGATTCAAACCTCTCTGACAGTTTTGAATATATTTATCGCCTCTGTTAGTTCTGTCTGCAAAGTGACTCATCTTCTGCTCCATGCGACCTGAAGGCCATGAATGGAAGATTGCTTGATACATTTATCAACCCACAACTACATATGCCATCATCTTAAGCCTTTCTGGTAGAGTGGTAGACTGGTTATCTCGCAGCACACACATAAACAACAGAAGGTTGTATAACTACACATGGAAAGCATAATTTTAAACTAGGTCCAAGGATTGAGACAGAAACAATTAACAAGAATCTATTTTTCTTGTTCGTTGTTTTATTTAAGTTGGGATTCTTCTCCCCATCTTAAATGTTCAAGCAACTTGGACAACATCAGCTGGGAAACCAAATATCAGAATGCACCAGTTAAATGTTGTAGATCTCTTTATTTGATCTATATGGAACTGGCTTAACTAATCGAGAATACCTACAAATCCTGAACAGAAAGCCTTCTCTTTCCACTGCAAACTAAGGCCTCCAATTTAGAACTGCATATCCTTTTCACGCTCTTTATAAACCCATATGAAGACTACTTGGTAATTGTCGCTGATGGTTATGTTCGAACATGCAACTCTTTACCTCCTTCAAGGACAATCATATATAAAACATCCCTACCAGTTACTAAATTTTCAGCACCATCAACTTGTTATTGTTACAACTGTTTACCCATACCCCTGGTCAACATCAGTCATCAGTACGCTAAACCTCTTACAAGTATCGCTGAGGTCCATAATAACTTGTGTTGAATGAGTTGTTGTTGATGAGAGAAAGAGTAGAATAAAAGTTCAGTATATAAATCAGATATGTTTCTCATCTGCAGGTAGGAGATGATTCCTTACAATAATGATTGCTCAAACTTAATCTGGTTGGCCAAGACAGGTGCTTGCATAGAGAATAATGAAGAAATGTTAACAAATAAAATAACCAAGAATAAGGGGATAGATATGAACCGAAACCGTATGAGCATATAATAAAGAAAAATATCATTGCAAACGTACTCAGGCATTGATCTAAAAATAGGCATAAAAAATAGGCATCAATAATGGAAAGCACATATGAGAATGAAATATATATTGAGGTGAAGAAAAGGAAACTTCACCATCCTGTCATGAACTTCTTTGAAGCCCAACTTCGAATAACTTTAGTGAATGCCTGCATAGTAATAAGAAGTTCTGTTATGTAACATAAGAAGGTTCTTAAAATAATTGCAATAAGCACTATTTGAATAGGAACTTAAACTATAATATCTAAATAAAAATTTGAGCTTGAATTTTGATTATACAAGTTCTTAAGAAGACTAGAAGTACCATCATGAAAGACAATAGCCATCCAAAAGTTTGAATCGAGATTAGGATATATATGTTGCTTCTATTGCATCAAAAGTGTGCAAACAATCGAGCAATACAAAAGAAGCAGTGTTACATGGACACTTTATATTTCACAAGACAGCAGACTTTGGACACTTTGAGGACACAACATGGACACCAATAGTGTATTAAGCTAATAGATTAAAACAACATGAAATTAAAATTAAAATGGCACTTACATTAAACTAAAATTAAACTGTAGATTGTAGAAGAAATCACATTTAATATAGTGATGTTAAATGACTAATTGAAGCTGATTTTTTTAATAAAAAATTGATGTGTATTTGCGTAAACATCTACAAAAAATATATGAGAACATTATAAGAAACTTCTGCATGAATTCAAGAGGTTAGAGTTTGCTCCTATTGAGGATAAGAGACATAAAATCAATTGAGATGGTTTGACCATGTGCAGCGGGGGCCACACATTGGAGAGTCGTTAAGATTATAATTAATGGAGCAAGGAGGCTAGAGACAATGTTTAAAATATCGGCTGATAAACCGATATTATCGGCGATTTATCGATTTTGGGGGCCTTCCGCTATGAAAAGTTTGATCTTAAATCAGTTATTATTTTTGGATGTTTATCACCGATAATGTGGCGATAAAGTGACTTATTGGGGATATTGTTGGCCTAAAATCGGAATTATCAACCTTTGATTTGAGTTTAGATTTCGGGCAATAGGCACCTATTCAATGCATTTTAAATCCAACCCGGGCCGAGTTTCTACCATTGGTTAATGATCCTAAACATAATTATTTACATTTTAGTATGTTTCTATTCCATTAAGTATTGTTAGATTATATTTTAGAATATTATATTATGTACATCACCATCCGATAATGTCACTCCGATAAAAACTACTTATCCCCGATATATCCCTGGTATCCGCTATCTGATATGGATTTTGACCGTCCGATAAATCCCCGATAACCGATATTTAAAACTTTGGCTAGAGGTAGGCCTAAGAGAAGAGAAGTTGGATGGACTCAATAAAGAAGGATTAACTTAACGGAGAAGAGAACCCTGAACATAACCGAATGGAAGAACATGTTTCATGTAACTGACCACATAAAAATCAAGATAAAGGAGATTACTAACGGCTGTCCAACCGTTGAAGCTCATATGAAAATTTGAATTATCCCCAACAACCAAGGTTATCGATAGCGGATAGCATCGCGTAGCGGTGAGACATCGCTAATGTTATTTCGGGTTATTGCGGTAAAATAACGGTAAAAAGCGCAAAGTCAAATAGCGGTCTAATTTAGATATGTATAAATACTAAAAAAAATTTTAAAAAAAAAATCTAAGAAATCGAAAGGTACATATTGAATGATTTAAAGAGATACTAAACATGAAATAGACATGTAACCATCACGTAATACCGAAGATAACTGGAGGAGTCAAAAGTCGTCGTTTTCGAAAAGAAGAGCTTAGCGGTGACAAGACTGTCCTAAGTGGAGCTTACGGTGAAGGAGGTGAGAGGAAGTATCAAGGTAGGTGTCAGAGGCTATGAGAGGTGACGGGAATATGCTGAAAATCACAGGAGATGGTGGAATGCAATGGTCAAGGGTTGAGTTTAATTTTTAAAAAAATAAACCTCAAACCGCTTTTAAATAGCAATCAAAAAGTAAATTTCAAATGCAATCGCTCACTATTTACAGTTATGACACACTATTGGTTGCTTTTGTGAACAGACATATTCCGCAATATGTCCCTGCTATTGCGCGATAGCGTAGCGGACGATAGCGTCGCGGGAAGGGACCACTAACGCTATTAGCGTCGCTATTGCGGGGCTATTTACCGCTATTGATAACAGTGCCAACAACAAATATTAAATGGTAACAAAAGTTATCAAGCCTGCTTCTCATCATACATAAAAGGCTAATCCTACAAAACAACCTGTCACAAATATTTAATAATGGCATAACTAATTACAGAAATAAATGCACATCAGTGTAATAACAAAATTTTACCAGCGACTAAGAGTTAAATTAGAAATATATGATACCATTCAAAAATAGTCATGTTTAGTACAGGGGTTATGCAAAACTATTAATGTAAAAAATAACATTTTTTAAAAAAAGGCATAAAAGGTAAAAGACAGAAAAGGAAATAGTGGACAAAGTGGCTGCTGCAAAAACAGGTTAGGAAAACAGCACATAAAATCTCTAACATGCTGGATACTATCCATTACGTTAAATAATATTTAATCACGATAGTCCATTTTTTTTTCAACGTAGACATGAAAATATGTCATCTGACTTGTCAACTCCCTTGAATTGCGACATAATTTACGGAACTTATTCAGAAATAAAAAGGAGTTATTTGTGATTTTATTATGGCTAAAGTAATAATATTTGACTTGATGGTTAGTTCGCCACATTTTACTTGTAGGTTGTCATTCCTCAAATTCTAACTGATGTTAAAAGGCAAAAAATGAAACACTGTCACGTTATGAAGATTGAAGCTACCCAAAAGTAATATAGCGAAGCTGACTAAACTTTCAAACAGGTCACAAAGTCAAGACTGTAAAAATGGGTGCAGACTGATAATTCCAAACAAAGTGATCAAATAGATAGAAAGAAAGCAAAGCTCATAGTGATGGTTGCAAACAGAACCTGAACTTGAGGTGTTTGCTCCTGCTCGTGATTAATTTCTTGCATTGGAAAAGAAAAAAATCCCTAACATACGAGAAAAACATGATTCATGAAAACATGTGTTTCAGAGAAAGAATAGATGTTATGAAGGAAGCACACACCCATAGCATGATACACTCACGCCAATAACACATTGAAAACTACAATTTTGTAGTTCATTTATACACTTGCACTTCAGATGAATCACATTAACCAATTTTAGGGATTGTGTATTGCTTCTCCGTGGCAGAGTGTCGTCATGTTTCATTCCAATTATGCAACCTTCACAACCCTCATTTTGTCACCCAGTAAAAAATTAAGTGACCAGGCAGATCTGCGGAAGTAACTCAGTACATGAACATAAATACGCTGAAAGACGCCATTTTCAAAGTAGTTTTCACATCCTCACCAATCCTTGACAAGTTGATATCTATGCTTCAGATAACCCCTTAGCGTCATAACCTTCTGAATGTAAAAAAATATGCACCTCCCAGTAAAATTTAATGGGACTAGATATACTATGTTCTAGTATATTCACACAAAAGGCATTCGAAAACCCCCAAGACTAATGCTTCCAAACTCCATCCTAGGCTTCCTAGTCTGACTTCTGGTACGCAGTAGCATTTTAGTCTTCACTAAGGCTACCAAATCAAGAGGGTAGTAGTTGTACATGCATGAATCAAAGTCTGCCTCTTCCCTTTAGTCAAATAGGTAGGTATATTAAAGATGCCAGTAGGGGGTAGCCAGTAAATTTATGCAGGGTGGGGAATCTCCTGTCCATTGGAAATATTTTTAACCAAGTATTATTGCAATACAATTTTATTCATTACATGTCTGTTGTTTGCCATAAGAAACTACCGTGTATAACTTCTTTTTTCCTTTATGCCATTTTTATTAATAAAAAAAATACAACCAATCTGCATCTAGGAAAATATTATTTAAAAGAAATATAATTATAAGATATTATATTAACAATCATAAACGGGAAAATTACTCAGTAACCCCTTATAAACTAAAAAATATATTTATACCTCGTTATTAGTTCTGACCTCTATGGATGCTAGAAAAACATGTATCCATGACTGACATCAGCATCTGAACCATGTGAAGCAACTTATAGAATCATTTTTATCCTAAGATCATTTTCAAAAAGAATCTGTGAAACATATCAATTTTTTAATTTTACAAAATTGATGAGAACGAGATATATCTACTAAGACCAATAATCTAAATCATTTTATTTTTTAAAATGATTTAGATCGTAAAGTTAAATGTGCATTCATGTTCTGGTAGTTAAATTTAAGTAGTTATAGTAAGTACGCGTAAAAATAGACATTTACAACTTATTCAACTTATTAAGATTTCTATATAATTGAAAGTTTGAAAAGATTACCCTTTGTGATTAGCAGTCAATGTTTATTTAGAAGATCTAATATATACTTAGCCAAATAGAACTTGGTTGAGATTTGGTGTACATCTTTGTACAAGGAAATAATTGTTATAAGAACTAAACCATGCAATGTCATCCCAAATCTTTATGTGGGATACAAGGAAATAATTGTTATAGGAATAAAATAATGCAATGGCTTTACAAAATTTGAGCTAGGGCACATGCGGCCCAACTTCAATTATGCTTAACTTTTCCCTTGGATGTGGAAGCTAGGCTTATCAAGAGATGAAAACACTATCACACATAATTGTTTGTATTCAAATTAATAGCAATTCTTTTAGTTATGAGTCCCCTTTTATTCATCACTTCTGATCATCTCATAAGTCCATAATTGTAATTGACCTTTTCATACTGAAAAACATCACGCATCCTAAGTTGGTTGGTGTTTGTTGAGATTAGGTGTTGCTTTCAATACAGAAAATTTAATGTATAAGATTGAAGGTGATTGTAGAAAGAGTGAGTAATGAATGGGTGAAACAACATCTTCTGAACAATGTTGAGACACTCATATAATGATGATAGTGATTGCCCTATATCAAGCATTTTCATCATGGTTCTCCTCCACCATGAATGAATCCACTATCATCAAATCACATCTAAAGCTGCCATCATCTTCTCCTATAGTATTATACGTATCAGCCACCACCGAACCTCAATCTTCAACGACTGGGAATAGTTTGATGCAAAGTTTTAAATATCGGATATCAGAGAAATATCGGATGACCAAAATTCATATCGGATTGCGGATATTGGGGAAATATCGGGGATATGTGGTAAATATCGGAATGCCATAATGAATGTTTGCATACATAGTATAATGCATTAAAATGTAATCTCAACATATGTAGTAATAAAATTTAAACATACAAAATATGAATAATATATATTTAGGATCACTAATCAACATTCTAAAACAAACAAAAGTGCAAAGCAACGTTGCAACATTCGATCTGCTTTTTTAGGGCAAAATATCATTTGATATAATGAGGAAATCTTGATATCTCACCCAAAAATTCCAAACACAGTATATTATTTTGCAACAAGCTATATAAAAAAATATATTGGTCCACATATCGGCTAATATATCGGCCATACAACAAGCTATATAAAAAAATATATTGGTCCACATATCGGCTAATATATCGGCCATATCGGGGATTTATCACTCAAAATAGCCAAAAAGCGGTAAAGGATATTTAAAGACCATATCGGCTGCGGCAAGCCCTGTAAAAGGATATATCGGGGGATATATCGGGCCATGTCGGGAATATTTAAAACAATGGTTTGATGCATCCAAGGCTAATTCATCAAAAGCCCAAAAGGAAAGGCTTTCGGGGCCTTATCTGTTTGCAATCACCAAGCTCACATTAGCCCAAAAATGAGAAGCTAGGTTGAGATATCTAATGAAGTTGCAACAAGGTTCTGATACAGGCTTTATTTGAGTTTAACCACACCAAACCTATTCACTATTTGCTTCAACTGCATACTCATTATCATAAATATGAAGATATACTCCCCAGTGCCTCTAGTCACTCACAACATTTAATTAGTTGGAAACAAAAGTTGATCTCCACTATCAACTTTGTAAGGACTAATTAAGCAACGAGGATGTGAAAAAAACATAGTAGGGATTAACTAGCAACTATTTGCCACTTTAATGAATTCCTAGATTCATATATTAAAATATTATGTTTAGCTGAAAGAAAGGTAGAGAATACAAGTCATACATTTAAGAATTTAAGAGTTAAATATCTAGCTTAAATGTCATGCTTAACTAGGTGTTCGTTAAACAAGATGCGGCTTAATAAGTGCTCTTTTCACCCTAACTTGCTCTTGTTGAACTCATTGTGAACCATTCAAGGAGCTTATAGTGACAATCTTTGCCTAAATGAGGCCCTTTAGCACCATACAAAACCTTCCACCGTTAAATTCTTATATTTTTTGACACTTGATAGCAGTAGCACATATAATTTGGCCGAATTTAGATGGAGCATCCTCAATATTTTCAATGGTTCATACATTATAATTTCCTTTCCACTTGACATGATGTGATGAAAAACGAGGTCCATCAAAGTACTCAACTTTCCCTCACCTTTATTTGAAAGCAAAGGTTTGAAATGTTGGTCTTGTTTTCAGTTTTAGTCATCTTCTAAACTTGTTGTTTGGTTACCAAATGAAGGGTTTTAATTTTGGTGATTATAGATTTTATTTGAAACTTCCAATTTTCATTGCATCATATAAAAGCTAAAAAAGAATAAAGGATAATTCTTCTAAAGTTTCTAACAGTTGAACCTCCTACTTCACCCTGCTATTATTTTAAATATATCCGATATGACCCGAAATATCCTTTAACAAGACTTGCCGAGGCTACCTGAACACTTCATTTAGGCTCACGTATCCATGTCCGACGCTTCCTATATTCATGTCCATGTCGAACACTCCTTGGACACTTATTGGATATATACATACTTTATTTAGACATGTAGTCAAGTACATAACACATTTTAGTTCTAAAAACTTGTGATGCACTTCTTGAACGTATATTTTACACTTTACCTCAAATTTATGCAAGTCATTGGACTCAGGATATGTTTGTTTTAGCACATACCTTATTCATAAGTATGATTCTAAAGAGTTATTTGGGTATCTAGTTCAAAAATGAGGGTTTTTCCAACTTACAATCTACTCAGTAAAAGAAACATAAAAGTTGTATATTGTTTTTCGTTTGGATAACATGTGAATGAAAAACAACATCGATTTTATAAAGATTATTAATTTTAATATGTATGTATATAGTTGTGTCCCCAAATCCTAAGTTTTACAATTTTGGTGTGTCCCACAGCTGCACCTGTGTCCATGCAACATAGCTTGCTACAAAATGATATAGTCTAAATATCTTTTACTACTTTTTGGCAATTTTTAGACAATATATCCCTAACATGGGTGATATATTGGCCTATTTGTCCTTTTATATGGTTTTTCGCAAAATAATATATTGCTTTAGGCAATTTTTGGGTGACATGTCATGATTCTTACAATATATCAAGTGACATTTTAGCCTAAAAAAATCGAACGAAATGTTGCAATATCCATTTTAACTTTTTATTTGTTTTATGAAGTTGATTGGTGATCCTAACCATATATTATTTACATTTTTATATGCTTAGATTTCATTAAGTATGTTGAGATAACATCTGAGGTCCGAGGACATTATAGTATAAATACACATCATCTGGTATAGCACTCTAATTATTTACCATATACCCCCGATATTTCCTTGATGTCCATGATGCGATATGAATTTTTATTGTCTAATATTTCCTTAGTATCCGATATTTAAAACCTTGCTCCCTCCTAAGTAGAGCTATCTGTATTCATAAATCCAAGATAGCACCAAATTCTTTCCACGTGCAAAAAAATAAATCAAAATTTAAGACATATGTGATACATATTAGCCCTTTGTTGATCAATAGATAATTGATACTATGTAAATGTAGGTCTATTAAAATTTGAAGTTGGAAGTACTATAGATCGCATGTGCATTGCTTAACAATGAAGAAAATAAACAGATCCTAGCCTAATTTGAAGTGTAAATATGACCACAAAAAATATAAAGTCATATGCTCAAATTCGATATTTGTTTTCAGAGTATCGGGAACAATCCACATGAATTCACAAAAGGTCACTTGAAATGTCTAGGGCATTAAAGGAAGTTTTTTCCAGATGACATGCGCTAACTAGACGCAGGACAGATTGCTTCGACACTATCACTGATTGTGGTTACCAACATAACGCTGTTATTTCTCTTGGATTTAATAACAACGAACTAGCTGCATTAATACATGACTATTTGGGTGCGATAGTAGAAGACGATGAAATGGACCCCATATGATACATACAAACACCAGATTCCCAATCCTTTCCAAAACAAATCGATCGCATATTAAGCTCGATTACTTAACGGTTCTATCCAAATAAGGAATCAATTGAAATCTCAATGGTGTCATTCATTAAACTATAAAGCAAACATAACCCTAGCAGACTAAAACCAAGCACAACAATGAAGTAAAATTTGCTCTTCATCAGATCGATCCAAAATACAAGAAGCTAACCTCTCTGCCGGAGTTGTGGTGTCCGGCGGCGGCGGAGGCCGAGGCGGAGGATGACGCCTTCCGGCGACGGGGATCAGCAGCTCCCGATCTCTCATCGGACTCGACGCCTTGTCATCGCTCATCATCG
This sequence comes from Asparagus officinalis, assembly GCF_001876935.1. Taxonomy (NCBI): domain Eukaryota; kingdom Viridiplantae; phylum Streptophyta; class Magnoliopsida; order Asparagales; family Asparagaceae; genus Asparagus; species Asparagus officinalis. The sequence goes on along the minus strand of NC_033798.1, from coordinate 34,698,866 downwards.
CCCTCTCTCACTCAAAAAATTAATAACTTAATAAATTAAGGGGAAAAAACACAAAAAAAAAGCTTAGAAAGATCTCAGAAGTTTTTAACGAAGAACTGGTGTGAAACCCCTCGAAGTGAGATGGGCTCTGCTCAATTAGCCAGGAGAGCTGGAGAATTAGAGAGAGGGATTGCTGTGTTACTTACTGCAGAAGGCTGTAGCATGGATTTTGCTCAACTGGTGCTTTTTGAAGGACACGTGGGTTTTGATATTCGCGTGATGATGCTTCGTTTGGAGGTATGCGGACACTAGATACGGAACGTGATGTTTGCTGTTTGAAAGTAAACACGCGTGACGAGAGATATTTTTTAGCCTCGTCTCGTTGGGTTGATCTCCCGAAGCCGTGAATTTTGCGGTCTTCCTTCTGAGAAGAAGGGGAGGGTTAGGGGCTTTTTGTTTCACTTATTTTATGGAAAAGGAATGATATTTAGATCTGATAGTAGCAAAATCGTAATTAAATGATTTCAAATGAATCCTAATCTTAAGTTTGGTTTAATTTTTTTTTACAGATTTTAAAATCTATAAAGTGGTCAAAACAGTGGTTTGTATGGAATCTGAAATCCTCTCCGTTTGAGAGGATTTTGGTCAACAAGCTGACATCTCGTGCTCCTCTTTCTTATTCCGATTCCGCTACTTCGAAAACGCTAGATCTGGTTGGAGGGTGTCCCCGCTGTTCTTCTCCTGCCTCATCTCACTCTTCTCCCGCGGCTTTTCGATTTCTTTTTCGAAGTCGAGGCTGGCAACTGTGATGACGCCGCTCGCGACAGAATCAGCTTCTCCCTCTAATCTTATCCCGCCTCTTCTCAATCGTCGCCGCTCCTCTGCTCGGACCGTTCTTCGATTAGTTTTTCAACTTTCGTTCTACAATGGTGTTGGTGGGTTCATTGGCTTTGGTTGTTGGTGATCTCTGTTGGCCTTTTTATTTTGATGATGTCTAACAAACAATTTACTTCTAATGTTGTTTGTTTAGTGTTTGTGGTTTTCTATTTATTGTAGACAAACAACGCGTTGGAGGATGGATGGAATCGAGCATTCACGATCATATCAAATGGAGGTTTGCGGAATTGTGGAGTGAAGCCTACGCAATTCAAAGTTAAAGATTCAAGTTCAAACTTCATCCGCAAGTGTACCAAGTTGAGCTACATCGAAGATCAATCAAGCTTGGGTAATTTAGTTTAGGAGTTTATATTATGTGTGTTTGTACCTTAAGCTCAATATAATATACACACACACATTTATTAGTTTCCATGTATATATATAGTTATATATATACATATGTTTTGGTTTGATAATTTTCAAGTTTTTAATATGAAATAATTTAATATAATTAGAAAACATATTTTTGTTTCATACTTATATGCATATATATGATTTCATCAATATCAATTTTATTTAGTTCAATGAAATCATGTTTTAGTGCATTATATGTGTATTTTGATAAAATACTACATTCATTATTTATAGACTTCATAACAATAGTTTACATCTTTCTTCAAGTCTATAAAATCATTTTGTAAAGTTTCAAAACATGGTTTAGGCAAAATGTCAAAATTCATATGTTTACATTTCTATGTTTTGGACCTCCTTACAAAATGATGATATTTTATATTTGGGAAGTCCTTTTTAAAAACCAGTTTTTGTAGCATGTTTATTATCATGCCTACAATCATTTCCCAAAGTTTCATAATTTTTGGAATTTATTTGATATTTTAAACTGTGTTTTAAAATCAGCATTTCACTTTCAAACCTGAAATATTTTGTATCAGTTTGCGGTCGACCATCACGGTCGACCGCGCCTATGTTTTTCTCTGAGTTGGCAGTAGAAACTTTCACGGTCGACCGTGGCGGTCGACCGTCAAGCTGAAAATTCCCACGGTCGACCGTCACAGTCGACCGTCGAACTCTCTGGAAGTTTTCTCTACTTTGATGACCTTCGCGGTCGACCGCCGCACTGTCAAATCTGCTCCAACGGCTAGTTTCCAAAGCCGTTGTTGAGCTGGTTTTTTGGTCTTTTCTTGGCTTTCTCTTGGCTTTAGGGTTTCATATAAATACCCACTTATACCTCAGTTTTCAGTAGCAATCCAAGAGGTTTAACAAAGTTTTAATCAAGGGTTTAAGTTTGTTTAAAGTGTGTTTATAAGCTTTTAAGCATTTGAAAGTTTGACTTTGTGAAATCAATTTCACAAGAGCTTGAGGAGATCATCTATTGGTGTTTGAGTATCCAACTCTTCTCCTTCCACTCTTGATCTATTAAGAAGTTTTCTATGAAAGTACCCTGATACCGCTAGGAAGGAACCCTAGAGGGGGGTGAATAGGGTTTATGCTAATCTAATCCGATTTATGCCAATTTAATACTTATTAACAAATATCCTAGCAAGTATGATATATGACAAGATATATATGCAAGGATATACAACTAATACAAGGGTGAAACAAACAAAATAAGATAGTGGGAATATAAACAATGTGCAATTGACAAAGGCAATATAAATATAAAAATAAGTGCGCCAATGCAAACACAAACAAAACGATATGTTTACGAGGTTCGGTCCGCCTGACCTACGTCCCCGCTCCTCACCTCGAGGAGATCTCCACTATCACAACCGGGTTTTCTACGTTTACCCAAACAACGTTTACACCTCTAGCCCGTGTCTCCCTCAAGTGTTAGGAATTATAACCTCTCTCTAGGCATTATCACCTACCCCACTCTTCTTGGGACAACCCCGTCTCTCACCACACACTCTTCTTGGTGTACTAGTGTAATACAAGGTGATCCTCACAATTAAAGCTCACAACACAAGATTTGTTCTCTAATACAAGGCGAGAACTCAATTAAGCACAACTCTAAGTCACAAACCCCACAACCCAAAATTACACTATGAATGTAAATACAATAAGCTCAATAGGTTGTGTATGATCAAAGAGATAAAACAATATAAACTCAATATGAAATCTAGCTTATGAATTTAAGAACAAACTTATAAAATGCTAGAATTGAGTTTAAGGAAACTTCTCTATAGATGACAAGAGAGAGGGAGAAGAATGAATGCTCAAACACCAAGGATGATCTCCACTTGCTCTTGTGAAATTTGCTCCACAAACCAAACTCTTGTAAATGCTTAAAAGCTTTTTAAACAAACACTAAACCCTTAAACAAAACTTGTAAACCTCTTAAAAACTTTTCTCATATTAGGTGGGAGAGGTAAATGCAATGGGGTATTTATAATAACCCAAGACATCAGCCAAAACCCCAAAGAAATGACCAAAAACCCACACAAAAACAGATATGGAAAATAGCCGTTACTGTTCAACGGTCATATTTATAAGTCGACTTGCATTCGACTTAGTATAAGTCGACTTGCATTCGACTTAGTATAAGTCGACTTGAAAATTCACATGAGTCGACTTTCCAGATAAAAATAACACATAAAAATCAGCACATAAGTCGACTTGGAAAATGACATAAGTCGACTTGGTCTAAGTCGACTTAACAAAAAATGCACTTTCCAGAGGAGTTCATAAGTCGACTTGTCAGGATTTATAAGTCGACTTATAAACGTGCACAAGCACTGTTCATGCTGGAAAATTGATTTTAAAAGTGCCTTTAAAAGTAATAAATAAATTCTAAAAATTATGAAACTTTGGGAAATATTTATAAACATGATAATAAACATGTTATAAAAAGAATTTTTGGAATTGCACTTCCCAAAAGTGAAAACTCATTATTTTTCAAATATGTCAAAAAACGTGAAAAGTAAACATACATGGTTTTTTTTTGACATTTGACATAAACCATGTTTTGAAACTCTGTAAAATGAATTTATAGACTTGATAAAAAGTATAAACTATAGTTGTTAAGTCTATAAACCATATAAACCAAAAACACAATATTTTTCCAAAAGCAATAGAATATGAAACATATAAAAGTATATATGAAGATATATACTATTTCATATCCATATAGCTAAACCAAAACATATATGTATATATATATAAACTATATATATACAAAAAACAAAACATGTATGTGTGTATATAATTGAGCTTAAAGTACTAACACACATAATATAAAACCTAAACTAAATTACCCAAGCTTGATGATCTTCAACGAAGCTCTATCTTGGTACACTTGCGGATGAAGCTTGACTTGGATCTTTAACATGAATTGCAAGGCTTCAACCACTACTCCGCCAACCTCCATTGGATATGATCGTGAATGCACAATTCCATCCATCCTCCAACATATTATTTGTCTAGAATACCTAATAAGAAACATAAACACTAGACAAACAATATTAGGAATTGTTTGTAATCATCAAAATAAGATTAGAAGATATAGGCTCATAACATGAGACCTAACATTCTAAACTCAATCTAGCTTTATATTTTATATTGTTTGATTGTTATTTTATTAAGCTAGTGTTCATATTAAGTTTAGTTGATTTTATTTTCTCTTTGTTTACACATACACAACCATTGAGCTTATTGTATTTACATTCATATTATAATTGGGTTGTGGGATTGTGTAACTTAGAGAGTGAGCTTATAATTCATTCTCATCTATTATAGAGAACAAACACTTTGTATTGTGCTTTATTGTGAGATCACTTTGTAATACACTTGTACACCGAGAGAAGTGTGTGGTGAGAGTCGGGGATCATCCCAAGAGGAGTAGCGTCGGTTGACGAACATAGAGAGAGGTTGTATCCGAGCACTTGAGGGAGACACGTCTAGTTCAACACTTGAGAGGGTGTAGAGTGGGATTACAAGAGTGTGTTAGTTGTAGAGTTTTCAGTAAACTAGAAAACCGTATTGTGAGGTGTAAACGTTGTTCGGTAAACGTAGAAAACCCGGTTGTGATAGTGGAGATCTCCTCGAGGTGAGGAGCGGAGATGTAGGTCAAGTGGTTAGACCGAACTCCGTGATCATATCGTTTTGTTTGTGATTACATTGGCGTTCTTATTCTTGTATTCATATCTTATATCGCCTTTGTGTATTGCTCATCATATTGCCCTATCTCTTTTGTAGATTGTTTATTTTAACCTTGTGTTAGTTTATATATCCTTGCTCATATATTTGTAATATCTCATTGCTATGATATATTCATTTGTTCATATTGCTTATCCTAGCTCATTTATCTTGTTGTATTTCATACTTGTTAGGATAACTTATTAATTAGTTTTAATTGGCATAAAATCGGATTAGATTAGCATAAGATCCTAATCACCCCCTCTAGGGTCTAACAACCCCTTCTCGAACTTGTGGGTTTTCATGGGTTTGTTAGCTTTGGTGTGTTTGTCGGCTTCGATGGGTTTGTTGCTTGGATTTCAGTATTTTCCCCTGGGCAGCTGAAGGTATAAAATTTTTCCCTTTTTTTTAAGATTCATTTCTTCGTGCTTGATGTGATGAAAGGAACATGAGTAGTAGAATATGTTGTTTTTGATAATTCATTACGTGTATAATCTCTTAACAGCAGGGTTTTGTTATGAGTTGATTACTGAATTTCAGTTCCCTGGAATAATTGAGGAGTACAACCTTCAAATGAAACCCTTGGATTGAATCCTTAATCATATTTGTTTGACATTCTTCGACTTGCTGCTTCGTCAGATTTGCTAATTGCAGAATTGAATTTGTGGTGTTTACGGAATCTCACTTAACTTCATCCGCAAGAGGTTCGATATCTAATCATTTACCCTTTCCCTTGCTTTGAGAGCATTGTATTGTTAATTTTTCAACATGCAACAAATTTTTAAGTATTTTTCATCAACAAAAATCTGAGATTTGGGGATTTGACTAAAATTTTCTTGATGCTGCATGTCTATATATGTACTTCTTGGTGACTTCCTCCTGTTAATTATTGTTCATCATCGAAAAAGTTGATAGTAGTTTGACTTAATTTGTTCATCAACAATAAAAAATTAAGATTACGTCTTTTGTGAGGTACTTCTTGGTGACTTCCTCCAGTTAAGTGTTGTCTGTTGCTCGTCCATCTTGTTTCTCAGAAATGCTTGTTTCTATATATGTACGATGATAGTTCTGAAATTTATGATGCTTATTTTCTAAGCTTTACGGGTATTGAGACCATAGCCATACACGACATATTTCATGCACCATCTTCATGTATTTTTCCTCGAACTTTTGCTATGCGTAATAGCTGTTGGTGAATGAGTTATGCATTTATGTGTGTATTCATAGTGAGTTTGTGTCATGTACTACATTTACAATTTATTTCTTTCTATTGTGATATTATTATTTCGTGCAACTATGGTTCTCTTTATTCTTTAATGAGCTGAGCATGCTATTAAAAAAGCATCATATTCTTTGGTTTTTAATTTATAAGTGAAAATTATAGATGGATGGTGATTTTGATGATGAAGAGGTTGTTTTGAGAATGTGTGCTAGGGCTGTATTTTCTGTCATGGTTTTAGTATTGACATTCTTGAGGAGAATGAAGTGTCGACGTAGATCAATACAATCTAGACCAAGCGAAGAATGGATAAGGCATCAAAAAATTAGGGATGAATTTATGAATCGTATATATCACGGTTATAGTGATAGCTGTCAACACTTTGTTAGAATGCAATCAGGTGCTTTTATCAAACCAGTAAAGATTATAAGGGGGGAAAAATCTCTTAAAGGACTCAAGACATATAACAGTAGAAGAGCAGCTTGCAATAACATTGAATATATTGGGCCATAAATCCAAAAATCGTATTGTGAGAACATAATTTATAAGATTAGGGGAGACAGTTAGTAGATACTTCAACAGAGTATTACAAGCTATTTCATGCATACAAGGCCTATATATGAAACAAGCACCGAATGAAGTGCCACAAGAGACCCTTAACAATCCATCATATTACCCATTTTTCAAGGTATATCATCCACACTATAATATTACGCAAATACTTGTCTAATCAAATCATATCTTACATTAACATAGTAAGTTGATGTACTCTATAGGATTGCATATGTATGATAGATGGGACACATGTGGATGCTATGCTACCTGCTAGTCTTGTTGCATGGTTCAGAGGGCGTAAAGGTGTCACACAAAATATTCTTTTAGCTTGTACCCCAAACAAATTGTTCACCTACGTATTAGCTGGGTGGGAAGGGTCTGTAAATAACTATAGAATCCTTCAAGATGCTCTATCTAGACCACAACCATATAGCTTAAGAGTCTACACTGGTAACATTTTTGTTAACTCCTTAAATTAGTTACCTAATTATTAATATTCCTCACTAATATTTACACAGTCATATCTCATAAAAAATTATGTGTATAATATGTCTCGGTGTACAAGTGTATTACAAAGTGAATCTCACAATAAGCACAATATAACAAATGATTGTTCTCAACTATGGATGAGAACTCAATTAAGCACAACTCAATGTTACAATCTTTCACAACCCTAATATACTATGTATGCAAATACAATAAGCTCAAGTGGGTGTGTGTAAACAATGAGTGAAATCAAAATCAAAACTAAACTCAATTAAAATCTAGCATATAGAAATTATAAACAAAATAATAAATAGCTAGAAATGAGTTTAGAGATTCTTCTCTGAATAACAAGATGGAGAGATGGAGATTGAAGCCCAAACAAGAAGATGATCTCCTCTACTTGTGAAAACTAAAACAGCTTTAAACTAAACCCTTAAACAAGCTTAAACAAGCTTAAACTCTTTTTAAAACCCTTGTTTAAAAACTTCTTTTAAAATATTCTTGGATAATTTAGAAGAGATCAGCAATGGGGTATTTATACCCTCTCACAACTCAGCCAAAAAAAAAAACCCCAAGCAAAAAGACAGAAAAGTCCCCAGAAGACAGCTCAGAAAAATAGCCGTTAGTGTCTAACGGATTTATTGTTGGTCGACCAAAAATTCTGTCGGTCGACCGATGGAGAAGTTCGGTCGACATACGGAAAAGTCCGGTCGACTGCTATCCAGGTCAAAACGAGAAGAACAAAAGCTGACTTATCCGGTCGACCGGTGCGGTCGACCGAAGGAAGCTCTCGGTCGACCATGGCGGTTGACCGACGAACTCTCTAGAGCCTACTGTTGAAAGAACAAACGAGCGGTCGACCGGTGCGGTTGACCGAAAACTGATATGACAGGTTCTGAAAACTGTTTTGCTGATTTTAAAATGCTGTTTAAAAATATCAAATAAATTCCAAAAAATGTACAACTTTGGGGGATGATTGTAGACATGATAATAAACATGCTACAGTGACTGGTTATCAGAAAGGACTTCCCAAATGTAAAATATCATCATTTTACAAATATGTTGAAAAACATAAAAACCTGAAAATTGATATTTTGATATTTTGACTTAAACAACATTTTGAAACCTTATGAAATGATTGTATAGACTTGATAAAAGATATAACATGTTGTTATGAAGTCTATAACCTAGAAATACAATATTTTCATAAAATTGCATATTCTATGCAATATATTCAAAACACTAAATATGATTTCATTAAATATAAGCTTGTTAAAGGTGAAATCATATATAGGCATATAAACATGAAACAAAATAGTATTTTCCAATTCTATTCATTTGTTTCATAGTAAAACTTGAAAACTATCAAACCAAAACATATATGTATATATATAACTATATATATACAAAAACCAAAACGTGTATGTGTGTATATGATTGAGCTTAAAGTACTAACACACATAATATAAAACCTAAAACTAATTTACCCAAGCTTGATCTTGATCTTCATTGTAGCTCAACTTGGTACACATGCGGATGAAGCTTGAACTTGATCTTTAACTTGAATTGTATGTTGCTTCACTCCACAAATATATATGAAAACCAACATAATGTGTGTGTATAGATATTGCGCTTAACGTACTTAACACACATAATATAAATCCTAAACTACATTACCCAAGCAATCTTGATCTTCAATTAAGCTTGACTTGGTACACGTGCGGATGAAGGTTGAACTTGATCTTTAACTTGAATTGTATAGGCTTCAACCCGACATTCCGTCAACCTCCTTTGGATATCATCGTTGAAGCTCTATTCCATCCATCCTCCAACTACGTTGTTTGTCTACAAAACATAGGAATGCACAAACACTAGACAAACAACATTAGTAGTAAATTGTTTGTAAATCATCATCAAAACAAGAAGGCCAACAAACTGGACTAACAGACGAAGAGAAACACCAACGACGCTTGCAGGAACTCGAAGCTTTAGACGACAAGAGACTCCAAGCTCAACAACAGATTGAACTATATCAAGCTCGTATTTCCAAAGCCTACAACTAGAATATATGCAATGAAGATCATGGCAAACATATGTGAGCAAGCATAGATGGAAAATATGCTAAACACAACTCACATACTTAAAGACAATGAGAACACATATGAATATATCAATGTGAAAGAAGTGTCTCATTAGCACAAAAAATATAGAAACCATATAAAAGAATAGATTTATGAAATCAAAGAAGAGGAACATGAGAGTCATGCAAAAAGTTTTCAAATGAAAACAAATCAACCAAAAGAAATCATAAATCAAGATTTGAGTCCAAAACCCATGTTTGATCAAAAATAGAATCTCCTTTGTGGGATTTGATCAAACCACATATGGAATACATTATAAGGCACGAATAGATGATCCATGAGCACAAACATATAAATATCATCATATAAGTGAAATATAATGAATTCAAAGCAACAAATCAAAACAAAATCTTTAACAAAAGAATTTCAAGAGAGGCAACAATATATCAAGCTCTTAAGCTTGTTCTAACCCATATAATCATTCTAGCATCCGGTAAACATGATTTGGGAATAAACACCCAATAAACCCGGAGGGTTATATAAATGCAAACCTCTCATTAAAGCAAAACCAATGATCATGAAAACAAAAGAATTTAGCCAATAAAAGGAATTGTTTTCATAAAAGTTTAAAATGCATTTTTCAAAACCAAGAAAGAGAAAAATAAAAACACTAAAATTCTTGGTTTAAAAATTATTTTGGCACCCAAACATTCTTGGTGCCGGATTGTTTAGGGACATGACCCCTATCAATAAAGCTCAAAGCCCTAGGGTTATGAACCCTCTTAGGCGCATATGGTGCACGAACACGGTCATAACAAAAATTACTCAAATGACCCTTCCGATTGCAATGAGTACAATGGAAAGGAAGCATTTGCTTATGTTGACCAAACGGTTGTGCACGGGAAACATTAGAAACATTTGCAAACATGGATGGGCTTTTAAAATTGTTTTGCAAATGTGAAACTTTCTTTAAATCAAAACAAAATTTGGCCAAATGACCAAATCTACCACAATGATCACATCTATACACATGAGCATGCTTGTGATGAACTTTATGAGTGTGTGCATGTACATGTGTGTGTGATGAAGAAGCCTTATGAGATGCACAAGAAGCATTGATATTACTTTTTTTAGATTTTTGTGCATCATAGCAAAATTTAGATAAATGGCCTTTACGACCACAAATAGAGCATTTGTAAACTTTGCTATACAAGTGTGCATGGTGTATATGTTTCTTAGAAGAGTTTGCATTTGACTTTGCACACAAGTCCATAAGTTTCTTATGATTATTGATGCATATTTTCAAAGTTGAATCTAAAGATGAAATACTATTTTTTATAAGATTCAAATCTTCATTTTTAGGCACATATGCATTTTTAGAAGTAGAACATAAATAGTTATTTATAAAAGAACCTGTATCATTCTTTATGTTCTCTACTTCTATCATGACATCAATCTTAGCATGAGATAGGCTAGCAATAGATAAAATCAAATTTCCATTTTTCAAATTTAATAAGTCATTGCTTTCTTTAAGCATAGTATTTTCATTTTTAATGACATTAAATTTGGACACTAGCTTCTCATGATCGGATTTTAAAACATCATGCTTGCTTTTTAAATCATTAAAATCATTTTGCAATTTTTTATAGGCATGAAATAATTTTTCACTAGCACAAGCAAGTTCATCACTAGATAAATCATTATCGGGTTCGAACTCGCAAACCTCACTAGGGCTATCGCCTAGTGGCCGTGTGCATGTTGCTCCGTATGAACTTGAAGTTAGATCCTCCAAAGCTTGTTGGATCGCCTCCAAGTCCCCTTGATGTGCTTCTATAAATTTCCAAACTTTGTAAGCACTATCAAAATGAACAAACTTGTTAGACATAGATGAATTAAAAGCATTTAGCAAATATTCTAACAAAATATTGTTCATTGTAAACATACGACGATCATTTTTATTCCACTTGGATTTCTCCAAAATGGGCACAATATAAGTCCCCATAAATCAATATTTTTAGATTGCACAAAAAGTTTAAATCTAGTAGCCCATTGTGCATAGAAAAAATTAATGAATTTAGGAGCAACATTAGATTCATAGCCTAACAAAAGTGCATGCTTCATGACCATGATAACTATATAAGAGTGCAAGCAAGACAAATGCAATCAAACTAAGATTAGCACAAAAAAAATAACTTGGATCTTTAACTCAAGGCGGTTAGTCCTTAAATCAAAGAGCACCAACCTCCTTTAATGAATTGTAGCTTGAACTTGATCTTTAACTTGAATTGTATAGGCTTCAACCCGACATTCCGCCAACCTCCTTTGGATATCATCGTTGAAGCTCTATTCCATCCATCCTCCAACTACGTTGTTTGTCTACAAAA
>NC_033798.1:34592134-34679634 GCF_001876935.1 Asparagus officinalis | reverse complement strand
GCTGAGGAAGATGATTAGTTACTAGTCTAGGAATATCATTGGATCCATCACTTAAACATCCAGTATAGTGATAGATTCGAGCAAAGGGAATCTCCTACTAAGGATAAGGTGGCTCAAATAAATATGGGCGACGAAGCAAATCCGAAGCCCATATTCATCAACGATAATCTTCCATCAGAAGAAAAAAAGGAATTGATTACCCTCATCAGAGAATATATCTATGTCTTTGCATGGAATTATGATGACATGCTAGGACTCAATCTAAATGTGGCTATGCACCGACTCAACATCAAACCGGATGCCAAACCTGTTATGCAACAACAAAGACGATTTCGTCAGCAGATCATCGAGTCAATTGAAGCTGAGGTCAAAAAGTTGTTTGACTCAGGCTTTATCAGAGAAGAGTAACATTCGGATTAGGTGGCGAATATTATTCCTGTTCTTAAAAAGAATGGGAAGATCAAAATCTGCATTGATTTTAGAGATCTGAATACCACATACCCAAAAGATGACTTCTCTCTTCCCATCACAGATGTCATCATAGACAACACATGTGGGTTTGAGAGAATGTCATTCATGGATGGATTCTCAGGGTACAACCAAATTAAAATGTATCCAGACGATGAAAAACACACCTTATTCAGAACACGGCTTGGTATCTTCTGCTACACAGTTATGCCCTTCGGTCTAAAGGATGCAAGTGCTACATATTAACGAGCAATGACGAAGATTTTCCAAGAATATCTCCGAAAAACCGTCGAGTTCTATGTTGATGGTTTGGTCATTAAAAGCTGCAACAAAAATGATCACATTAAAGACTTGAGAATAATGTTTCATCTCATGCGAAGTCACCAATTAAAGATGAACCCTACCAAGTCTTTCCTGGGAATGTCTAGTGGCAAGTTCCTCGGATTTGTCATCACCATGGAAGGTATCCACATTGATCCTGATAAAATGAAAGTGATCCATAAATTGCAACCTCCGAGAAATCTCAAGGAACTCAGAGGGTTACAAGGTTGACTAGCCTACATCCGTCGGTTTATCTCAAACCTTGCAGGAAAGTGTCAACCATTCTCTAAGATCACAAAGAAAGGTGTGTCATTTATTTGGGACAATGCTTGTCAGAAAGCATTTAAAGACATTAAGGCATACCTATCAAATCCTCCAGTCCTCGTCACACCAAAGTCAGGGAAACCGTTCCTGGTTTATGTCAAGGCGATGAACCACTCATTGAGTGCTCTACTAGCACCAGGTGATGACAACGATTACGAGCAGATAGCTTATTATTTAAACAAAACATTGATAGGTGTTGAATCTCGATATCCAATGATTGAGAAGGAATGCCTTACCCCAGTGTTTGCAATTCGAAAGATGCATCACTATTTGGTTGGACCGATAATTTATGTTATCTACAACGTTAATCCAATCTGGGTGTTCATAACGCAACTAACTTCTATGAATTGGCAATTAGCGAGATGGGCTTTGCTTCTATCACACTACGACATCCACTTTAAACAATAGAAGTCGACCAAACGGTAGGAAATTTGTGATCTTCTAGCAGTTCACCCTATAAAAGATATGTTTGCATCAGAAATTTGATTCATTTAGGAACTCATTACAATCGTTTATCGACTTACAAGTTCAAAAGAGTGAGCCTTTTTATAAGACTTCTCTTACATAAAAGAATTTAAATAGAGAATTTCCTAGAAACACACGTAGGATCGTTTATCGATCGCTACTTGCATGTGGTCTTTGCATATGCCAGGGTTTATCTATGGACCACCGCGGATCAAATCCGGTTGATTTTGTTGTCTCACAAAGAAAATAAGAAATTGAAGTGAATAACTCAGCAAGGTGAGGCAAACACTCTTCTCGAGATCACAACATAGTGCGATCTCAAGGAAACTGCAAAAGAACGGTGTTGAAGGGGTGCAGATCTCTCGAATTCTTCCTCTTTTTGTTGAAGAACTCACTAAGAACTTGCTTCCTCCTCTCTGAAATTCATGCTCCTTTCTCTCCAAAAAGTCAGGGCTTCGCCTCCAGCTCAAAATTCCCTATCTTTCGTGTATAGGGGCCCTAGGCTTATATTTATAGCCTCTGGAAGCTGTGTTTTTAGATAAGAACTAATAATTTGATCTTATCCTCAGTTAAAATCACTTAACCATGTTTAGGGATAGCATTAAGGTAGTTGGGGAGGTTCAGCAACCGTCAAAACAAATCAAAACCATCGAAAACGCGTCCCGAGAGTTCTGACAGGTGCGAAACACCAATGGTGTTTTGCACTACAGGTGCAAAACACAGGTTTGTTTTGTCTGTCGTTTTGCTGTTTCACGTGTTCCGTTGATTTGTATGCTTTGCCAACTCACTTCATGCATTCGTTTTCTTCTTCACGACATTAGATAATCCCATTTGACTCAGATAACAATATTCATCACCTTCTCTTCATCTCGAGCTGCGTGTGGGAACCTATAGACAATTTTTTTGATGCCTACAGATACCCCCTCCAAAGCGTTCCAGCCTCTTTCTTTTATATAGGAGCCTAGAATACTTTGGATATGATAAGCCTAGCCTTTAATTCATTGATTTCTTCAGCTTTCAGTCTATTCAGTATTTTACCGAATAGGTAAAATTCTTCTGGTGCTATGTTTATCGTCTGACCGTTGTCAAAATCTTAAAGTGAAGTTAGTGTGTTGATTTCTGAATTTAGCTCGTGTCATTGAATCGACATTGAACTAATTATCTTTGTCAGGAATTCGTATCTGAATCACAATTGAACTCCCTAGGATTATCCTTTGACTTGAAATTTTATCCTGAGCCTTATTTTGGTGAAAATCATCGATGTGTTGACTAGTGTAGACCTTTGTTGCAACACGTTGACTGGCATTAACTTTCATTGCACTGCGTTGAGCGACGTTGACTTTTCATTGCAACGCATTGACCGACATTGACTCACGTTGACCAGCATTGACTCTCATTTGTAACGCGTTGACCGATGTTGACTCTCATTTGCAATGCATTGACCGACGTTGACTTGTGTGAACGCAGTTTATACTCACATGTTGACTAGAGTCTACACAGTTTAAGCTCTTAAGGCGTTGGAGCGTGGAGAATCAGTTTATACTCGTATACTCCTTGGAGTTTCAGGAATCAGTTTAACCTCGTGTACCCGTTAGAGGTTTAAGGAGATGCAGTTTATACTCATATACTCATCGGAGTGAATAAAGGCTTAAAATACACCAAAATGGGTGAGAACAATAAAAAACGGGCGAAAATACACAATCCAAAACACCCGGGACCCCTCAGAGTGCGAAACACACTTGGTGTTTCACACATGTGCAAAACACCAAGTGTGTTTCATACATGTGAGGAGAGAGAAAGAGGGGGGGTCGGTTTTGGGGGGAATTTCAAATTTTTTTTGGGCCAAAAATTTTGGCCTCCTTCCCTCTTCATATTTCCATCTTCTTCCTCCTCCTCAAACTCTTTTCTTTCTCAAACTCCCCCAAACCCATACTTTCCCTCTTTAAGAATTCTTAATCCCCTCTTTAAGAACTCTTAAAAACTTCTTATAAAAAGATTTCAAGCCTCATCTTCTTCTCCTCTTGCACTTGGCCAAAAATCATCTAGGGCTTTTTGTGAGTTTTTGAGTTCAAGATTTGAGCTTTTCTTCCTCTTAGGCTCTTGGCCTTGGGTTCTCAAGCTTCTTGATTTGGGTAAGCTTCTTTTCCATAGCTTTGATTTTGTATGCTTGATTTGATTCAAGAACTCATGGGTTGGTATGTAGGAATTCATGGGTGTGATTCAATAGTTCATGAACTTGTAGTGCAAAGATTAGAGCTTTGATCTCATGACTTGAATTTGGATTTTGGAGGGAATTTGAGAATTTGGATTTGGGGACTATGGCTGAAATTTTGATGGGGTTTTGGAGGGAGTTATGGCCGAAATTTTGATGGGCTTGAGCATGGTGATAATGGCCGAAACTTTTGAGGGGGGTTTTGATGCATTTTGTTCAAAGTTTGAGTTTGAGGATGATAGGTATAATGGCCAAAAATTGGACTTGATGATAGTGGTTCCCCCCCCTCAAACATAGCCAACTATTTGATGTGCTCATGGCTCAAGTTGAGCTTTAGGCATGAAGGGTATTTTGGGTATTTTGGCCAAAAATTGAACTTGAGGGATTTTGGATGAGAATCAAAACCATCGTTTGTATGTACGAATCCAGTAGGTTTAATTAGACTCCAACCGTAAACCATTTTGTTTGTAGGATTTCAGCTAAAGTTCATAATTTCCCTTTTAATTTCGGGTTTCCAAATTAGAAATTGTACCTGAACCATTGGTTTTAACTGCTGGTTTGCAATGTCTCCAAGGCAGCCACGTTTTTACAGGAGTCGATCAGCCTCTCAGCGTATGAGAGAATGGCTCCCGCAGCTTCTTTATACGACGGTGAGACTTTCTAGCTCTTGTACACTCAAATTAATATTTTGAATGTTGCACCATCTTTTATCTCTTTGCGAAGCATTCAAGAAGAGCGGATATCCTCCTTTGTGGGGATTAATGCTTAAAAGACGTGTTTTGTTTCATCAAAACACATTCTAAGGCAAATAGGGCGATTTCATGCTGTATTGCACTCCATCAGGTGTGGTATATTGTTGAAAAATTTATAAAAATATTGTCACTTGCCAAATTAATAGAGTTAAGTAATAATTGATCAAATTGGTAGATTTTAAATTTTCTAATTCATAGTTAGTGACATATTCAAGTTCACCTTTTATGATAATCCAAATAAAATTCTTAAGAAATGATTTTTCAACTAGTATACTTTGCTTAAGTCTTACCTTAGACTTTTAATTAAAAATAATGAAATTTTTGCATGCTTAACTTGTTGAAAATATTTTTTTCAAGTTATCTTGATTTACACAATTTTTTTTCAAAGACTATATATACTTACACATATATATATTAAAAAAAACTAACCTTATAAAAGAAGAGTGCGAAAAATGGGCACAAAAAAATACTCTTAAATTCAAGGTGATTCTATCTTATAAAGCCTAAGTTGATTGAGCAATTAAGCCCAAGGAGTATCTCTATACTTAATGACCTAAGCCCAATTGGGTTGGGATTCATTGGCCCAAAACTCGTTAAATGGTCACTTAGAAAGCCCGTTAAAATAGAAAACAATCACCAAGAATTAGAGAGTGAAAAAAAAAAATTATATATAAAAACGTTTTCTTGATTATTAACTAGCTTCAATTAGAATGTTTAAATATATCAAGGAAAATCTGTTATTTACTGACTTATTTAACTTGGCAAGTTGACCGAATTTTGTGGGTATATTCACTGCAAACCCTCACGAGACTACAACTCGTCCACTAGGGTAACCTAGGGGTTTAAAGGCTTGTTGTATGCGCTAAATACAACCGCGATTCCTGCGAAAGTGAGTTAGGATTTTCTTTTTATTTTCTTTGCTAGAGGACTAGCAAAAGTTTAGGTGTGGGGGTATTTGATAATCACATTTTATTATAATTTTATACCCTCATTATCTATTTTATATGAATAAATATACCATTAATAATTGTTGTTAGCTTAGTTTCCACATAATTGAATGAAAATATAAATAAATATTATTAAATGTAAAAACCCCTCTAAATCTCTCTTCTCTATTTTGTAGCATTTTAGAAGTCCATGAAGCAAAAGTCAAAGAGGAAAATGACCAAAGAAGTTTGAATTGGACTTAGTTGCAAAAAGTTGAAATCACCGGACTTGGATGCAAATTTTACAAGAATGCAGACCGGACTTGATTTAAACAATTGCAATTGGGCTGGATATTGAATTGGGCCGGATTTGCTTATGGACATTGTTGCTGCAAATGTACAAATCAAATGAAATAGGGCAAACTTGCTTACATGAATAAATGAGTGGACTGCTGAAGATTTGCTTGGTTGCTCAAAATAAACCGAACTTGGATTTTAAACATATGAGTGGACCAGGCTTTTAAGTGCTCAAAGTGGGCCGGTCATGGATTTGCTGCAGATTGCATTGGATGGGCTGGAAATCAAATTGGGCCGGTCATGGATTTGCTGCAGATTGCATTGGATGGGCTGGACTCAAAAGCAAAAATTAAAAAAAAAATGAAATTTGCTTCAATGAAGACCGGACTTGTGGGCTTGGATTTCACAAGAAAATTGTTTTCATCAATAGGCCAAATTTTCCTTGTTTGCTGCAGCTCTTCAATTGAGGTTGCTGGATTTTCTTCTTTGGACTTGATGAAGGCCGGTTTCATTGGTGTTTGCTACTTAGGCTGCAGACATGGGATTTAATGCAAGGAGACCGAATTTGATTGCTCAGCTTGGACTTCAAAAAATCAAAAGAAATCAAATGCAAACATATGGGCCGGTTTCATTGGTGATTGCTGCATGGGCCGGACTTGTTTGTTTGAAAATCAATTGGATCTCATGAATTGGACTTGATTTAATTGTGAAATTAAAGCTATGGGCCGGACTTGCAATGTTTATTTTCTCCTTGAAAAAAATCAAATGAAGATTGGGCTAGAGAAGAACAAAAACCAAATTCAAAGGTGGAGATTGTTGCTTGGGGCTCAAGACAAATCCAATGGCTCTAGAGAGTGAGGTGTTAAGTGTGTGAAAATTTTGTAAACTCCTTTTGGAGAGGAGGGCTACTCTTAATTGAGAAGGCCTTCCAAAAATTGTAACTTTAGTTGCAATTAATAAAAATAATTTTTTTCTCTTTAAATTTGTTCTTTCTCCTCTTGTTGAATGATAAGGATGGAGATGAAGAGCAATTTGAAGGTTTACAATTCTTTTCTCTTTTATTTCTTTTTAGTAATTTCTTTATTATTGCTTATTAGTTAGATTTAAATTCATGCTTGTAGTGTAGATTTACTTTCTTGTCTTTTTATTTTTTTTTACACTTTAATTTGTAGAATAGATTTATTTTCTTGCATTTAATTTTTGTAATATATTTTGTAGTTTAGATTTTTATTTTCTTTGTAGTTAGATTTATTTCTTGTTCATAGTTTAGATTTTTCTTTTCTTTTTAATTTTGTAATTAGTTCTTTTTCTTGTTTTTATTTCTTAAAGATGTGAATTTAATTCTTGTAGGAAGTTTAGAATTATATGAAACTAGTCTAATTTCCTTTATATTGTATGAATTATTCTCTTGCACTTAAAATGTTCATGTTTAGGATAATCAACTAGAGAACTAATCGGTAGAAGAAGAATTTGATAATCTATGCTTATCTTAAATGGTTTGATAGGTTATGCTTATGAATTCTAGGATTATTATCATGTTGTTGTTCTTATCATGAATAGTAATTTTAACTTAGATGATAATTTGATAGGTTACACTTTCCTTAAATGGTTTGATAATCTATGCTTAATAAATCTAAGTTGAAATATGATAAAAAGAGAATAGTTTATATTTTGTAATTGAAATTGGTTAGTGGATTATATTCTAGATTTCTTACCTCTTTTGAATCCTCCATCTTGACTTTCTTAAATTTTCTTTTCATTCTTGGTTTTATTTCTTGATTTTATTAATTCATATTTCTTGCCTCGTGATTTCATTTATTCTTTGATTCTTCCTTCTCTCCTCTAAAATTCAATTTATTATCTTTTGCACATTTTCACAATAATCACTCATCACAATCTCACTTATTCTTTATTCCTAATTATCATGCACAAAAAGATAAGAACCATTTCTAATAATCTCTTAAAATCACCTTCCTCGTGGGATCGATATTTTTTATACTATAACTTGATAAATTGTGCACTTGCAATTTTGGTACATAATTATGCCGCATCAAGTTTTTGGCGCCGTCCCCGGTAACAACAATCATACAATACATCCTTTAAGTGTTGGCCTAGCCCGTGTCAACTTTCTCAAGTGCTTGGATTTACCACCTCTCCCTAGACTTTACTACAAACGTCACTCCTCTTGTAATCGACCCCGTCTCTCACCACACACTTCTCTCGGTATCCTTGTGTATTACAATGTGATCTTACAAATAAAGCTCAATAACAAAGGTTTGTTCTCTACAATTGATGAGAACTCAATGTAAGCTCACTCTCAATGATACAGTCACCACAACCCAAATTATACTCAATGTGAGAATATGAAAGCTCAAGGGATGTGTGTCTAAACAATGAGAAAAATGAAATGCAAACTCAATATAAAATCTAGCTTAATAAAATTGATAAATAACAATAAATATATATAAAGCTAGAGATGAGTTTTGCATAAACTTTTCTGAAACTCAAAAGAGAGAGAGAGAGATGAGATTGAAGCCCAAACACGAAAAGAATAATCTCCTCCTCTTGTGAAAACTTCTTCACAAAACAAACTCTTAAACACTCTTAAACCCTTGTTAAAATTGTTTTAAAAACTTTCTTGAGTGGTTGGAGTGTTTAATACAAAGGGGTATATATAGGGTAGAAGAACTAAGCCCAAGAAACCAACAAAAATCAACAAAATCATCAAAAACAATAAAATCTATAAAATAGCCGTTACTGTACAACGACTCTATTGTAAGTTGACTTATGACATGTATGAGTCGACTTATATAGTATAAGTCGACTTTTTATATTATGAGTCGACTCAGCAGATTAAAAATACCATATGCGCAACACTTTATAAGTCGACTTAAAACGTGCACAAGACCTGGTATGAACAGTAAACATCAACTTTAAACGTTGTTTAAAAATATTAAATAAATTCCAAAAAATATAAAACTTGTGAAAATATTTATAACATGAAAATAAATATGTTATAAAAAGAATTTTTCAAATTGTATTTCTCATTTGTAAAAACTTATCATTTTACAAAATAGGTCAAAATACGAAATCTCAAAAACATATGATTTTGACAAAATACTTTCAAGCATGTTTTGAAACTTATTTTGAAAGGATTAATAGACTTTATAAAAGATGTAAAATGATATAAATGAGTCTTTTAATCCGTAAACACATATTGTGCAAATAAATATGATTTCATTGATTTAAAATTGTTAAAGCTTGATTTTGATGAAATCATTTCAAGCACATACAAACATAAAACAAATATGTGTGTATATATAATTATATACATTTGTTTTATATTTATGTGGCTAAACTTGAAGGCAATAAAAACAATGTGTATGTGTATATAATGTTTGAGCTTTAAGTATAAACACACAAAGTATAAGATCTAAACTAGAAACAATATACCCAAGCTAAGAGATCTTCAATAGAGCTCGTCTTGGTTGCGGAAGAAGCTTGATCCTTAATTTGACTTTGAATTACAAATGGCTTCATTTCGGTATTCTGCCAACCTCCATTGAATGTCATCGTTAAGGCGCAATCTATCCAACCTCCAACAGAGGATCTTTGTGTAGAATACCTAACAATCAAATGTAAACACTCGACAAACATTGTTAGGAATTATTTATTAATTATAAAAACTAGATTAGATAGTAGGCTCATAAACATAAGACCTAACATTATGATCAATTGGAAATACTATAATTATGAAATTCAAATAAAACTATCATTTGAGAAATTACCAGAATTCATAAATTTAAAAAATAAAATTATATTATAAAAAACTAAATATTAAAACTAATTTCAAGAATAACTAATAATTAAAAATTTTTGGATTTCCACAACCACAAGTAATGTTTCAGATTATGAAAGTAATAAATAACAATGAATGTTTAAAACAGTTGTACAAAATTTTTGAAAAAAAATAAATTTTAATATTAAATTAACAATAAATTTACCAATATTCAAGCTCAATTACTAAAATTCTCTTTGAAATTCAAATCAACTATTTTCCAATTATGCCCTACAATATTAAATAGAATATTCAAAAGTAGAAATAAGCTACAGTCATAAATCAAAATAAATATTTGTTGGAAATATTATTTCAGAATTATCATTGATAGGAAAAACTATAATTATGAAATTCAAATAAAACTACTATTTCATAAATTTCTAAAATTCTTAAATTTTAAAAATAAAATTATATTCTAAAAAACTAAAAATTAAAATTACTTCCAAGAATAAAAAATAATTATTAATTTTCAAATTTTCACAACCACAAATAATGTTTCGAATTGCGAAAGTTATAATATAAACATGAATTTTCAAATCAATTATATAGAAATTTGAAAAAAATAAATTCTAATATTCAATTAAAGAGAAATTGACCAATATCCAAGCTCAGTTACTTAAATTATCTTTTAAATTTAAACCAACTATTTTTTCATCACAACCTACAATATTCAATTGAATATTCAAAAAAAAAAAAAAATAGAAATATAGTACAGTCATAACTCTGAGTAATTATTTTTTTCAAAATTGATCATATTCCAAAGTGCAACAAAACATGATAACTTTTGAGTAACGATGCATATAATGAAATTCTAATATAATCATGCTCATTCATTAAAATCTTATCTAATCAATAAATTGTAAATATAAACATAAACATTAAAATTATTGTACAGTAAATTGGAATAATTCATTCAAATATAAAAGGTTCAGGAAAGTTACCAACATTCAATATTTATTAATGAAAATTTCTTTGAAATGCAATCTTCTATTTCAGATAATGATTCAAATCATCAAAGTCTAATATAATTGTTGATGAATGGATGCATAACATTAGGACCCAAGGTTGATCTGTAAAGATTGGGGTCTCTTGACCTCCTTTGGTGGTCGATGCCCCAATAGAAGAGAGTCCTGCAAAACTACTACTATCAAAAAAGAAACAAAAAGTATAAATCTAAAATTTGCGGTTAGAAAAATCAGGTCTGAATGTGTGCAGTCATGATTCACTACCCTAGAAGATAGAGGACCCGCCTATCGCCCTTGCGCAGTCGATCCTCTCCCCCTAGAGGTAAAAACCCTGGAAACAGTCTGCCTCTGTACTCGGGCGAGAGTAGAAAAGCTTCTGCTCAGATGAAAATAGTTGCCCGAAAATTATAAGTAAATAGTAGCAGAGCAATTTTGAGAGAATGAAAGAGACTCTCCGAATTTTTGAGGGCGAATGAACTTCAGGTCCTTATATAGCCCCTAGAGCTCTTAGCCGTTGCTGATAAACCGTGCACGTTACACAGAGATCCCGCGTCCGTTATTACGTTTCTATAACTCCTGCAACCGTTATAAACTTGTGTAAAACGTACAAAAATAAAACTTGAGAGGCAAAACCACGTGCGTGTGCGGTGTGGCGTGGCATGGTGCACGTTGCGTGCATGCGACGGTGTGGCAAGGCGAGGCAAGGCGTGGCGTGCGTGCGCGTGCGCACGCGTGTGTGTTATACAAAGCCCAAGCAATATAAAGCCTAAAAACACTACTCAAAACCCAATATGAAGTGAAGCAATATAAACCTCTTGGACTTCCTTTCATTTTCCAATGTGGGACTATTCACAAAGGCAAAATTATATTTTCATGAACAAAATCCAATAGTCCCCCACAAAAGGCTATGTTAACTAAAAATACAAAATTAATAAACCAATAAATCACAAAAAAAATATAGGTTGGGCAACCTTTCGTATCGTGAATTTGTGAGAGGTAGCTTCCGGCTTTGAACATTTCCTTAGTGAGTTTATCGCCACCTGAGGGACATAATGGACTAGGCCTTGAATTAGGCCCCTTAAATCAGGTATTGACAAAAACACACACAATACGTCTTCATCTATTGAGAAAAGTGGGTTGAGCGTTAAAGGCCATGCTCACAATAACTGACTCATAAGAGTTTCTAGGGGTTAGCTCAGCCCCCTAATCATGGCCATCATGGTTCCTCTCACGTAGGTAAGTCAAAGGGTACTACAGTTATTTATTTAATACCCCCCATAATACACATGCTGGACTTATTAAGAGTAAAACTCAGCTTAGCTAGCTATATCATAAGAGCATCGTCATTATAGAGAAGGGGTAGTAGCATAAGCTACATAGTGATATATGAATATATCTGGGTCGATGCTCCACACGAGTGTTACTAGTCCAGCTTGCTTTTACTACATCGAACCAACATTGGGACTAAGTCTCCAAATAAGGGTTGGCTTACCACTGTCAGTGATCTCCCTTATGGGCTTAACCCCATCTCCCTCGATGAATCCCGAACCACACTCCTGGATAATCCCTTAGTCAAAGGGTCAGCAAGATTTTTCTCAGACTTTACAAAGTCTAAGATCACAACTTTGCCTATCAGGCATTGTACTGATTTATATCTTATATGAATATGTCTGTTGAGATTTTTATTTACATGCACATGAAGCTCTATGGTAGATCTAGAATCAGAATGAATGAAAATTAGAGAAAAGGGTTTAGGGACCAAAGGAAGTTCAGAAAGTAGATCTTTAACCATTCTGCTTCTGTGCAAGTGGTATCAAGAGCAATCAGCTTAGATTCCATGGTGCTCCTGGCAATTACTATTTGCTTACATGATTTTCAGGATACAGTAGCACCACCAAAAAGAAATACATATCCAGATGTAGACTTTACTCTGTTGGAATCTGTGACCCAATTAGCGTCACTATACCCTTCAATAGCATCAGGGTATCCAGTGTAAGTCAAGAAATAGTCAACTGTCCCTTTCAAGTATTTGAATACTCTCTCTAGGGTAGACCAATGATCTAGATTAGGGTTACTGGTATACCGACTCAGTCTCCCTACAGCATAAGCTATATCGGGTCTGGTTCGGTTTGATATGTATAGAAGAGATCCAATCATCTAAGAATATTTTAGTTGGGATACAGGTTCACCTTCATTCTTCTTCAAGGATATAGAAGAATTATAAGGTGTAGAAATAGGTTTAGAGTTATGATAGTTGAATTTGATCAGCATTTTCTCAATACTATAAGAAAGACTCAAAGAAATTCGTCTAGTATCTCTAGAGATTTTCATTCCGAGTATCATATTAGTAAGACCTAAGTCTTTCATGTTAAAATTCATGGAAAGATAATCCTTGACTTTTAAAATTAGTTCAAGAGTTGTTCCAAAGATAATAATATCATCAACATAGAGACAGAGGATGACATAGTCATTGTTTATCACTTTTGAATAAACACATTTATGATGTTCATTCACTGTGAAACCATAATGAGCAATGACTCTATCAAATTTCTGATGCTATCGTTTAGGAGCTTGTTTAAGACCATACAGAAATTTAACAAGTTTGCAAACTTTGTTTTCCTGACCCTTGGCAATGAAGCCTCCAGGTTGGTGCATATAGATCTCTTCATCTAAATCACCATTCAGGAAAGTAGTCTTAACATTAATCTGATGTATGATCAGCTTGTGGATATAAGCAAAGGATAATAATACTCGGATAGTTGAGATTCGGGCTACAGGAGAATAGGTATCAAAATAGTCAATGCCTTTTTGTTGAGTATAGCCTTTAGCTACTAATCTAGCTTTAAATTTATCTATGGAACCATCAGCTCTAAGTTTCTTCATGAATATCCACTTACAACCAACATGTTTACAACCTGGAGGTAAGTCGATGAGTATCCAAGTATAGTTTTCCATGATAGATTTAATCTCATTATCATTGGCTTCTTTCCAGAAAAGAGATTCAGGTGAATCCATTGCTTCTTCAAATGAGCTAGGATCACCTTCAACAAAAAAAGTAAAGAAGTCTTCTCCAAAGTCCTTTGAATTCTACCTCTTTTGCTTCTTCGAGGTTCAATATAAAAAGGCTGAGAAGAACTGGAGGATGGTAAATCAAAAGGAAGAGATAAACTAAGATTTTCTGAGATTTTGGATTTGAAAGGAAAGATATTTTCAAAAAAGACTGCATCTCTAGTTTTAATGATAGTGTTGTTGGTGTTGGCCTTCTTGTTTTGATGATGATTTACAAACAATTTACTACTAATGTTGTTTGTCTAGTGTTTGTGTATTCCTATGTATTGTAGACAAACAACGTAGTTGGAGGATGGATGGAATTGCGCTTCAACGATCATATCCAATGGAGGTTGGCGGAATGTCGGTGAAGCTTATGCAAATTCAAGTTGAAGATCCAAGTTCAAGCTTCATCCGCAAGATTACCAAGTTGAGCTACAATGAAGATCAAGATCAAGCTTGGGTAATTTAGTATAGGTTTATATTATGTGTGTTTAATACGTTAAGCTCAATATCTATACACACACATTTTATTGGTTTCTTCGTATATATATATAGTTATATATATATACATAAGTTTTGGTTTCTATGCATATATATAGTTATATATATACATACATGTGTTTTGAGTTTTTATGATTATATATATGAAATTATATATTTCATATTTTCTATTGTGTTTTTGAAAAGATTGCATAGAATATGCAATTTTGTGAAAATATTGTATTCTTAGTTTATAGACTTCAATATCAGTTTATACATGTTTTACTAAGTCTATAAAAACATTTCACAAAGTTTCAAAAGTTGGTTTATGTCAAAACATCAAAATTCAAGTATCTCATATTTTCATGTTTTGGACTATTTTGTAAAATGATGATATTTTTCATTTGGGAAGTCCTTTTTGATAACCAGTCATTGTAGCATGTTTATTATCATGTCTACAATCATTCCCCAAAGTTTTACATTTTTTGGAATTTATTTGATATTTTTAAACAGCGTTTTAAAATAAGCAAAACAGTTTTGAATATGTCAGTTTTCGGTTGACCAAACCGGTCGACCGAACCTGAGTTCTCGTGTTCACTGGGCGACAGAGAGTGAAAGTTTTAATCAAGGGTTTAAGTTTGTTTAAAGTGTGTTTATAAGCTTTTAAGCATTTGAGTGTTTCGATTTTGTGAATCAAATTCCACAAGAGCTTGAGGAGATTATCTATTGAAGTTTGAGCTTCCAACTATCATCCCTCCATCTCTTGTTATCAAATTGAGAAGTTTTCTAAACTCAAACTCTAGCTTTACATTTATATACTTGTTTGATTATCATTGTTCTTAAGCTAGATTTTATATTTGAGTTTAGTTTGATTTTGATTTTACTCATTGTTACACACACCCACATTGAGCTTTTAGTATTCACATACATAGTATAGTTGGGTGGTGAGAGATTGTAACTTTGAGTTGTGCTTTCATTGTGTTCTCATCCATAGTTGAGAACAATCATTTGTTATATTGTGCTTATTGTGAGAATAACTTTGTAATACACTTGTACACCGAGTGAGGAGGGTGTGGTGAGAGTCGGGGATCGTCCCAAGAGGAGTGGCGTCGGTTGACGAGCCTAGGAAGAGGTTGTAACCGAGCACTTGAGGGAGACACGGCTAGGTCCAACACTTAGTGGGTGTAGAGTGTGATTGCAAGAGTGTGAGTTGTAGAGTTTTCGGTTAGCTAGAAAACCGAGTGTGTAGAAGAAGTTCCGGCTTCCAAACCGGATTGTGTTAGTGGATTTCTCCCCGGGAGTGGGGAGCGGAGACGTAGGACGGAAGGTCCTAACTCCGTGATCATATTGCTTGTTTGAGTTTGTCTTTGGCGTATTTGTTTTTGCATTTATCTTATATCGCCAATTGTGCATTGCTCATTCATTTCATCCACTATCCTATTTAGATTGTTTACCCCTTGTGTTTGTTTATATATCCTTGCATATATATATTCATCATATAGGATATATCTCATATTGTTTACCCTTGTGTTAGTTTATATATCATTGCACATACATTGCCTATATCTCATTATTAGGATATATATTGTTGTTCATATTGCTTATCCTAGCTTACAAATATTATTGTATTTCATACTTGCTAGGATAACTTATTAATTAATTTTAATTGGCATTTAATCGGATTAGATTAGCATAAGATCCTAATCACCCCCCTTCTAGGGTCTAACAATTGGTATCAGAGCTTGGAGCTCTTTGATTTAAGGTCTAATCGCCTTAAGTTAAAGATCCAAGTTAGCTTATTGTGCTAATCTATTTTTGAGCTTTTATTGTATCTTGCTTGTCTTTTATATTATGGATATGCATGGTTTAGGTTATGCCATCAATATTGCTCCTAAATTAGATAATTTCCCCTATGCCCAATGGTGTGTTAGATTTAAACTTGTTGTTCAATCTAAACACTTTGATTTATGAGAAATTATAGATGATGCTTATATTGTGCCCACTTTGGAAAATCCAAGTGGAATAAGAATGATCATCGTATGTTTACAATGAACAATATTTTGTTAGAATATTTGCTAAATGCTTTTAATTCATCTATGTCTAACAAGTTTGTTCATTTTGATAGTGCTTATACCTTATGGAAATTTATTGAAGCACATCAAGGGGACTTGGAGGCGATCCAACAAGCTTTGGCGGATCCGGCTTCAAGTTCATGTGGAGCTTCATCATGCACACGGCCACTAGGCGATAGCCCTAGTGAGGTTTGCAAGTTCAAATCTATAAATGATTTACCTAATGATGAACTTGCTTGTGCATATGATAGGTTAATGCATGCCTACACTAAGTTGCATAATAATTTTATTGATTTAAAAAGCAAGCATGATAATTTAGAATCCAATCATGAGGAGCTAGTGTCAAAATTGGATGTCATTGCAAAAGAAAATACCATGCTTAAAGAAAACAATGACATGTTAATTTTGGAAAATGGAAAATTGACATCATCCATTTCTAGCTTAACTCATGAAAGAGATAATGCCAAGTTAGAAGTAAAAAATACAATAAATGACTATTTATGTTCTACTTCTAAAAGTGCATATGTGCCTAAAAATGAAGACTTGAATCTTATAAAAAAATGCATTTCATCTTTAGATTCAACTTTGAAAATATGCATTGATAATCATAAGAAACTTATGGACAAGTGTGCTAAATCTAGTGCTACAAAATCACCCACACACTATGCACACTTGTATAGCAAAGTTTACAAGTGCTCCATTTGTGGTCGTAAAGGCCATTTAGCTAAATTTTGCTATGATGCACAAAAACATAAGAATATTAATCCTTCTTGTGCATCTCATCAAGTTTCTTCATCACATGTACACACACATGCACATGCATCTATTTCTCATCATAAGCATGCTAATGTGTATAAATGTGATCTATGTGGTCGGTTTGGCCATTTGGCAAAGTTTTGCTTTGACATGAAAAAGAATTCTAGATTGCCAAATGTTTTTCATAGACCACATGTTTTTAAATGTCATGTTTGTGGTAGGTTTGGACATCTTGCTAAATTTTGTTTTGATATACAAAAAGCTTCTAAATTGCAATATGTTCCAAATAGACCATTGTTTAAGAATGTTTCTCATTTGCAAAATAATTTTAAAAGAAAATCTTTATTTGCAAATGATTCCCGTGCACGAGCTAATGGTCCACAAAAACAAATGGATCTCTTTCATTGCACAAATTGCAATCGGAAGGGTCATTTGAATGAATATTGTTTTGACCATGTTAGTGCACCATATGTGCCTAAGAGGGTTCATAACCCTAGGGCCTTGAGCTTAAATGATAGGGGTCATGTCCCTAAATCTTTTGGTACCAAGAGTTCTTGGGTACCAAAACAAATTTAAATCTTAAACCAAGAATTTTAGTATTCTTATTTTTCCTTTTTCTTGGTTATTTGAAAATTATGCTTTGAAACTTTTTATGAAAACAAATTTTCTTTTTCGCTCTCTTATTCTTTTTGTCCCCTTTTTGATGTTGTCAAAGGGGGAGAAATATTGTGAGTATATTCTTTCTTGTTTATATGCATGTGAATTATAAATTATATATTTATTTTCTTCATGCATATATTTCTTTTTGTAAATTGTTTGTCATCATCAAAAAGGGGGAGATTGTTGGCCTTCTTGTTTTGATGATGTTTAACAAACAATTTACCACTAATGTTGTTTGTCTAGTATTTGTGTTTTCTTATTTATTATAGACAAACAACGTTGTTGGAGGTTGGATGGATTGAGCCTACACGATCATATCAAGAGGAGGTTGGCGGAATAGTGGAGTGAAGTATTGCATTCAAGTTCAAGATCCAAGTTTTAGCTTCATCCGCAAGTGTACCAAGATAGAGCTTCGTTGAAGATCACAAGCTTGGGTATATTTAGTTTAGGTTTTTATACTTGTGTGTTGATACTTTAAGCTCATATTATTCACACACACGTATTTGTTGATTTTATCAAAATATAGGTGTTTTTGTGAAAACATTATTTTATTAGTTTATAGACTTTAATATCAGTTTATACATAGTTTATAAAGTTTATAAAATCATTTTGTAGAGTTTCAAAAGTTTGTTTAAATCAAATGTCAAAACATGTATGTTTCGTTTTCATGTTTTTGGACATATTTGAAAAATGATGGGTTTTCACTATTGGGGAATGCAATTCCAAAAATTCTTTTTGTAACATGTTTATTATCATGTTTATAAACATTTTCCAAAGTTTCATAATTTTTGGAATTTATTTGTTATTTTTAAAGGCACTTTAAAAATCAGTTTTCCAGCATGAACAGTGCCTGTGCATGTTTATAAGTCGACTTATAAACCCTGACAAGTCGACTTATGAACTCCTCTAGAAAGTGCATTTTCTCCTCTGCTAAGTCGACTTATAAAGCAAGGCAAGTCGACTTATATAAGTCGACTTATAACTTTTTATAAGTCTACTTATGAAGTGTTGCACAGTTATGTATTTTTGACCAGTTTACAAAATAAATTATTTCTCTCAAATGGGAAGTGATATTTGAGAAATTCCTTCTCTAACATGTTCATATACACGTTTAGAAGCTTCCCTAAAAATTTTATAATTTTTGGAGTTAATTTACTGTGTCAAATTGATTTTAGAAAATCGGGTGTTTCAGCAGTTTTTAGAATCTGAAATATCTGTATTCAAATATTCATTTCTCACAAATGAGAAGTGATATTTCAGAAATTATTTTTGTAAAATGTTTATTTACATGTTTAGAAACATCCCTCAAAATTTCATAATGTTTAGAGTTGATTTACTATTTTTAACTGATTTTACAAATCCAGATACGCATAATTTTCAGCATCTGCCAAAAACTGTATATGTCATAAGTCGACTCTAAGTCGACTTATCAGAGAGCCGTTGCACAGTAACGGCTAGTTTTCTGTTTTGTTTGTTTTTGGGTTTTTGGTCATTTCCTTGGGGTTTTGGCTGATGTCTTGGGTTGTTATATATACCCCATTGCTGATGTCTTTTCAAACTGATTTAAGAGAGTTTTAAAAACAAGTTTAAGAAAGTTTTAAACAAGGGTTTGAGTTTGTTTAGTTTGTTTTTTTTGGGGTTTGCTGTTACAAAGAGGAGTTTGCATCACCAGTTGAGGATTTCATCCTCAAAATCTTCTCATCCTCTCTTTGTGTTTATAGAGAAGTTTTCTAACTCTTTTCCCTAGCAATTTCATTATTGATTTATCATATATTAATTATTGCTAGTTTGCTATTTGAGTTAGATTTTATTTTACTCATTGTTACACACACCCACATTGAGCTTTTTTAGTATTCACATACATAGTATAGTTGGGTGGTGAGAGATTGTAACTTTGAGTTGTGCTTTCATTGTGTTCTCATCCATAGTTGAGAACAATCATTTGTTATATTGTGCTTATTGTGAGAATAACTTTGTAATACACTTGTACACCGAGTGAGGAGTGTGTGGTGAGAGTCGGGGATCGTCCCAAGAGGAGTGGCGTCGGTTGACGAGCCTAGGGAGAGGTTGTAACCGAGCACTTGAGGGAGACACAGCTAGGTCCAACACTTAGTGGGTGTAGAGTGGGATTACAATAGTGTGTTGATTGTAAAGTTTTCGGTTAGCTAGAAAACCGAGTGTGAGGTGTAAACGTTATTCGGGTGATCGTAGAAAACCAGGTTGATAGTGGATTTCTCCCCGGGAGTGGGGAGCGGAGACGTAGGACGGAAGGTCCTAACTCCGTGATCATATTGCTTGTTTGAGTTTGTCTTTGGCGTATTTGTTTTTGCATTTATCTTATATCGCCAATTGTGCATTGCTCATTACCATATCATCCACTATCTTGTTTAGATTATCTACCCTTGTGTTGTTTATATATCCTTGCACATACATTGCCTATATCTCATTATTAGGATATATATTGTTGTTCATATTACTTATCCTAGCTTACAAATATTGTTGTATTTCATACTTGCTAGGATAACTTATTAATTAATTTTAATTGGTATTTAATCGGATTAGATTAGCATAAGACCCTAATCACCCCCCCTCTAGGGTCTAACAGTTGGATATATCACTGATTTCAGAGTTAATGACTAGAAATCTATTAACATTGCTATCTAGTGCATATCCAATGAAAGCAGCATCAATAATTTTGGAACCAATTTTCCTCTTCTTAGGTTTGGGAATAGCTACCTTAGCCAAGCAACCCCAAACCCGAAAGAAGTTTAGATTAGGAGATCTACCCTTCCAATATTCATAAGGAGTTGTATCAGAATGTTTCTGGGAAATCCTATTGAGAATGAAACAAGCAGAGAGAAGAGCTTTACCTTAGAGATTTTTAGGTGCTCCTGAACTGAGCAACATACAGTTTACCATGTCCATAAGGGTTCTGTTCTTTCGTTCAGCTACCCATTGGACTGTGGTGTATATAGAGCAGTTACCTCATGAATAATGCTGTGTTCTTAGCAATATTCAATCATATCATTTGAGGTATACCCCCCCCATAATTAGATCTTAGAATTTTGATCTTTCTGTCAAGTTGGTTCTCAGTTTCAGCTTTAAACACCTTAAACCTATCTAAAACTTCATCTTTAGTTCTGAGAAGATAGGTGTAACAATATCTGGAGTGATCGTCTATAAATGTTACAAAATATCTCCTACCCCCTCGGGTGAGAACTTGGTTCGAGTCATACACATCATTATGAATTAATTCGAGGGGTTCAGAGTTTCTAGTTATAGACTTGAAGGGTTTTTTAGTGTGTTTCCCTTGAACACAAATCTCACACTTGGATGAGAGGTCAAAAGAGAATTTAGGAATAAGATTCAATTTGATTAATTTCTGTGAAGTTTGAAAATTGACATGTCTAAGTCATCCATGCTAGACATCACAAGATTCAACAATTTGTGCAACTGAAGACTCGGAAATTTCATTAGAACTGGAATTGATTACATTGAGTTTGAAAAGGCCATTACAAGTAAAACCTTTTCCTATGAATACATTGTCCTTTGTAACCACAAATTTATTGGATTCTTTTATAATTCTATAGCTAGTTCTAAGGAGAAGAGATTCACTGATCAGGTTGCAACGGAGAGAAGGAACATGATGAACACCTTGCAGATTCAGAGCTTTCTCAGAGGTCACGGTGAGCTCTATGCATCCACTTCCTATTATTTGTTTGGTAGAGTCATCTGCTAAGCTTATGCTTCCTCCACGTGATTCCTGGTAAGTAGAAAAGCAAGAGCGATCATTGCAAACATGGATATTAGCTCCGAAATCTAAGTACCAATCAGTAAAAGAAGTAAGGGAATTCACAAGATAGGATGAAGAGGCTAACCTGAAGGAAGTTGGATTCTCTTCAATCATATTAACTTTATTGGATTCATTTCCTTTAGGAGTAAGTTTAGCCGGTTCCTTCTTCTAAAAGAAATAGTTGGGAGCCATGTGATTGGTTCTACCACAGACATAGTAGAACTTTCCATCAAACTTATGGCTGGAAGAGTTGGATTTGGAAGAAGATTTGCTGAAGGATTGCTGGTTTTTCTTGAATTTCTTCTCTTTGGGTTTGAAATTCCTAGATTTAAGCTTATCCTCTACCAAGTTTACTTTAGCTTTTGATTCGGTCTTGGTTTTGGAATTTTGCCTATGTTGGTCTTCAATACGAATAGCCTTGAGGGCTTAAATTAAGGTTAGATCTCCTTACTTGTGTCGGAGATCTTCAGCAAATCTAGACCAGGAGGAAGGGGTTTATCAATCAAACAGGAAACTTTTAAGTCATCAGTGAAAGAGTTTCCTTTAGATTGAAGGTGACGAAGGAAATATTAGAATTCATGGATTTGTTCATTAATGGGTTTGTCATCAACCATTATGAACTTATTGAAGGAAGAGGAGGTGAAACGCAGTATTCCGGCATCATCATAGCCGTATTCTGCTTCAAGAGCATTCCATAAGTCCTTACCACTTTTGAACTGATAATAAATATCATAGAGGTTGTTCGCAAGTGCACTAAGAATCCTATGGCAACAATGATAGTTGATTTCTTCTGGTTTCATAGAACTAGAAAAAGAGCTAGCGCCAGAACCAGAAGTGGAAGGAACATGTTGTTCAAGATCAGGAGTCAAGGGTTGAGAACCGCTAGTTGAAGATTCGGGAATACCTATAGCAGATAAGAAACCTAATGTGGTAAGTTAGTATCACATCTGATTAGCCCACCGTTTATAATTAACACTAGTGAACTTTTCAGGTTTGACACTTTTGGAGCGATCAGGGTTAGCCATAAGTTCAATTTGAGTTTACTAGTCTAGGTATTTGGTATCTGAACGAATAAATATTTTGTCAATAGCACTCAACTAGAAACTTTGAGGATTATGACTTTGGATATGCACTAGAATTATAAACAGCAAAAGATAATAAATGCAATAATTCTTTTTTTATATATTTTTTGTGAACAGTAAACTAAACAATTCGTGAACAGTAAAATTTTTAATAGAAACTAATAACAAAGGAATTTTATAGTAACTATTTAAATGAACAAAAAAAAAAAAAGATTTTTTTTCCTCGGATGAACAGTAACGAACAGTATCCAAAACCTTTTTTTATAATTTTAATGAAACAAATTAAAACAATTAATTTCAGATTTTATGTTAACAGCAATTAAAATTTCTATCTTCTAGATTACTGTAAAAAAGAAAAAAAAGTATAAATATGAAATTTGAGGTTAGAAAAATCAGGCATGAACGGGTGCAGTCGTGATTCACTACCCTAGAAGATAGAGGACTCGCTATCACCCTGGCGCAGTCGATCCTCTCCCCCTAGCGGTAAAAGCTCCTGGAAACGACCGGCCTCTGTACTCGAGCGAGAGTAGCAGAGCTTCTGCTCAGACGAAGATGGTTGCCCGAAAGCTATAAGTAAATATTAGCAGAGCAATTTGAGAGAATGAAAGAGGCTCTCCGAATTTTTGAGGAAAAGAGAGAAGTCTTCTTGTTGCTGTGTCCTTCTCCGAATGAACTTCAGCTCCTTATATATCCCCTAGAGCTCTTAGCCGTTGCTGATAAACCGCGCACGTTACACAGAGATCCCGCGTCCGTTATTACATTTCCATAACTCCCGCAACCATTACAAACTTGTGTAAAACGTGCAAAAAATAAAACTTGAGAGGTAAATCACATGCAGTGTCGTGCGATGTGGCGTGGCGCGTGTGTGCGTGCGGTAGCGTGGTGAGGTGAGGTGTGCGCGCGTGCGCGTGTGTTATACAAAGCCCAAGCAATATAAAGCCCAAAAACACTACTCAAAACCTAATATGAAGTGGAGTGATATAAACCTCTTGGACTTCCTTTCATTTTCCAATGTGAGACTATTCACAAAGGTAAAATTACCTTTTCATGAACAAAATCCAACAACTACAACACGTTAGAGGATCAAAATTGGGTTCTCCGGTGATTCCTCTAGCGATCAAGTTAGTCACAATTTGAAGGGGATCAATGAACTAATATAGTTCTCTCCAAGTGTGCAGAAAGTGCATACCTGTGGTCAGTAGGTTGTGTGTCCATTTATACCCAGCTGATGGGGTTGTTTATGTAACTTCGGCCAAGTCCGGGCAGGCAGCTAAGTCAGTAGATATTCTACAAGCGACGGCTGTAGATGAGATGAGTGACCTACATATATAATATGATGGTGACTATGGACGCATGGTGCTGACGGAGGGTGATGAGTCATGAAGACTTTGGTGGCTAGAGTAATGATGATTTCGACCATGTATTCACTATGACAGTGACTGAATGTCTGGGGGAGCTTGAGGACAAACTACCTCTTGACTCAGCTTTGCGAGTGGGTTGGCAAAAGACCCTTTCGACTTGGCCTCTCTTGGAAAGGGCCTAGTGAAGATGTTACAGGACTCACCTTGCCTGAGGTCGATTCAAGATGATGCTGAGCCAAGTTGGGACGCGCGTCAAATCTTGGAGGAGGATTAACACTTAGGTCATTTTATGTTATAGCACTGTCCCTTTCGCTTGGACTCGTATGGCTGAGTCCTTAGGATTACGAGGTGCATTTAATATGGATTACTGAGGGGGACCTCTGATGTGATATTTGTAATGTCAAAGAAGATAGTGTGCTATATTCTTGGTTCCTGAGAAGAGATTACGGGCTAGTTAAGGCGAGTGGCGCTTCGGTTTTGCAACAATCACCTTGATTTCTGAAGTTGATCATAGCCGATCATTAATAACCACGTCGGCCATTGTGATGTTGGCACGTGGCAGCTCATCTGCCTATATGTACAGCCGATCTGAGATAGTGAGATGGGGAGAGTTTACTTACTTCCAGAAAACCCTCGAATCTCCACTACAGTGAGTGATTTTCGGCCTATTGTTGCATTCTTCTCCATCGATCATTAGATTTATGGCATCTTTGTCTTTAGTGGCTTACAACAACGCCTAGATTAATCACCTTTAGATTTTCCACTCAAATGTGTCATCGACATTGTTAGAAACTTGTTATGACTAGTTCGACATTAGTAGGGTGTTCACCCTATCGACGCCTAAGCGTAGGCACGTGGTGTTTGACTATGGTGGAAACATGTGTATCTCAAACATCTAGAATGTGGCCTGCATCTCCCACTCACCCTTTCCTTCATCATGTCTTTGAAGCCCTAGGAGTATCGCCGTCGTAGAT
Source organism: Asparagus officinalis (assembly GCF_001876935.1). NCBI lineage: Eukaryota > Viridiplantae > Streptophyta > Magnoliopsida > Asparagales > Asparagaceae > Asparagus > Asparagus officinalis. Next base: position 34,654,837 of record NC_033798.1, on the reverse strand, counting down.
GAAACCAAACTCTATTACCACCTTAGTGGGTACATGGTCATATGCAATTAGCTTAGAGTCAAGCTGACTCTAAGAATTCTCAGTCATCTCGTCTGCATGAAGGTGAATCAGCAGGAGGGCCACTACTACCTCTAGATCCTACGGGGTCATAGATCCTAGGGGTCACAAAATCGTATCTAATACCACTAAGTCTAACAAGGATTGGAAGGGTAGATTTGTCTAGGTCTTCGGGGCGGATCCGATCCTGGCTTGCTTAGCTTGGTCCGAGATCAAGAAGGATGCATTGAGGTTGGGTCTATTGTCAAATGACAAGAAGCAAGCGCTTGACAAGATCAAGTTATATACGGGTTCTCGTCGGAGCGAGAACCTCTTAGACAACTTGATACTATGGGTTGTTCGCATCTCTTTAGTTCCTTCTGCTGAGGATGATGGAACACAGTTAGCCATGCTGGCACTAGGCTCGAAGAACCCTAGGTGTCAATGGCAGTCCCCCTAGCTCAAGCTTTGGAGGGCCTTGGTGAGGCCAAAGAAGCATCTCCATTTTGACTTAGCTCCTGAGGATGCCAAGGACTACGCTGATGCGGATGAGATTGTGGCTAAGCTGGCTAGGTCGAGCTCTACTATTGCTCAGACTGAGAGGTCTAAAAAGAAGAAGAGAAGGCTGAGGAAGATAGGCATCTGAGGCCTCTTTGGGAGCACTGAAGCTCCTAAAGATAATGTCGAGGTCATAATGGAGGCAGATACACCCTCTGCTGCTCAGAGGGATATGGCAAGCTAGCCATTAGGTGAGATCCCGCTTCCCTAGGAGTTTGTAGAGGGTGAAGCTTCTGTCATTTCTATCCAAGATGCTCCTCTAGCCATGCCTCCTAATGTCATTCATGGTGATAATGAGTCCCCTGCAAGAAGAGAGGGGATCTATGTCATAGCAGGTGAGCTAGAATCGATCAAGGCCCCAGTGGAAAAGGAGGCTGCCCTTGACATGGGTGCTGAGTCAGCCCACCGACATGGGAAGGAGTCGGCTGCTGAAGAGGCATCCTCTACATCGATGAGCTTAACGTGGATAAATAAGGTGAACCGAAGATGCTATTGATAGGGTTGTCTAGAGTCGGCCCGACTATGATGAAGAGCCATCTGAGGAATTCAGATTCAAGCCTAGGTGACATCTTGATAGAAGAGGGTAAGTTCTGGAGTCCTAGCTCACCAGACTATGGCTCTGGAGCATATACAGTGGAAAAGGAGGCTGCCCCTAACATGGGTGCTGAGTCGGCCCACCGACATGGGAAGGAGCCGGCTGTTAAAGAGGCATCATCTACATCGATGAGCTCGACATGGATAAATAGGGTGAACCGAAAATGCTATTGATGGGGTTGTCTAGAGTCGGCTCGACTATGATGAAGAGTCATCTGGGGAATTCAGATTCAAGATGATGAAGAGTCATCTGAGGAATTCAGATTCAAGCCTAGGTGACATCTTGATAGAAGAGGGTAAGTTCTAGAGTCCTAGCTCACCAGACTATGGCTCTGGAGCATATCTTCTTACCTCAAGATAATGAGATCCTCTTAACCACATCCGATGTCAGCCTTCACTAGTCCCTCAAGGGCTACATGCTTTGAGGGGTCTTGGTAGAGTAGGTTCTATTTGCTCGGTCGAGTATGTACGAAACCTCTACGTCAATCTCCAAGAAGAATTAGAACCTTAGAAGGTGGCTCGGGAGACGACTGACCTGAATCTGGCTAGCAAGGAGGATGAGCTGATGGCCTAGAGGAGGAGCGAGGATAGATAGCATTAGGAGCTAGAGATGCGGGACAACATGATTAAGGGCTTGAATGGGTCAAATAGCAAGAAGTCATCCGAAATCAGCAAGCTTTGGGAAGACCTCGATCATCTCAAGCATTAGCTTTGTGAGAGAATGTCAAGGTTGAGAGGTGGGAGAGCATCGATGCCTATGAGTGAGCTCGACTAGTTCATCAAAATGTTGAGGCACTACAGGATCAGTTGAAGAAGGAGCAGGTTGCTCAAGAAAAACTGAGACAGGAGGCTACCTAAGTTGCATTGGAGGCCGAGCGACAACATGAGTCATCTCTGACCAAAATACAGGCATTACAGGGTTGCCTTAACTATCTAGAGTTCGACGCCTACCAGTTTGAAATCATTGAGAATTATCACAACGATACTCCCAGGAAGGTGGAGGTGGCCCTCGCTTGCAAGGTTAGGTTTGACTATCTGGAGATGCAACTTTCGTCCGAGCTCCAAATTAATCCCGAGCGGTTCCACTATACTCCTTGAGTGGCTAACTATCTTGGTGCTATGAAGGAGACAGAGAGAAAGGAGCTAGGCTTGTGCTTAATGCTGAGACTAGGGATGAAGACAATGAAGAGTTGGTTCAAGAGAAAGGCTAGGGGTCAGCCCGTGATAGTTGGGTGAGTCAGCCTAAAGAGGAAGGGGGTGATGAAATCGGGTCTGAGCCTTATGCGACCACTCTGCTAAACTTTGCTACGCATATCCCCCTTCATGCTCATCTTCTGCTCCTATAGGTCAACTAGCCGATCGCTGCAGCTCCAAGTCATTGAGCATCGCCTCCGAGTTCTGACACTTTAAGCGCCTCCCACTATATATCTCATATAATATTATAATATATATACTATATAATATATATATTACTATTATATATATATATATATGATATAATATATTATATATATATTATATGAGTAATATATAATAATATTATACTATAAAATCCCAATATATATACATACAATAGCATACTTACATTTTGTTACCTGTAAGCCCTATTTGAATATAAATTAAATGGAATAGCAAGATTCACTTTTGTACAATTATATGATATCCTCTCCGTACCCTTGCTGATTGTGTATCTTATATATATTAAGTTGCTTTTCAATCTACTTAATGGATGTACGAAGTTTTTCCATTCAATTTTTGGACAGGTGTCTTGAGTTAGAGAATGCCAACACATGGAGCGGGTCCTCGGATACTGCTTCGGGGTTCAAGAGATTACCCTCGGCACTTCCGTGTTTGTTGCTGCTTAGGGGACTTCAACTCTTTGACCCTCGTGCCTTGGGTTTACTTGAAACGACACTAAGGTCTTAGGTATGTGCCTTAGGCTTATTCATGAAAATGATACTAAGATCTTTGAGTCGAAGATGATCAAATTGAAGACGTGCATTGGTTTTATCCCTAATTGATACCAAGGTCTTAGGCATGTGCCTTAGGCTATATTCATGAAAATGGTATCAAGTTCTTAGAGTTAAAGATGATAGAATTAAAGATGTGCCTTGGTTTTATCCCTAATGAGTATTGTTATGTTAATAATCATCCTAGTGTTAATCCTTCTTTTGGAATCGACACGTACCCCATGCCAATACTAATTGATCAGATCAACTCACCTTATCTAGGGGTGATTCGGGTAGCTTGGGCATCGTCCCTTCCCATGTAGGGTCGAGTCCATACAAGCTCTCACTTGACCTTATCATTTGGATCAACACTGCTTATTCACTCGAGGCTAGGTCGAAAACTTGCGAGGCTAACTAAAAAGCTGGTGCTTGTTGCCCAACTCGTAGAGCCGAGTCAAGAGGTGATTTGTCCTCAAACTTCTTGTCAACAGCTATCCATTATCATCACCTGGTCGAACCATGAGTCCTCATGACTCATTACCCTCCATATTTCTTTAATCACCATCACATCAGATCAGTGGTGACTCATCGCATCTGCAATCAACACCTATAAACTATCTGCCGATTCAGCTGCTTGCCTAGACTCGGCCAGAGTTACACTTCTACACCTCTTATCTAGGTACATATATGGGTTCATCACTTACTAAAGAGAGGATCATCCTAGGGGCCCTTGATACGAGTCGCCATGCGAGCACCCATTGGTCACGGAATTTCCAAAAGGTGGGTTGAGAAGAAGACAACTAAAACATAAGAACAATTTAGTATGGCGAAGGAAAATACCTTCTCTAGATTATGAAGAATCAATTATTACAAAATCTCTCCCTCACAATCTCACTAGAATCGAGAACAACCTCTCAATCCTCTCTAAACCCTAATATAATAATTAGAATCTCTCTCTGATCTAAGATCTCTAAGATGATGTTTAGAAACCCTAAACAACCCTTTATATAGGTGTACAAACATAGATGGCAATCTGGTAAATAACCAAGCCCAAAACCAACAGGAATTCGTGTGAACAGAAACCCAACCAAACTAGGAAACCGTCGATGAGTCAACTCATGACTGAGATGAGTCGACTCATGACATATGGGTCGACTCATAAAACTGATGAGTCGACCGAGCAGAAACTTTTAACAAAACGGCTGGGTTTCGTGAGTCGACTCATGACAGTCACGAGTCGACTCAACCTGATGAGTCGACTCATGTTCATGTATGAGTCGACTCACGAGCTGAAAACTAGATTCTTCGAATCTGCTGCTCGTCGCCTCGTTCCACACTTCCATTTGCATTCCACTGTACTATTTTACACCTCTATTCTCATGCTATCATGAGAATCATCTATCCTTAAGCTCCCATGAGGATCGCTAAGTTCCAAAGAGAAGATACACCTATATCAGGGTCCCCTCTTTAGGAACTTGAAGTCCCGTTCAAGTTAGAACTTTTGCTGAGGAAACTCTCGAGCTCCTCCATCTTGTCTGCACCACCTGGCCTTGCTAGGAATCCGGTCTCGACGTCCGATCGGAAACAACTCATTCGTCCCACGTCTTGTCATAGTCACCGTTCGCTCTAAGTTGCAATCCTTTGTCGATGGCTTTTTTGGAAGTCTAATGCATAACGAGATAAACTTCTTGCTTGCATTCACTAGTCTCTTCGCTCGCGTCACCATCCCCAATCTTTTCTCCCTCGGAAGAGATGCCGAACGAAATATGAACTTTTTACCATCCTTAGTGAAAGTGTACTTCTGAGCTCGCCTCTCGTAGATCGCATATCTATCCCATAAGTATGGATTGCCCAATATAATCTAACAAACATCCAATAGAATGATGTCCCACGTGACCTCGTCAATATACGACTCGTGAAGTGGAAATCTGATAGTGTATTGATCAACTACACTCAGTTTCTCCTCCTTCTGAATCCACCCCAATGGATAGGGCTTCAGATGCTTGACCATCTTCAGACCCAGCTTTTGAACTAATGCCTTGGATATCAAATTCTTCTCACTGCCTGAATCAACAATGGCATCAACTAAACTGGTCTTCACTTGCAACTTAAGAACAAAGAGTTGCTCTCTCGGGTCGTCGTCCTATTTCATGGTCTGCTTCCCCGCCATAAGGTTGAGACTACTGTTGGGCTCTGTCATCCCCGGGACTTCTTTCGAACCTTGAGCTATCATGTATGCCTTTTTCTCATCCTTCTTCTTCAACCCTCTTGGCTTGAGATGAGGATACTTCTCCCAGCACCGATCAGCTGTGTGCCTTGTCTTCTCGTAGTGACTACAAATCAGCCCTGCCTTCCCTAGATCACCCTTCTTCTTCTCCTCCTTAGATTAAGAACCACTAGACTCGCCTTCTGTCTGTTTGGAGTCTCTCTTAGCCTCAATGCCCTTCTTTTGTTTGCCCTCGAGGGCAATAGCCTTCACGCCCGCCTCTGCAATTAATTCCACCATGAATAGCTTCATCTCCTTTCGGATGTAATCGCTCAATCCCACCATATACTTCATTAACACGAAATATTCCTCTGTCTCAATGTTAAGGACCATCGCCTGCTGCTAGAACTCCATGGTGTATTCTTAAATGGTTTGATTGACCCTTTGGCGCAAGCCGTACCACTTGTACCAACGCTCTTCAAGGAATCCCATCGGGTAGAACTACTTTCTTAGTAATTCCTTGAACTTGTTCCATGACACCACCTTCTTCTCCTGCTTATAGTAGGATTTCCACCATGTCAACGCATGCCCTGAAAGCTTCAAAGTCGCGAACACAATCTTCTCTTTTGACGAATAGCCATAAAGAGTAAAATACGTCTCCATCCGCTCGATCCAGTCATCAAGCCTCTCGACATCAACACTCCCATCATAAATATGAATCTCCACCTTGAAGTCAATCTTCAGGTTCTGATAAGAATTCTTACCCCATTGATGCATTGCAGCCTTAACGGTCTCCTCCTCCTCGTCAGAATCTGAATCTATTATCTCCACATCAGACTCAACAATTTTCTTCGAAGAAGATTCACCTTGTTTGCCACCTCCATGGATAAGACTGACGATTTTTGTGAGAGTCGAACCTATCGTCTCGATCTGCTTCTCCAATGCATCAATCCTCGCTGAATAGTCTCCTTCAGCCATCTTCTCCTTCCTTATCTTCTGGACTTCTTCCAAGGAAATAAGGATCTCGCCAAGCTTCTTGTACTGTGATTGAGTAAGGACCATACACAGGACGCCCCCTTCACAGGATCTGTTGCTCTGATACCAACTTGATACGAGTCACCATGCGAGCACCCTTTGGTCGCGGAATTACCAAAAGGTGGGTTGAGAAGAAGACAACTAAAATACAAGAACAATTCAGTATGGCAAAGGAAAATACCTTCTCTAGATTATGAAGAATCAATTATTACAAAATCTCTAACTCACAATCTCACTAGAATCGAGAACAACCTCTTAATCCTCTCTAAACCCTAATACAATAATTAGAATCTCTCTCTCTCTCTCTGATCTAAGATCTCTAAGATAATGTTTAGAAACCCTAAACAACCCTTTATATAGGTGTACAAACATGGATGTCAATCTGGTAAATAACCAAGCCCAAAACCAACAGGAATTCATGTGAACAGAAACCCAACCAAACAAGGAAACCATCGATGAGTCGACTCATGACTGAGATGAGTCGACTCATGACATATGAGTCGACTCATAAAACTGATGAGTCGACCGAGTAGAAACTTTTGAAAAAACGACTGGGTTTCGTGAGTTGACTCATGATAGTAGTGAGTCGGCTCAGCCTGATGAGTCGACTCATGTTCATGTATGAGTCGACTCAACCTGATGAGTCGACTCATGTTCATGTATGAGTCGACTCACTAGCTGAAAATTAGATTCTTCGAATCTGCTACTCGTCGCCTCATTCCACGGTTCCACCTACGTTTCATTGTACTATTTTACACCTCTATTCTCATGCTATCATGAGAATCATCTATCCTCAAGCTCCCATGAGGATCGTTAAGTTCCGAAGAGAAGATACACCCGTATCAGCTCCTCTCAGGGCTACAAGTACGACATTTCTAGCTAACTTCCTATGCACATTAAGAACTTATTCAGTTTATTAGTTCCCCATTCAAGCTCTATACTAAATTGATCGTCGGACGAATCATCGGAGAACCGAGCATCAGTCCTCTAATGTGCTTGTTTTGCAGTTCTCTTATCCCAAATAAGGGATCAACCGTCTAAGGAGATGAGGGAACTAATATCATCCATATCTACTCTAAGTGTCGTCGCTAACTCGAGATCATCCTCTAATCTCACTGCTGAGTTCTAGGACATCAATAGTTTGGTGCCCTTCATGGGGCTTCCTCGTTACTTTGGATGGACATCCACCTATATTCGAACATCAAAATAAGAAGTTGTCATCTCCATCTAAGCTCCCCAGCAATCAAGAGATTTTGCTGTAAGGCTATGATGGTTGGTTGGCCAGAAAGTATCTACAGCTTCAGAGAACTCTCCAATGTAATTGAATTAAAGATACTCTTTTAAAATGAGATATTTTTGTGCTATGTACCTACATGTAGTTTCAATGTTCGATTGTCATCGACTCAGCCTACTTCTACAAAACCCTTGGTATCATTTCCATGAGTAAAACCAAGACAAGCTATCAACATAGAGACCTTTGTATCATTTTATGAGTAAAATCCAAGGCACACATCTTAGAACTTGGTATTATTATCATGAGTAAAACCAAAGACAAGCATATTGTAGGTGTAAATTTTGATTTCCCGAAATGGGGGTTTCATTTGTATTGATAAGAATAGCTTATTACAAACTAATAAATCAAAATTACAACAGAAACGGAGGGAAGGTCCTCCTTGTTTATCGTGGGGACTTTGGTAGCGATAGGACGCCTCGCTCGGTTCTCGCACCGAGTCTGCTTCCCTTGGACGATTCGATCTAGGTTGCTGGTGAGCTTCAGTACATAGTAGAAGCTTGTGTTGGTCGAGTTCGAGTCTCCGAGTTCGGTGGCGGTCAAGGCCCGAAGCTAGGAGAAGGTTCTACAGTACAAGGATCATGCAAAGAGCGTGTCATCAACTCAGTCGAGAGCTGAGTGCTAATGGTCTAGCTAACTGATTGAATTAATTAATTAACTATGAACCCCTTTCTTGTAGCCAGGAGAGGCTCTTAAATAGAGGAGAGATGGCATGGTCGCTCCCTTGAATCATAAGATGTGACCATGTACTGTTGGGAGGTACCACGCTTCTCACTTGTACCATGAGCGGCTGCTTGATGGGCTTGGAGCACTGTACTCCTTCCCTTCACGTCGTGAGGAATGGGAAGGCCTATCCCCGTACGTGATATCATGGCCGTCAGGTACACTGATGAGTCTAGCGAGTTTGTGAATCATCTGGCTGGTCACTTGAATGTTTCGATGGGTCTCAGTCGCTAGGGCGAACTCGACTCGTGCAGGCGAGTCGAGTAAGCAGGCGAATTTCAATCACTTGGATGATCTTGACTCATATGGGTGAGTCAAGCATGCAGGCGAGTTTGGTAATTACGTGAATTTGATTGGTCATTCGTACTGTGGACGGTTGCTTGATGAGCTCAAAGTACTGTGCTCCTTCCCTTCACGTCATGGGAAATGGGAAGGCCCATCCCTGTACGCGATATAGTAGCTGCCTAGTACTCTGGTGAGTCTGTGGTTAGAATGTGGATTGCCTGGCTGATCATCTGGGCATGAAGGCGAGTTCAGTTCTTGAGTAAACTTAACTCGTGTGGGCGAGTCAAGTATGTAGGCGAGTTTCTGATCGCCTGGCGGATCGCCTGATGCGTAGGCAAATTTGGTGATTGCGTGATCCTGGCTCGTGCTGGCGAGTCAAGCACATGGGTGAGCCCAATTTTCACGTTGCGCTGGTAACTCGATTACACAGGCGGATTTTAGGCTTATCTACAAATATAATTTTTACCACCTATACATATAAGACCTTTAGTACCTATTTAGGTTGAACTCAATGAACGTCACTAACTCAGTCGACTCTAGCAAAAGATCTTGGATCATTATCATAAGTCTAAGACACATACCTAAGATCTTGGTGTCATTGTGAGTAAACCCAAGGCATGAGGTCTATTCGTCCCACTCACCATACATGGAGCTGAGTCGCCTCGACCCAAAAACAAACTTGTACTCAAACAAAACATACTGCAAACTTTTAAACACAAGAATGCAATCTCAAAGGTACACTGTTCAAATTGATAAAAATATCTTTTTATTCATGTGTAAAACTATTTATAGACAAAAGTGCTAAAAACAAGAGAAAAAAGAGAAGATACATGAACCCGTAATGGGTCAGACTCGGAAGAGATGTGGGCGGATCAACATCAGAGCTAGGAACAAGAGCCAAAGGTGGAACAACAACATCAGGAATTGTCGAGGAGGCGATTAAACTTCAAACTTGACCTCCTCACTTATCTTCTCTCTAGGTCGTCTCACCCACCTATCATGAGCCAAGCCCTCGCTTGCCTCCTCAGCCGACTCTTCACCATCCTCGTCACCGCTCCCACCATCAAGCATGAGCCCCCCCTCCTGGCTTCTCTATCTTCTAAAGTGCACCAAGTCAACTGGCCACTCTTGGAGGATAGTAGAAACTGTCAAGGTCAAACCTGATTTTAACTGGAAGTTGTGCCTCGAGATAGTCATAGTCGACTTTGTAAGCTAGCACCACTTCCACCTTTTCAAGAGTGCCATGGTGATAGTCCTCAACAACCTCAAATCAATAGGCCTCAGACTCCAGATGAACAAGGTAGCCTTGTGAAGTCTGGACCTCGGCAAGGGATGACTCGTACTATTGCTCGACCTTTAGTGAAGCACGAGTGCTCTCCTGCCTAAGTGTTTCATGAGCAATCTGCTCCTCCAACTTGTTCCGTAGGCTCTGGGTGTCCAGACGATCTGATCGAGCTCGTTCATAGGCATCATTCCTCTCCCGTATTTTGACCTCAACCTCGACCTCCTTGGACAAATATTTTATCCTATCATCTAGTTCATAGAGTTCGTGTTCGAGATGGCCGAGGACTTCCTTGAGCTTGTTGATCTCTACCAACTTCTTGCTGTTCGAAGTCTTTAGACCATCGATCATCTTCTCCCGCATCTCCACCTCCCAACGCCGCTTGTCCTCACCTCTCTTCCAGATGGCTAGTTCATCCTCCATGGTAGCTAATGCCAGGAGAGTCCTCTCATTTTTGACCTTCTGAACCTCCAACTGCTCTTGAAGCTTGAGATAAGAGGTTAGGACTCCCTTATATCGGCTAAACATGTCCTGTTCCATCAGAGATCCTCGGATCATGTAGCCCTTAAAGCACTAGTTAAGGCCAATGGCATCTTGCTGAGGATCCTATCATCATGAGGGAAGTAGAACTGCTCAAACATCTCTAGTCTGAGTGAGTCGAGACTCTAGGATCGACCTCCTCTTATCAAGATGTCGCCTGGGTTTATACCTAAACTCCTAAGATAGCTCTTTATTATAGTGGGGACCGATTCTAGAAGACCCCATCAGCAGCATCCTCGGCTCATCCCACTTATCTGCCTCAAGCTCATCAATGCAATAGGGATATGGTCATCAGGATTCCTCTATTCGAGCCTCGACCTCTTCGGCCTTGGCCAAGTGGATATCGACCACTTCTTCTCTAGCAGGGAACCTATCATCGATGATGTTGACATTAGTTTCTTAGGCCGGAATAGCAGGAGCGTCCTCCGCCCTCTACTTGAGGAGGTGGGATCTCCACTGGTGGTTGACTTATGACATCCCTCTGAGCGACAGAGGACACTTCCGCCTCCATAGCAACTTCAGTCATTTTTTTGGGTCCTTAACTGCCCACTTTCTTTAGCCTATTCTTTTTTACCCTCTTAGCCTGGACTGTAGCAGCACTCGACCAGGACAATCGAGCTGCTATCTCAGCCATATTAGCATGTGCCCCCTCGGCCTCCTTAGGGGCTAGATTAGGATAGAGATGCTTCTTCAGCCTCGTTGAGGTCCCTACCCGAGTTTTAACATGTAGTTCCATTGGAACCATCTCAATCTCCCCCCCTATCATCAGTAGTGCTGACCATGCCTCGCATGTGTGATGATGTTCATTTGTTTAATGAGGTTCATCTATTTGACTAGGTTCGTCAATCAGATGAAGTTCGTTTATGAAATGGCCTTCATACCATCATTTTAGCGTAGCTCAATCATTTTGGATTATTTTCATCCCGATTGAATCTTTTTTGAATGATTTTGTTTGTCCCTTTTTAAGTTGTGTATCCTTCCATTCCAATTCCTCCACATGGTGATCTCGGTTCAGATGACACTCAGGCAATGGAATATCATTCGTGTTATTCCGCCCTTGTAGGTATCCCCATATTTGGAATGAGAACAAGGAGAGCTTGAACTTCTTTCTGATCCCTCGAGTTCCACTCTTAGGCATTTAATCATGGATGCTTCTCTAGAATCAATCAATCGTGACCACATTTTGAAGCCTATTTTCCTGTTAGAAAACTCTTCAGAGGATCCAGACTTATTAGAAGTTGGAACTTGTCGATGACTTAGGACTATGAATGGATGACATATGTTCTTGCCTCTTATGGAACGTGACCTCTCTCTTACTGCCCTCAAAGCAGCTTCTGTCCCAAGGAAAATGGATTAGGACTTAACTCCGACACAAGATGGGGTTACATGTGGTTTTTTCTCTAGAAGTGGTGCCAAGATAGATAGTAGTAGTCACTATGTGACTGGATTGCACCCATGACTATTTCAAAGAGAATTACCCGTTGGTGAAATAGCTGAAGAAGCCAACACTTTTGGTCGCGCCTTCTTCAAAGTAAAGGGGAAATTCCCAACTAAAGATTTTAGGACTTCCGATTGGTATTGTTAGGGTCCTACACAATGGTGGCCTTAAGTTACTGACTACATTTTGCAGGAGAATCAGGATGACCTGCAAAAATTTGGTCTCTATGCGCCTATTAGGGCAACATGGCTCGGGTTGCAGAACAACTCTCATCAATTCTTCAGCGTGTTGGAGCTATATAATCCTGACACGCGCACTTTCTTCACTCCAGACGAGGAGTTAGGAATTCCCCTTAACGAAATGGCTGAAGCCTCGGGGCTGCCATATGGGAGATATCCTTATGAGGAAATATTCCAGGGTATAAGGAGCTGGTTGATTTGGAGAAGGACCACCCTCGATTATTCAAAACTTTTTGGAAGGTAATGTGCTATTACCATATCTGTTTGAAGATGGAGGGATGTGCTGACAAGAAGGGTGAAAAACCCATCAGCCATAACATTTGGGCGCACTATCTCTTTAAGAACTTGGATCAAAAGAAGGACCCAGTAGTGCCATTAGGTCCTTGCGAGGCGAGTGAACTGGTACGCCGTATATTTTCTCACCCTCCCAAAGCTTACGTAACGCCTTCAGACGAACACGGGTATGCCACGGGCATTGAATTTGAAAGCTTCTTTCACCACAGCAGAGAACTAATTTCATCTAAGGCCGTGTTGGTGGGATATTTAATGTTTTGGTTAAAGCACGTCATTGTTCCCTCTAGCAGTTTTGATTCTTTACAGAGGGAAGTGGTATTCCCGACCGTTTACATGGCGTATAGCTGTCCTATGCCCTCCTCCTTGCCATGATCGCGCGTATCCATTGGGGACTATGGTGCTTATGTTACACTTTTTTCCATGGTGCTGAGAACCCAAGGGTGGAATTTCCCTATTATTTCATGGCGTGGTTTGTCATGTATGCTAGACCCTAGAAAGGGGGGGTGATTAGGGTCTTATGCTAATTTAATCTGATTTTATACCGATTTAAAACTAATTGAAATATTATTCTTACAAGATAGATATACAATATGTCATGAGCAAGAATATGTAATATGAACATATGATAATATCCTAACAATGATATATATTATGAGATATATGTGCGAGGATATGAAATTAAGGGTAATATAAACACAAACAAGATAGTGATCACTATGAGCAATAGATAATGGTAACAAGAATGAAATGAACAATAAGCACAAGTGAGACGCCAAGGCAATCACAAACACACAAGATGATCATGGAGTTTGGACCTTCCATCCTACGTCTCCGCTCCCCACTCCCGGGGAGAAATCTACTATCACAACGGGTTTTCTACGCTTACCCGAAAAACGTTTACACCTCACAATACGGTTTTAGCTAATCGAAAGCTCTACAATCTCACACTCTTGTAATCACACTTTACACCCTCAAGTGTTGGTCACTAGCCCGTGTCTCCCTCAAGTGTTAGGAATTACAACCTATTTGTAGGCATTACCACCTACCCCACTCCTCTTGGGACGACCTCGTCTCTCACCACACACTTCTCTCGGTGTACAAGTGTATTACAAAGTGATCTTCATAATTAAGGCTCACAATACAAATAAAATTGTTCTCTACAATGGATGAGAACACAAAGTAGGCTCACTCTCTAAGTCACACAATCCTACAACCCAATTATATAATATATGCAAATATAATAAGCTCAATGGTTGTGTGTGTAAACAAAGAGTATAATCAAAATAAATCTAAACTCAATAAGTTCTAGCTTATGGAAATGAAAATCAAACAAATAAATAGCTAGATAAGAGTTTAGAAAAATTTCTCTAGATGACGAGAGAGAGAGAGAGAGAGAGAGAGAGAGAGAGAGAGAGAGAGAGAGAGAGAGAGAGAGAGATGAGTTGAAGGCGGTAGGGTATTTATAGGAAGGGAAGGTATCAGCCAAAACCCAGAGAAATCCAACAAAAATCTCCCAAAAACCAAGAAACAGATTATATACAAAACTAGCTGTTTGACAGGCTGTCAGTCGACTGACGGGCGGTGCCAGTTGACTGATAAGCTGAACATCGTATTCAAATACGAGCTTATTAGTCGACTGCCAAATATTTTTAGTCGACTGAAAAACTTCAGTCGATTGGTCAGTCGACGGAAACAAAACAGAGACTAAATGAAGATTCTAGGCACTTTTTTCAGTCGACTCATCAGTCGACTGACTTCATCAGTCGATTGATCAGTCGACTGATAACAGGTTATCAGCCTGACATGGTTTTGAAAATGAGTTTCAATGCTCTGTTAAAAATAGTAAATAAATTCTAAAAAATATAAAACTTTGGGAAATGATTGTAGACATAATAATGAAAATGTTACAAAGACTGGTTTTCAAAAAGCTCTTCCTAGTTGTAAAATATCATCATTTTGCAGATAAGTCCAAAACATAAAAATGTATACACATGAATTTTGACATTTAGGCTAAACCATGTTTTGAAGCTTTACAAAAAATTTTGTAGACTTAATAAAATATGTATATGATTATAGTCAAGTCCAAAAACTAAGAATACAATATTTTCACAAAATTGCATATTCTTTGCAATATATTCTTAAACACAATAGAATATGAAACAAATGAAAATGTGAAAAACTTTGTTTGTTGTTTCATATCTATATAGCTAAACCAAAACACAATAATAAATATGAAATATGTAATTTATATATATATATATAACTATATATATATACAAAGAAACCAATAAAATGTGTGTGTATAAATGATTGAGCTTAAAGTACTTAACACATATAATATAAACACCTAAACTAAATTACCCAAGCTTGATCTTGATCTTCAATAAGTTTGACTTGGTATACTTACGGATGAAGCTTGAACTTGAATCCTTAACTAGAATTGTGTTGCTTCACTTTACTATTCCGCCAACCTCCATTGGATATGATCATGAAGGCGCAATTCCATCCATCCTCCAACATGTTGTTTGTCTATAATAAATAGATAAACATAAACACTAGACAAATAACATTAGTGATAAATTGTTTGTTAAACATCATCAAAACAAGAAGGCCAATAATGCATTACCCCACACTTATCGGCGTGCCTTTTGCTCATGTAGAAGGCGAGGTTAATCCTTTCATTCAAAGGCTGGAAAACTCAAATTGGAGTAAGCACTACATGGCAATGATGAGACATGCACTCAGAGACCATAAGAATTTCAAGTTCAACCGGTGTTTTCCTCATTTTCCCAAGATCAGCTATGGCCAAGCTGTGGCAGACGGGTCAAATGGTCAGGGTTATACTACTTGTCACTTGGTTGCTTCATGTGGCTCATGAGTATTCGCCCAGGGTACCTTATTTATTGTTTCGGCCCCGTGTGTGTGTTAGAGCCATATCTGCCTTGCTGCTTTGCTCGCCAATTTGGTTACGACCAGTTACACATCGGCAATCCCAACACTCAATTACAAGCTGAGGGTTGTAGTTTAATTGATGGAGCGAGGGCTTAAGTTTGAACCATTGTTGGAGCTACAAGTGCTCGTTTCTCACTCCCATAATAGAATCCCTGACCCCGAACAACCCTTGCTTATTGCAAGTGGTATTACATGGCGAATGTGGCGATCTCAAATTTCAATGTCAACTCATCAGGACTACGAATCATTCGACGTTGCTATAGATCCGGGGACACTTCTATGAAGAGTCGCATGCCGGGACTCAAAGAGTTCCTACATGTCGAAAAAATGTTGGAGTGGAAGAATCACAACTTTCCAATCCTCATGAAACTCAGGAAGAGGTGCATGCAGTTCTGAATGACAGCACGCTTCAGAGATCTCCTTGTATAGATGAATATGGGAGTCATATACCTACCACTGCTGGGGAGGGCGAGGCTTTCAGAATCGAAGCTGGTTCTAGTGAATTCGGGGGGTCTTGCTCATGCTGATGAGCAACTTGAGCACTTTCAGTCTGAGACTTCTTAGAGTATATCCCCACCTGTTGGTTTCACTACAAAAGGCTTCTCTCAACAATTCACTGAGGTTGCGTTTGAGGAACTCGGCTCAGCTATGGGACCCACTGGTATGCCAATCTTAGCTTATCTTAAGCTTCAAATTATCATTTTTCTAATATTTGACTTCTAACATTCCTTCTACAGAATGAATTGAAGGAGCTGGAGCTTTAACGCAAGTGGGGGAGAAGTTCAAGGAGCTGGGGTTGATGCAAAAGTTCAAACGTCTTGCGAAGAAGCAAAGGCAAGAAGCTTCATGGATGATTCCCCCTCCTATATATAGAACAGATTAGAGTTGACACGGAGTCGGAGTCTAAGGATAACATTCCTCTATCTCGACTATGCGTAGGATCGTGCTCTGAACCAAGTGTGAGTGCTGAGGACGTTCCTGTTGCTCCTGGTAAGAAAACTTCACACATTTTTTGTGCTGATGGAGTTGAACATTCCTTTTAGTTGTTCCTACTAAAGCTGCGATTCCTATCGAAGCTGAGCTCACTCTAGGCATGGTTATTGAAACTGAAGCAGTCGTGGAGGCAGCTGTTCTTCTCGACACAGCTATTGAAACCGAAGTTGCCTTGAATATTCTCTCCGGAATTAAGGCTAAAGTAGCTACAAATGTTATGTCAACTAGCTCTATCGCTTCAACGGAAATTCCAGCCCCAGTGTTAACCATGTTCACTGCTACTCCTGCCACTATCGCTACTACTCTTGTAACCATTGTAGCAACCACCGTGTTCACTCTGTCATCGATTTCTGTAGAAGTAGTGACTTCATCTGCTGGTCAATCGGAAGTGGTGCCCTCCAACATCTACACCCTCTTCCTCTTTTGATTTGGCAAAAGACTTTGGGGTGTTAATGGTTCAGAAGAATTTCATCACCATTTTAAAGGAATCCCCTACTCGAGTATTGGATCATGGTGGGGACTTTGCTGGGATTAGGGCGGTGCTGGAACCTCTTCTGCATTTGATGCAGGACCTGACTAGCAGTATGGCTGTACTGCCATATTAGGTGCATTTGGTAAAGGTTGAAGACCTTTTTAGAAAGTGGCAGAATCGCCGCAATTAGTCTCTCTTCCTTCTAGTTGAAGAACAAGCTATGCAGTACTTAAGGCAAAGGGATAATTCTCTGTTTGAGCTTGAACGCCAAGTGCTTGAGAAGAAGCAGAGGGTCAAAGAGCTCGAGGGGGCCAGCGAAAAGTTATCTAGTGAGGACAAAAAGGTCGTTGATGCTGAACGCAACAAACAACTCTTGGTTGAATCTTATAAAGTCATGCTTGCTGACATCTATGTTAAGGTGGCAGAAGCAGAGAATGAGTTGAAGGGCGCAATGGAAGTGTGACAAACATTAGCAGCCAAGCAGGTGGAACATCAAACATCGCTTCAAGCGGAGCTCAATGATTTGGGGAAGTTAGAAAATGTAGTAAACAATGTGAAAATATTTTCTGATGATGAGCTATGTAAGCAAGCAAGGGCAGAAGTTGAATTGGAGCACCAAGAGTCTTTGAACAAACTCACTAAGAAAATTCATAAAACTTCTGAATTTCCTTAACTTTTGTAGCCTAGCCCTTGTAATGGTTTCCCATTAATAAAATTATGGCCTTATCCACTAGCTCCTTCTCTCTGTGTATTTTAACTACTCTTTGACAGAGCTCGTATGCTTGTGCGATGACATGAGACTTTTCTTAACAAGTCTTAACACTTAGGACTTTTCATAGTTGTCCTGATGAGCCTCATTGCTAGGGTGAGGTTCATTGATTTCAAAGGGTTTCATCACCTTGAAGTGATAAGACAATTCTCGGGAGTTCAAGACGAGGTTCAAATTTACCTTGATTGAATCTCGATATTTGAGATTGATTGAAATAGTGACCTTCATCATTTGGAACTTTGGAGATGAGGTTCAAACTTATCTCAATTAAGTCTCGACATTCGAGCTCGATTGAAATAGTGACCTTCGTCATTTTAAAATCTGGAGACGAGGTTCAAACTGATCTCAACTGAGTCTCAATATTCGAGCTCGATTAGAATAGTAACCTTCATCATTTGGGACTTCAGAGATAAGGTTCAAATTTATCTCAATTGAGTCTTAATATTCGAGCTTGATTGAAATAGTGACCTTCGTTATTTGCAACTTCAGAGACGAGGTTCAAATTTATCTCAATTGAGTCTCAATGTTCGAACTCATTTAAGTCTGTGAGCTTCGTCGTTCTGGCACTGTTGATCCATGTGGATCCGTCGTTTCATTTCATCAGCATTAAGTACTTAGTATACTTAATGCGTCTCTTCGGGCCAAACACCCTTTGACCATCTGGCACTTAGAGATCTGTGCAGCAGATCGCGGCCATTGAGCAGGCTCCTCTTCCTCTATATAGGCTACTGCTTCACAAGAAGACTTATTGTCTTCTTCTTTGAGCTCTGAGTCGAAATGCTCAGAAGAGCTCTTGCCTTCTAATCTTTTCTTTCTTTTGTTCTTCAAAGCTTCATGCTTTTCTGATCTCACCAACTGTCGTTAGTGAGGTAAGAGGCGTGGGAATCATATATTCTTCACTTGACGTCGTTGCTTCAACTCTCATTTTAGGTAAAATCTTGATTCGATTGAATTCTCAATCTTGAGAGCGTAGAGTTTGTGCTTAGAATATTTGAACCTCCAATGATTGGATGGTTGCTCCACCGCTTGGAGCTTGCCTTCTTTGGGGAGACAAACAACCACTCCTTTAACTGCTCGATGCAGTTCTTGTGTGACGAAGCTCATCGGATGGGTTAGACTAGTCTGATGGACAAAGTTGTCACTCTCGATGAATGTTTCTTGTTGAACGAGGCTTGCCTATTTGACGAGGTTCATCTGTTTGATCGAACTCGTTTGATTGACAAGAGTTGTTCATTTGATGAGTTTCATTTGTCGGATGGGGCTCGTCTATTTGACGCGGCTCATTAACTTGATAGAGTTTGCCCATTCGATAAAGTTCATCTGCCAGATGAGGCTCATTGGTTCGATGACGTTCCTATAACTTGATGAAGTTCACCTATTCGATGAAGTTCGTCTGCCGGATGAAACTCGTCTATTCGATGAGGTTCATCTGACGAGATTCATCTGACTGACGAATCTCACACCGTTGCCTTAACTATACTTATTTTGAGCTAACTTCATCATTTTGCTCCTTGTAGCCGTTCATCTGCCTGATCTTGAGAATCTTCCAATCTTTCAGAACCGAAGTCAGGTAGTGCTTCAACAACTTACTGAACTTTCGAATGCAACCCCGAGGAAATATTCTAGGTCTAATCCTATTTACTCCTTCAACATGCTGAGCATTTCCAAGCATGCAATCCTTTATTTTGGGCCTCAAAATGAGGTAACTTCACAGACCCACCGAAATGCTCATCCAACTTCCCTCGCAAGCAACTTCAACTATCTTAGAGATACACTCTCACTATGTAACTCATCCACTTCCCGCTGAAAGTCAGGAATGGGGAGATTCCATCCCAAGATATGGGAGATGGAATTTTAATAATAAGAGTTGAAGTGTTGTAAGGGGCGAGGCTCAACACCACTGTAAGAAGCTTGGTGATAGGTTGGCACAAGAAGACATTAGTCAAGACTGAAATGGAGCGTCAAAGGTCATTGAAAGAACTTGTAACCGAACCTCATAATTGTTTCCTTTGAAAGTTGCCTTCATTACTGATTTTATTATAACTTTAGTCGTTTACAAAGAATTCAAGTAACAAAAATAAAAGAATTATATAACTTTAGTCGTTTACAAAGAATTCAAGTAACAAAAATAAAAGAATTACAACTCTCTCGAAAATAATACAAGATCCGTTTAACAAAGAATTCAAGTAACAAAAATAAAAGAATTACAACTCTCTCGAAAATAATACAAGATCCGTTTATCATCTCTTGCTAGCGTGAGTTTTTGGCCGGTGACGGGGACGTCAATATCCGTGGACCACCTGACGATCAGATCAGATCCAAAGCTTCGTCGATTCGTGAAGGAATCAAGAAGATGAAGTGCTTATCTTGGCAAAAGTGAGATTATTGCTCTTCTTAAGATCAGCGCAACGGGGTAATCTTAAGGGACGAACACGGGAACTGCAGATATGACGAACTCTTCTTTCCTGTGCTGAAGAACTCGATCAATCTCCTCCTCTCTTCTAAAATTCGTGCACTTTCAGTCTTCAGTCTGGCAGGGCTTCGCTAACGCTTGAGAATTCCAGATCTAAAAAAATGAAGGCCCTAAGGCTGTATTTATAGGCTTCAAGAGCCCTGTATTCAGATAAGAACGGCTGATTCCCTCTTATCTTCAGTTGAAACCACTTAACCATATTATCAGATCAGTTGGAGCAAATCCAGGTGGTTAACGATCGAAAAACCGCCGAAAATAACCAAAATTAGCATTTTTTTTGTATTGCAGACACTTTTGAGTGTCCGAGACACTCAAGAGTGTCTCAGCCAAGCCGAGACACTTGTAAGTGTCTCGGCCAAGCCAAGACACCCCGGGGGTGCCTCGGCAAAGCCGAGACACTTGGAAGTGTCTTGGCTTGGCCAAGATACTTATAAGTGTCTTGGCTAAGCCAAGACACCATGGGGTGTCTCAGTTTGGCTTTTTCTAGTTTTGGTTCGTCGAGTTTGTTTCCATCATAAATTCGTCATCCGGACTCGGAATTACGTGATTCAATATGCATTTGAAAGCTAGCGAGGAGATCCATAGGCTCCCATGATTGAATCATATGTAGAGTAAATAGGACATGAGGGGTGCTTCGCCTTTTGTAAATGATGCGGGGCTCCCGATCAGCTCTTGTTCCCGTTATTCCGAAGCTTCGTTGCTTCGTACGGTCCGTCGACTCATTTCATGCATTTGTCATCGTCGAATGAGCTCCTATGACTCGGATAGCAACGTTCATCATCTTCTCTCTATCTTGAGCCATGTGTGGGGACCTATAGATAATTTTTGATGCCTATAGATACCCCCTCCAAAGTGTTTAAGTCTCGTTTCTTTTATAGATGAGCCTGAAATACTTTGGATATGATCGGTCCAACCTTCAGTCAGTGTAAAAGGACGTGTTGTTAGCTTTGATTCTTGACTACTTCGATTTTCAATCTATTTAATGTTTTGACGAGTAGCTGAAGTTCTCCCGGCGCTATGTTTATCGTCTGGCCATCGTCGAAATCTTGAATCAAAATCGGTGAGTTAATTTTGGCTCGTATCGTCGAGAAAACTTTGAACTGACTATCTCCATCATGATATATTGATTCGCATTGACTTTCATCATAACGCGTTGACTAGCGTTGACCTTTTATTATAACACGTTGACTGGCATTGACCTAGGGTTACGCGTTGATCGGTGTTGACCTAAGGTTTCGGATCTCTTAGCATTGTCTTTTTTTATCGTAACGTGTTGACTGACGTTGACCTAGGGTTACGCATTGACCGGTATTAACCTAGGGTTTTAGGTCAGCTAGCGTTGACTTTTATCGTAACGCGTTGACTGGCGTTGACCCAGGGTTACTTGTTGACTGGTGTTAACCTAGGGTTTTGAATCGCCCGACGTTGACTTTTATTGTAACGCGTTGACTGACGTTGTCCCAGGGTTACATGTTGACCAGCATCAACCTAGGGTTTCGAATCGCTCGGTGTTAACTTTTATCGCAATGCGTTGACTGATGTTGACCTAGGGTTACGCGTTGACCGGCATTAACCTAGGGTTTCGAATCACGCATTGTTGACTTTTTCCATCATAACGCATTGACTGGCATTGACCTAGGGTCACGTGTTGACCGACGTTGACCAAGGGTTTCGAATGGCCTCGTGTTGACTTTTTCATCACAACGCGTTGACTGGCATGAAACTTTTATTGCAACGCGTTGACTAGCGTTGACCTAGGGTTACGCATTGATCGGTGTTAACCTAGGATTTTTGGATCACCCAGTGTTCACTTTTATCATAATGCGTTGATTTGCGTTGACCTAGGGTTACGCATTGACTGGCGTTGACCTAGGGTTTCGGATCGCCCGACGTTGACTTTTTTATTGCAACGTGTTGATTGGCGTTAACCTAGGGTTACGCATTGACCGGCATTAACCTAGGGTTTTGAATCGCCTGGCGTTGACTTTTTTATCACAACGCGTTGATTGTCGTTGACCTAGGGTTACGCATTGACCGGCGTTAACCTAGGGTTTCGAATCGACCGGCGTTGACTTTTATCATAACGTGTTGACTGGCATTGACCCGAGGTTACGGGTTGACCGACATTAACCTAAGGTTTCGAATCGCCTGACGTTGACTTTTCATCACAACGCGTTGGCTGGCGTTGACCTTTTATTACAACGCGTTGACTGGTGTTGACCTAGGGTTACGCGTTGACCGACGTTAGCATAGGGTTTTGGATCACCCAGCATTGACTTTTATCATAACGCGTTGATTGGTATTGACCTAGGGTTACGCGTTGACCGGCATTGATGTAGGGTTTCGGATCGCTCGGCATTGACTTTTTTATCGCAACACGTTGATGGCGTTGACCTAGGGTTACGCGTTGACCGGCGTTAACCTAGGGTTTTGAGTTGCCCGACGTTAACTTTTTCATCATAA
The DNA here is from genome assembly GCF_001876935.1 of Asparagus officinalis. NCBI lineage: Eukaryota > Viridiplantae > Streptophyta > Magnoliopsida > Asparagales > Asparagaceae > Asparagus > Asparagus officinalis. The sequence goes on along the minus strand of NC_033798.1, from coordinate 34,632,245 downwards.
CACGTTGATTGGTATTGACCTAGGGTTATGCGTTGACCGGTGTTAACCTAGGGTTTCGAATCGCACGGCGTTGATTAGTGAGATTTTCATCCGAATGACCAACCACCGGTGAAATAGGCGATATATGCTCATAAAAAACAACCGGAGGCTCGACCTTGGCCAAGACACCCTCGGGTGTCTTGGCCTTGGCCAAGACACCCTCGGGTATCTCGGCCTAAGGCCGAGATACATCCCCCATATGCATTTTTTTTTGTCTTGCGATTGTACTTTTCCCCCTCTTTTCAAATTTTCAAAATAGAGTTCTCTTGCTTATACTTCTTCTTCCTCCTCCAATCCAAAACTCCATTGTTTCCTCTTCTCCAAGGATTCTAAACCCATTAGAACTATTGTCTTTAAAAACCCCTCAACCCCCTCTTATAATTTCGGATTTTATATCCTCATTATTTGGCCAAAAATTATCCCCTCTCAAAGCTAGGGTTCATCTCATCTTCAAGCTCAAAACTTGATCTTTTGGAGTTGAGTTTTCAAGCTCTTGGTTTGGGTAAGCTCCTCTTCAACTCTCTCCTTTTTCTTTTTAGAAAGATTGAAACTTTATGCTTGTAGTGAGGGTATGCTATGAATTTGTATGTAGAGGTTCTAGATTTTTGCCCTCATGAAGTGGGTTTTGTGAAAAAGATTGATTCTTGATGATGGGTTTTGAAAGTGGCCGAATTTTGAGGGGTTTATATGTAAAATAGGGCCTAAAATTTTGAGGGGCTTTTATGCAAAAGTGGACTGAAATTTTGGGACTTGGGTTGTATACCCATTTGGCCATAACTTGGAGGGGTGTTCCATGCAAAAAGATCACCAATTATTGAGGGGTTTATGTGTAAAGATAGGGCCGAAATCTCTTAGGGGTTTATTTACAAAAGTTAGTCGAAATTTTGAGGGTGTGTTTATGTAAGAAAGGACAAAAATTTTGGGACTTGGGTTACATGCCCACTTGGTCGAAAATTTTAGGGGTGCTTTATGCAAGAGGACCAAAAAGGTTGAGGGGTTTATGTGAAAAATGTGGTCAGAACTAGTTGAGGGACTTTTTGTTGACCCTATAGTTTTGATGATGAATAGTTTAGTATTGTATTTATGTTTCTCTCTACAGGTATTTCAACACACAACAATCAAGCGCTAAAGATTCTAGTTCATATGTGTGGAATTACCTAGGTATAAGTTTAGTTTACTTACATATATTGTATGTTTATATTTAAGCTCAATATATGTACACTTAACACGATTTTTAACATTTTCTACCAAATAAATAATTTTTTATCAAACGTCGTTACAATATCTTTTATCTTATGTTTACAACTCTTTCATACTCTATTATATATACATAATACATGCATGAGATATATTTACGTATTTATGAGTCATATCAAAATTTTCATATTCGTAAAATACAGGTTTTACGAACACTTTTCAAAAACAATGTGTTTTTGCAAACGAAAATTATTTTTCCAAAAATTCCTTTTCTAACATGTTAATTTTATCATTTAGAAACTTTCCCCAAAGTTTTATTATTTTTGGAATTGATTTAATATTTTTTTATGCATTTTCAAATTTGGCCCAAAAACCTATAAATGCCTAGTATTAGTTTGCGGTCGACCGCCACGGTCGACCGCCGGATATTATCTTTTAGCTTTTGGCTTTTATATACCCGCGATCGACCATGAGGGTCGACCGTAATCCTTCCAGAGAGTTTCACGGTCGACCACCGCGATCGACCACCAGCCTTAAAACCCTATACTCAGGATTTTTGTGTCTCGCGGTCGACCGCGAGATTTCCACGGTCGACCGCTGATCTAATCATTGGTTTTTAACGGCTATTTTCACAACGGCTCTCTGGGGGCTTTTTAGTCTTTTCAAGTTGGTTTTTGGCTGATATTTGAGAGGGTATAAATACCCCATTGCTGCTCTCTTTTTACTTATCCAAGTTGAACTTGTGTTTAACAAAATATTAAGTGTGTTTAAAAGAGCTGTTTAAGCTGATTTCATTAGTCTGTTTCAAAAGAAGTTTTTCCTACAACAAGAAGTGGCTTTCAAATCCTATTGGGATCATCATCTACTGTTCTTCTTGTTTGAGAAGTTTTCTAAACTCTTATATAGCTTACTATTCCATTTTCATTTCATTAGCTATATTTATTGAGTTGTATTATTTTCATTCACTGTTATCACACACACATATTGATATTTTCATACTATATAGTGTGGGTTGTGGGGTGTGATTTAGTGAGTGTGAGCTTCATTGTATTCTCATATGTTATTGAGAACAAATCATTGTATTTATCTTTTATTATGAGTATCACTTGTAATACACTTTTACACCGAGAGAAGTGTGAGGCGAGAGACGGGGTCGAATCCAATAGGAGTGGCGTCGGTTGACGAACCTAGGGAGAGGTTGCATCCGAGCACTTGAGGAGGAGGACACGGGCTAGGTTCCTACACTTAGTGTGTAAAGTGTGATTGCATAGTGTTTGGTGTGTGAGAGTTTTCGGTGAACTTGTAAACCGAGTGTGTAGAAGTTTCGGCTTCCAAACCGGATTGTGATAGTGGATATTTCCTCGAGGTGAGGAGCAGGGACGTAGGTCGTGGTGACCGAACCTCATAAACATATCGTGTGTTTGTGTTCTGCTTGGCTTATATTTTATTTGTGCATTTTCTTATTGTTCTTTTTCATATCTATCTCTCGCAAGAACAAATTGGTCAACATAATTTTAATTGGAATTTAATCGGGATTAGATTAGCATAAGACCCTAATCACCCCCCTCTAGGGTCTAACAATTGGTATCAGAGCTTGGTGCTCTTTGATTTAAGGTCTAATCGCCTTGAGTTAAAGATCCAAGTTATCGTATTTGTGCTAATCTAATTTTGATTGCATTTTGCTTCTTGTATATCTTTATGGATATGTATGATTCATCTAGTTTAGGATATGCTATTAATATTGCTCCTAGTTTGGATATTTTTCCCTATGCTCAATGGCGTGTTAGATTCAAACTATTTGTTTAATCTAAACAATTCGATTTATGGGAAATTATTGAGGATGCCTATGTTGTTCCCATTTTGGAAAAATCCAAATGGTGTGAAAATGATAAAAGATTGTTTAATATGAACAAGCTTTTGTTAGAATATTTGATTAATGCTTTTCACTCTTTTTTTTTCTAACAAATTTGCTAATTTTGATAGTGCTTACGTCCTATGGAAATTTATTGAAGCACATGAAGGGGAATTGGAGGCTATTCAACAAGCTTTGGAAAATCCCGCTTTGAGATCTAAAGAAGCCTCATCTCCATGTACAATACCACTAGGTGATAACCCTAGTGAGGTATGCGATAACGATGATATTATTACTTTTGATGAACTTGCTCTTGAGTTTGAAAAGTTACACAATTGCTATATTGATGTAAAGAGTAAGTATGTTAATATGAAATCCACGCATGAAACACTAGCTACTAAGTTTAATTTTATTGCAAATGAAAATATAATTCTTAAAGAATGCAATGAAAATTTGAAAATTGAAAATGCTAGTTTGCTTCATGAAAAACGTGATGCTATGTTAGAAGTAGATAAGTTGAAATCTATGATGAGTAATCTTGTTTATCCTACTTCTAATAGCAATGCTTGTATGCACAATGATGAGTTGAATCAAATGAGAAAACGAATATCTACCTTAGATTCAACACTAAACACTTGTATTGCTAATAATAAAAAGCTTATGGACTTATGTGCAAAGGTTAATGTTAATTCTTCCAAGAAACCTATTCACTATGCACATATGTATGACAAAATTCACAAATGTTCTATTTGCGGTCTTAAAGGCCATTTAGCTCAATTTTGTCATAATGCACCAAAAATTGACAAACCTATTCATGATTGTGCATCCCATCAAGCTTCTTCATCACAAACACATGTACACACACATAGTGTAAATCATAAACATGCTTATGTGTACAAATGTGATTATTGTGGTCGTGTTAGTCATTTGGCCATGTTTTGTTTCGATTTGAAAAGAAATTCTCGTTTGCAAAATAATTACAAAGAAAAATCTATTTTTGCAAATGAACCACGTGCATTTTATTTCGGTCAACGTAAACCATTCAAACCTCTACATTGCACAAATTGCAATCGTATGGGTCAAGTTTACAATTTTTTCTTTGATCGTATCTATGCACAAAATAAACGTCCAAGCGGGTTCATAACCCTAGGGCCTCGGATTTAAATGATAGGGGTCATGTCCCAAATTTTAGTGGTACCAAAATAATTTGGGTGCCAAAATAATTTTTATATCAATTTTTTGTTTTTTATTTGTTTTATTCATTTTTTTGAATAAATTGGGTTTTGAGTTTAAATGATGAATTTTAGTTTTTATTAAGTTAAAATAAAATAATTTTCATGTTTTTAATAGCTAAAAGACTTTATATGTATTTATATGCTTTATAAAACAGTTTTATTACATTTCTCTCAAAATCCAGGCTTTAAAAATTAACTATGCATTTTTCTTTCTCGCGGTCGACCGTCGATGCTTCTGGACATTGTCACGGTCGACCGCCACGGTCGATCGCTAAAGAATTTTTCAGAATTGATTTTTATTCTTATCGGGTTTTGGTTTTTGTTCTCAAATCTTTTTAGACCCGATTTCTTCACCACCGTTGATCTCCTCTCTGAGCTAATCCTAGCCTCTCCTTCATCCCCTCTAAGATCTGACCCTTTCACATTTCCCCCATTTCCAATTTTTTCCCCAACTGTCGATCTCTCTTCACGGTCGCCCGCCATTCGACGTTGATTGACCGCGACCATTCTTCTCCGTCAACTCTAGTTTGGGAATCTTGGGTAATCTCTCTCTCATCTGATTGTTTCATTTCCATTCTCTTCTAGGGCTTTGCTATTTATTCTAGGGTTTTAAATTTCTGTCAAATTCTATTCAAACCCTAGTTGATCACTCTGTCACCATGCCCCCTAAGAAGAGATCTAGACCCGATATTGGCCACTCATCATCTTCTGCTGCCTCCTATTATGAGGATTTTTTACTTTTCAAACCCCTAGTTAAGAAATATAGGGAGCTTTGTAAGTTAAAAATCCTACCTACCAGATATATCAAATTTGATCAATTAGCCATGTATGATACTCATACGATTCTTCATAATATTGGGTTAGCTAGGCTGTTAGATGAGGAACGTAAAGTTCCTTATTATCCTTTTCTGGTTTATCTGTTTTATGCTAACTTATCTGTGTCATCCTCTGCTGACGGTCTTCAGACCATTAGTACATCTGTTAAAAATGTTGCTATTTCTTTTTCTGCCAACGAACTTGCGGGGATTCTTAAAATCCCGACAGGTGATGTTGAGCTTATGTCTATTGAGCATGATGATCCAGCTGTGAACAACTTCTTGTTTAAACCCGGTTGCACTTATCCGATGAACAATAATTCTCTTAATCCCAATGCCAAACGTATTGCTAGAATTATTGCTCAAAATCTGATTCCTAAAACTGGTAGTTTTGATCATTTTGCTCCTGACAAGATCAATGCTGTATATGCCATTTTTGCCAAAATAAAAGTAGATTGGGCAAACGTTTTTCTCAAAAACATGACATCTAAGCATTTCAAATTTCTACCCTTTGGCTTCTTCATCACTCTTATCCTTCAACACTTCGGTGTTGATTTCACACATGAACCCAAAGTTGAACCCAAGAAGGACTTTTTTGATAGAGTCTCTCTCTCTCGTATGCAACTGTCAGACTCTTTATCTGATCCCACTGTTCCATCATCTTCCCATTCTCAATCTAGAGCCTCCTCTTCCACTTCTGATATCTGTGCCCGTTTGGATCGCCTTGAGACTCAGGTCTCAACTATTCAGAGGGATGTTAGGATCATTCTTAGTTACCAGCGTCAGTCTCTCAGGATCCCGGATCCCTCTTCCAGCTCTGAGTCTGGTTCTGAGGAGGGCTCTGCTGATGGCTCTGATGATGGATCTGCATCTGGCTCTGGCCATGCTTCTGACGGTGACGGTGATGATTGATTATGCTGCTTATTGGAGTTTGTTGGATTCTATGCTTTTGGTGATGTTTATGTCTATTTTGAGTTGATACTTATGCTTTATTTTGAGTTGTAATAACTCTATGTTTGTGTGGAAAACTATGTGTCTTTGTGAAACATTTGTGTATGGTTTGTAGTATTGTGGAACAAACTATGTTTGTGGAAAACTATATAGTTTTTTGGTGTTTAAGTGATGATTGTGCTAGTTTATCTTTTCTATGAACTATGAATGGTGAAAACAATTTTCATGCTTTGTTTTGTGATAATATGTTGCTAATGATGCGTCCTTTGGATTCTAAATGTTTATGGCTGTGTATGAATAATTATTGTTTAGCTCCTATATATGCTCTTTAGATGTCACTTATGCAATTTGACAGGGGGAGCTTTTGGCCATATACTTGATTTTTATCTGTGCTTATATGCAGGGGGAGCGTTGCTCCTATTTTTATTTTTTCCCTTTTTGATGTTGTCAAAGGGGGAGAAAATCCACATATGGTTTATTTATTATTTATTCATGTTCATGTATGGTTTATTCATGTATGGTTTATTCATGTTGTATACATGATTGGTTTATATATGGTTTATCAGTATATATTTCATATTCATGTATAAATTATTTGCCATCATCAAAAAGGGGGAGATTGTTGACCCTATAGTTTTAATGATGATTTGTCAAACAATTTATCGCTAATATATAGTTTAGTTTTGTGTTTATGTTTTTCTCTACAGGTGTTTTAACACACAACAATCAAACGTTAAAGATTCAAGTTTATATGTGTGGAATTACCTAGGTATAAGTTTAGTTTACTTACATATATTGTATGTTTATATTTAAGCTTAATATATGTACACTTAACATGATTTTTGACGTTTTCTACCAAATAAATGATTTTTCATCAAACGTCGTTACAATATCTTTTATCTCATGTTTACAACTCTTTCATACTCTATTATATATACATAATACGTGCATGAGATATATTTACGTATTTATGAGTCATATCAAATTTTTCATATTCGTAAAATACAGGTTTTACGAACACTTTTCAAAAACAGTGTGTTTTTGCAAACGAAAATTAATTTTCCAAAAAATCCTTTACTAACATGTTCATTTTATCATTTAGAAACTTTCCCCAAAGTTTTAATATTTTTGGAATTGATTTAATATTTTTTATGCATTTTCAAATTTGGCCCAAAAACCTATAAATGCCTAGTATCAGTTTGCGGTCGACCGCCACGGTCGACCGCCGGATATTATCTTTTAGCTTTTGGCTTTTATATACCCGCGATCGACCATGAGGGTCGACCGTAATCCTTCCAGAGAGTTTCACGGTCGACCACCGCGATCGACCACCAGCCTTAAAACCCTATACTCAGGATTTTTGTGCCTCGCGGTCGACCGCGAGATTTCCACGGTCGACCGCCGATCTAATCATTGGTTTTTAACGGCTATTTTCACAACAGCTCTCCAGGGGCTTTTTAGTCTTTTCAAGTTGGTTTTTGGCTGATATTTGAGAGGATATAAATACCCCATTGCTGCTCTCTTTTTACTTATCCAGGTTTTGTGTTTAACAAAATATTAAGTGTGTTTAAAAGAGCTGTTTAAGCTAATTTCATCAGTCTATTTCAAAAGAAGTTTTTCCTACAACAAGAAGTGGCTTTCAAATCCTATTGGGATCATCATCTACTGTTCTTCTTGTTTGAGAAGTTTTCTAAACTCTTATATAGCTTACTATTGCATTTTCATTTCATTAGCTATATTTATTGAGTTGTATTATTTTCATTCACTGTTATCACACACACATATTGAGCTTAATATTTTTATACTATATAGTGTGGGTTGTGGGGTGTGATTTAGTGAGTGTGAGCTTCATTGTGTTCTCATATGTTATTGAGAACAAATCATTGTATTTATCTTTTATTGTGAGTATCACTTGTAATACACTTGTACACCGAGAGAAGTGTGAGGCGAGAGACGGGGTCGAATCCAATAGGAGTGGTGTCGGTTGACGAACCTAGGGAGAGGTCGCATCCGAGCACTTGAGGAGGAGGATACGGGCTAGGTTCCTACACTTAGTGTGTAAAGTGTGATTGCATAGTGTTTGGTGTGTGAGAGTTTTCGATGAACTTGTAAACCGAGTGTGTAGAAGTTCCGGCTTCCAAACCGGATCGTGATAGTGGATATCTCCTTGAGGTGAGGAGCGGGGACGTAGGTCGTGGTGACCGAACCTCATAAACATATCGTGTGTTTGTATTCTGCTTGGCTTATATTTTATTTGTGCATTTTCGTATTGTTCTTTTTCATATCTATCTCTCGCAAGAACAAATTGATCAACATAATTTTAGTTAGAGTTTAATCGGGATTAGATTAGCATAAGACCCTAATCACCCCCCTCTAGGGTCTAACACTTTTTGCAAAGTTGGCCAAAATTGTGAGATACTAAAGATGATGGTTTTCTTTCCTTAATTATGGCCAAATTCAAAGGTGTTCGTGGCTAAAATTTAATCTTGAACATGAGGGGTATTTTTGGTATTTCACCCAAAAAATTGATCATGAGGGTTTATACTGCAATTTGAGCCCATTGTTTGCATGCACAAAACTCATAGGTTTAATTAGAATTTAACTATAAAATCCTATTCTTTTTATAGGACTTTAGTTAAAGTTCATAATTTCCCTTTTAATTTTCGGACATTTGGATTTATGATTGTACCTGATGCATTGATTTTCGTTGAAGGTTACAATGTCTCCGCGCCGACCGCGATTCCATAGGAGTCGGTCCTCTTCACAGCATAGCGAGAGGGAGACTCCCGCAGCATTCTCTTTCGGGGGTGAGCATTTATGCTTTCTGTATCCTCGTTTGGCCCCTTTACGGATCATTCGAGAAGAACCAACGTCCTCCTTCACGGGGATTGAGGTTTCAGGATGATTTGCTATTCTACCATACCCTCGTTTGGCTCCTTCGCGGGTCATTCGGGAAGAACCAACATCCTCCTTCGTGGGGATCAAGGTTTCAGGATGACTCGTGGTTCTATCATGCCCTCGTTTGGCTCCTTCCCGGGTCATTCGGGAAGAACCGACGTCCTCCTTCGGGGGGATCGAGGTTTCAGGATGACTCGTGGTTCTATCATGCCCTCGTTTTTCCCCCTTCGTGGGTCATTGGGAAGAACCGATATCCTCCTTCGCGGGGATCGAGGTTTCAAATGACGTGTTTCGCTTAGCTAATTCACGTCTTCCGGCATATTGGGGCGATTTCAGTTGTATTACACCGTGTGGGTCGGGGTACATTACAACGTTGCTTACGTGATGATGTATACCGTTCTTCCATTGTAGGACACTCGAAATTGTCTCGCTAATTACTCAATGAGTGACTCTATCTCGGTATCTTGTGAGATGAATTCGATCATTGTATAATTCATGAATAATTTTCTAATTCTATACTTGTTTTGTCGTAGTTGAATTTCCCGCGGACAGCCTTCCCTCTCATGCTACTAGTGGTTGCAGTGGAGAGATTTTTGCTTCTGTTGCTGATAGGCAGGCCATTGGTCTGACTCCTCAGTTTGATAAGAGCCGTTCCGAGGAATCCTATCGTCTGATACGAGATGAGGGATGCAGTTCACTACGTCAGTTGATTACCGATGCCCCATTTACTGCTGACTCTATTTCCACTTAGGCTTTAGAGAATCCTGGTTATTTATTTGGAGATCATGTCGAGGATCCCACTAAACTGACTCTTTCCGACGAGCACTGGTTGAATAATGATGAAGGGCTCCTTCTTTACAGTCCTTCTATTCCCTGCCAGCATTCCCTTGCTCATTTGGAGATACAGGCTGTACAGTGACAGATGTCCTGGGATCTTATAGATGATCATGACCAAGTTCATTGCGGATTTATTTCCCACCATAAGACCACCGGTTCTGATGGACATAATTATATTCATGACCTTCGACCAGGGATTCTGGGTCTTGATACCGCACCACCAGACGAGGTGTCAGTAGCCGCTCCTACTATGAGGAATCATTTGGCCAAGCTTGGGAGGAAGTTACCTCCGCTAGATTTCAGATGTTTTGGTTGGGCCTATTTGCTACCCAAATGGTGGTGGACTTGTATGACCAGTTAGGTCTTGGGACGTTGGGAGAGTGATCTGAGAGGCAGTGGGTTGTATGCGCAGATACGAGCCACCATGTATGGATTCCCGATCAGCAGTCACCACTTCCTAGCGTTATTAGAGACATATATCCCTGATAGTAACACTTTCTTGACTTGTAGTGGGGAGTTAGGGTTAGCTTTGCATGAGAGAGACATATATCCCTGATAGTAACACTTTCTTGACTTGTAGTGGGGAGTTAGGGTTAGCTTTGCATGAGATGCACAAAGTTTCTGGTCTTCCGACCTTTCTTGACTTGTAGTGGGGAGTTAGGGTTAGCTTTGCATGAGATGCACAAAGTTTCTGGTCTTCCGACGGGGGATTGTCCGTATCATGAGTACTTTCCCTCGAACTTGCAGTTAGAATGGCTGAAGAAGGATTCTCCTGACATATACGACACGCTTTGGGACCTCACATGTCATTATTATACATCTCTAATCAAAGTGACTCCCTAAGCGAAGAGGAAGAGGCAGATCAGTTTGAAGCAGTTCACTAATTATTTATTCCAGCATTTGGAGAGCAGTCCAAGTGAGGCTATTTGTGAGTTAGCCTCTTTGACACCTTCTGCCATTAATGAGTTAATGGAGAGAGCTGAAGCTTGCTCCTTTACTACTGCTGACACTGAGGGAGTTTTTCCTACAGGGACCAAGTTTCGGATATTCCTTTGTTATGCTCAGAAGTCTATTCGACCCAAGACTTTGCTAGCGGGCTATCTTGCCATCTGGTTGAAAAAGTGTGTTATTCCATATCAGTTTTCTGATGCCTTGCCTATTAAGGTACTCTTCCCCGCCGTTCAATTAGCTTACGGGAGGGAGCTTTCTCTGCTTCTGGCGATGGTTGCTGACATTCATTGTGGGCTTAAGTATTTGGTCGATGGTCTTATACATGTGGGTCCTGAACCGTCGACCGAGCTTCTTTCTGTAAAGGTCGAGCTTCCATATACATACCTAATGGTATGGCTCGTTCTTCATCATCCTGACTTGATGTCGGCGCCTAGTACTGTTGATGCCTCCGTTCCTTTTGTGCAGCTGTTAGAAAGGAGCAAGTGGTTTGGGAAGACATTCACTGATGTACAATGAGAGCTTCAAGTTCGTAAGAGCTAGGAGTTCTTCAAGTGTTTTCCTCGCTTCTCGGGCCATTATGATGACGTGTTGATTGATGAGGATAAACCCAGGACCGGTCGGACTTCTCTTGACGCTGGTTGCTTCCGTTGGTTGGTGAACATCCGCGTTGGATATCTTGTCCTTCGGGTGAAGGGTCGTTGCCATATAGAGCCTTATCTTCCGTGCCGTTTCGCTCGCCAGTTCAGTTACGACCAACTATGTGTTGGGAACCTGAGCCGGGGTTTGAGGATCGAGGGGGGTCTTATTGACGGCGTCCGAGCATGGTTTTGGACTATGATAGGCTGTACTGGAGCCTATTTTGCTCTTCCTTCATCTAAACGCAAATCGTTGCTTACTTTTTCTCAGCTACAAGTGGATCCTTTCTGCCAATGAGTTTCTAGATGTGATGAGTCTTTCAGAGTTAGAGGCTGGGCACTTGGTTCAAACTACTATTAAGGCTGCTCGTAAGATCGAGCTTTTGAAGAAGCAGGGGAAGAAGCCTGCCAAACCTTCCCGTTCGACCAGAGACAAGATGGAGGATGATGAAGAGCTTCTTCCTATTGACGATGAGGATGAGACTTCTGAGGAAGAATATATAGACATAGATACCAACGGGAGAGAATCTGATAATTGACGATGAGGATGAGACTTCTGAGGAAGAATATATAGACATAGATACCAACGGGAGAGAATCTGATACAGGTCTATCAGACTCTTTCTTTTTGGAATTAATGGATTTAGCATTTTCTCATTGGTATCAACGCTATACTCTTTCTAAATCTTAATTACCTTTCCAGAAGCCGGAACGAAAGGTCTTATTTACTCATCCTAACAAGATGACTCTTGTCACTCCAGGTAGGATGGCTGACGAGCACGAGCTTCTCGCTTCTCGTTATGCGAGATCACGGCCCAGTGCCGAAGCTTCTACACAGGTTAAGATGCGTACTAAGGCTACGCATGAGCAGCCTGCCGGTCCTGTAGGGGTTCGTCTTCCAAAGCGGAAGAAGACTGCTCATAAACCACATACTGGTCATCGCACCTGTGGAGCAGAGTTATGAAGCACCACTGGCAGAGAAGAGGGTAATGCTCTATAGTCTTTACTGCTTTAAAATAATTCTCTTTTGGATTCTCTGAATCTAATCATGTTCTATGTTTTAGGAAACTATGATGGAGGTGAACTTCCGCGAGACTCAGTATTCTCTGATCCTAGCCATTTGGATAGCTTCGTATAGCAGATGTGTGATGCCATTCATGATGAGCCTATGGATGTTGAAACAAACAGAGATGCTGAGCATGTTGATAGCATTAAGCTGACGGTCCCATGCTCAGGTATATCTAACATTGATAATACACTATTCGAGCAGCAGTTAAAGGAGTTTGGGAATTCAGGATTTGTTCCTCCTTTAATCACTTCCGTGCTTCATTCTCTTTTAGACAAATTGAAGAACGCAGGCATGGATATTGGGGCAGAAGAGCCTTCTACCACTACCGCAGGTAAATCTGAGTTCTTTTCTCTTTTCAGCCCCTTTTTTTATATATCCAGCACTTAAATTCTAACGCAGGTGTCACGCTAGAGAGGCCGGTCGAGGACGAGAATTTTCATGATATGGGTCTTGGAGGATTCAACGGACATATGTATGTCTCAGCACCGAGTTTCTCAGGATCTGACACTAGATTGTTAGTTGAGATGTTAGCGGAGCGGGCCACCAGAGGGCCTGCAGGACCATCCTTTAAGGGTGGTTCTTCTGTAGGTATACACCTAATTTTTGACATTATAACTATCTTCATTTGTCGAAACTTTTATTTGACTGATAGGGAATTCTGATCGTAGGACCAACCACTGAGACTGATACCACTACGATTTCTGGCATCCCTAGCTCAGCTGAGGGTGATGAATCTACGGGTATGCATATAATCTCTTTTGTCGTCATTCTTTTCTTTTGCCAAAATCTGTATTTAACTAATAAAAAATTGTAACCATAGGACCAGCCATCATGACTGATACGACTACGATTCCTAGCATTTCTAGTTTGCTTGACGATGATGCATCTTCTCCAAACCCAACGAACATTACAAAATTACCTAGAGGAGTTGATATACCCTCGACGATCATTTTTGTTGTTATCTCTGAGCCTGCTGAGATTGGACTGACAGAGCCGATCGTAGGACCTCAAACCGAAGGAACCCCTGTTGGTACTGGTATGCTCACAATTCGCTTTGAATTTTCCACTATGTTCGAGAGTCTCTTACTCTTATGCACGATTGCTTGTAGGATCTCGGCTATCTTCATATGAGCGTGTCCTCGCCCTTTTGGCCGATCCTGATCCTAACAAGGACATTTTCTGAATGGATCTCAGTTCTTTCATCATCTTTTTTGACGGAATGATCGAGAAACTTCTTCATTAGGGATATTGTTTCAATCAGTTCAGGCGTTCCCTTTCTCGCCACATGACGATGATTAGAGAGGAGGGATATCCTGAGTTAGCTGATTCTTTCACTACCGACTTTGTTACTCTGGAGTGTGAACTCTGAGAGTTAGAGGAGCTGAAGGCTAGCGGGGCTTCTTCCTTCGTATCTTCTTAGCTAGAGCATAGACTGACACAATGGCATGACCTCAGATCTTCCATTGGTAGCGAGCTTCAGTCGCATGAAGCTAGAGCATAGACTGACACAATGGCATGACCTCAGATCTTCCATTGGTAGCGAGCTTCAGTCGCATGAGAGTTCTATCGCACAGATGATGGCTAGTTCAGTCGCATGAGAGTTCTATCGCACAGATGATGGCTAGTCTTGCGAGGAAGGATACGAATAGAGTCGATTTGCTCACTTCTTTAGATTCCAACCGTGAGGAGGTAACCAGGTTGAAGAAGGCCTTGAAGTATGCTGAGCAGTCTGGTGCTATTATTGCAGATGAGCTAGCTAGTTTAGAGAGCTCTCGCGGACAGATACTTGAGAGACTAGGATCTACGCAGGAGAGATTGATGAAGCCGAAAGGTGAAGCCCGAAGATCTTGAGCAGTTCTGAAGATTCTATCCAAGCTGATCTGTAGGCTCAGCTTGAGCAGAGTTATGCAGATAAGCTCTCTAGGTTGGAATTTTAACATTCTCGGTCGCCGACTGCGTTAGGACCGATGAGCTTGTTTTTTGTATGCTTAGACTTGATCTATTAGTAGAGACTCAGTATTTGATTTAGTATACTCATCTTTTATCATGATGTTTCTGTTGACCTTCTTGTTTTGATGATGATTTACAAACAATTTACTACTAATGTTGTTTGTCTAGTGTTTGTGCATTCCTATGTATTGTAGACAAGAAACGTGTTGGAGGATGGATGGAATAGAGCTTCAACGATCATATCCAATGGAGGTTGGCGGAATTGTGGAGTGAAGCATCGTACAATTCAAGTTCAAGATCCAAGTTTAGCTTCATCCGCAACGTGTACCAAGTAGAGCTCAATGAAGATCAAGATCAAGCTTGGGTAATTTAGTTTAGGATTTATATTATGTGTGTTAAGTACGTTAAGCTCAATATCTATACACACACATTTATTGGTTTCTTCGTATATATATAAATAGTTATATATATATACACAAGTTTTGGTTTCTATATATATATAAGTACGTTAAGCTCAATATCTATACACACATTTATTGGTTTCTTCGTATATATATATATATATATACACACACACATAAGTTTTGGTTTCTATGCATATATATAGTTTTATATATATACATGCATGGTTTTTGGTTTTGATGTTTATAAATATGAGGTTACATATTTCATATTTATTATTGTGATTTGGTTTAACTACTTAGATATGAAACAAATATATTTTCATATACATACTCATATGTTTTATTTTCTATTGTATTTGTAAAAATATTATATTCTTAGTTTTTGGACTTAACAATAATCATATACATATTTTATTAAGTCTACAAAATCATTGTGCAGAGTTTCAAAACATGGTTTAGCCTAAATGTCAAAATTCATATGTTTACATTTTCGTGTTTTGGACTATTTTGTAAAATGATGATATTTTTCATTTGGGAAGTCCTTTTTGGAAACCAGTCATTGTAGCATGTTTATTATCGTGTCTACAATCATTATCCAAAGTTTTACATTTTTTGGAATTTATTTGATATTTTTAAACAGGGTTTTAAAATCAGAAAAACAGTTTTCAAAATCAGATTTTCATGTTTCAGATTTCGGTTGACCGATCCGGTCGACCGCTCATATGTTCAGCCGTCAGTGAGCAGCAGAGAGTTTGTCGGTCGACCAAGAGCTCCATCGGTCGACCGCAGGAATTTCCGGTCGACCGCCAATATATCCGTTGGTTCCCAACGGTTATTTTTCTGAGCTGATTTTCTGGGGCTGTTTTTGTCTTTTGCTTGGGGTTGTTGGCTGATGTTTTGGAGGTTATAAATACCCTCCTTGATCTTAGTTAATGAGAAGCCAAGAAAAGTTTTTTAAACAAGGGTTTAAGGTTTTTACTGTTTGTTTAAGTTTGGGTTTCTGTTTACAAAGGAGGAAGTTTTCACTGCAGATTGAGGGATTCATTCTCAATCTTCTTCATCCTCTTCTTTGTGTTCATAGAGAAGTTTTCTAACTCTTTTCTCTAGCAATTTCATTATTGATTTTCGTATTCTTATTATTGCTAGTTTGCTATTTGAGTTAGACTTTATTTTATCTCATTGTTACACACACCCACTTGAGCCTATTATATTTGCATTCATAATATATTGTGGGTTGGTGAGAAGTTGTAACATTGAGTGTGAGCTTTCATTGTGTTCTCATTCATAGTTGAGAACAATCAATTATTGTATTTAGCCTTATTGTGAGATTCTCTTTATAATACACTTGTACACCGAGAGGAGTGTGTGGTGAGAGTCGGGGATCATCCCAAGAGGAGTGGCGTCGGTTGACAAGCCTAGAGAGAGGTTGTAACTGAGCACTTGAGGGAGACACGGCTAGGTCCAACACTTGTGAGGGTATAGAGTGTGATTGCAAGAGTGTTGATTGTAAAGTTTTTGGTTAGCTAGAAAACCGAGTGTGAGGTGTAAACGTTGTTCGGGTGAACGTAGAAAACCCGGTTGTGTTAGTGGATTTCTCTCCGGGAGTGGGGAGTGGAGATGTAGGACGGAAGGTCCGAACTCCGTGATCATATAGTGTGTTTGAGTGTGCTTTGGCGTTCATTTATATTTATGTTCATATCTTATATCGCCATTGTCCATAGCTCATTAATTATATGATCCACTATTTAGTTTATATTATTTACCCCTTATGTTAGTTTACATATCCTTGCATATATCATATTATATATCTTTTTGGTAGGATATATTATCTTGTGTTAGTTTATATATCCTTGCATATATATTTTTATCATATAGGATATATCTCTTTGTTGTTCATATTGCTTATCCTAGCTTACATATCTTGTTGTATTTCATACTTGCTAGGATAATTTATTAATTATTTTTAATTGGCATTTAATCGGATTAGATTAGCATAAGACCCTAATCACCCCCCTCCTCTAAGGTCCAACAATTGGTATCAGAGCTTGGTGCTCTTTGATTTAAGGTCTAATCGCCTTGAGTTAAAGATCCAAGTTAGCTTGTTGTGCTAATCTAATTTTAAGCTTTATTTGTATCTTGCTTGCCTTTTATATTATGGTTATGCATGGTTTAGGTTATGCCATTAATATTGCTCCTAGATTAGATAATTTCTCCTATACCCAATGGTGTGTTAGATTTAAACTTTTTGTTCAATCTAAACACTTTGATTTATGGGAAATTATAGATGATGCTTATATTGTGCCCACTTTGGAGAAATCCAAATGGAATAAGAATGATCATCGTATGTTTACAATGAACAATATTTTGTTAGAATATTTACAAAATGCTTTTAATTCATCTATGTCTAACAAGTTTGTTCATTTTGATAGTGCTTACAAACTTTGAAAATTTATAGAAGCACATCAAGGGGACTTGGAGGCGATCCGAAAAGCTTTGGAGGATCCCGCTTCAAGTTCATATGGAGCATTATGCACACGTGCACTAGGCGATAGCCCTAGTGAGGTTTGCGAGTTCGAAACCACTAATGATTTATCTAGTGATGAACTTGCTTGTGCTAGTGAAAATTTGTTGCATGCCTTTAACAAATTACATAAAGATTTTTTTGATTTACAATGCAAGCATGATAATTTAAAATCCGATCATGAGAAGCTAGTGTCCAAATTTGATGTCATTGAAAATGAAAATACTATGCTTAAAGAAAGCAATGACTTATTAAATTTGGAAAATAAAAAACTGATCTCATCTATTGCTAGCCTATCTCATGCTAAGATTGATGCCATGTTAGAAGTAGAGAACATAAAGAATGATACGGCTTCTTTTATAAATAACTATTTATGTTCTACTTCTAAAAATGCATATGTGCCTAAAAATGAAGATTTGAATCTTATGAAAAATAATATTTCATCTTTAGATTCAACTTTGAGAACATGCATTAATAATCATAAGAAGCTTATGGATATGTGTGCTAAGTCAAAATCATCCACTCATTATGCACACATGTATAGCAAAACTTATAAGTGTTCTATATGCGGCCGTCAAGGTCATTTGGCTAAGCTTTGTTATGATGCACACAAACATAAAAATGTCAATGCTCCTTGTGCATCTCATGTAGCTTCTTCATCACTTACACATTCACATGCTCATTCTCACAAAGCTCATCATAAGCATGCTAGTGTGTTCAAGTGTGATCATTGTGGTCGTTTTGGTCATTTGGCCAAATATTGCTTTGATTTGAAAAGAAAATCTCATTTGACAAATGCTTCCAATAGACCACATGTTTTTAAATGTGATGTTTGTGGTAGGTTTGGACATCTTGCTAAATTTTGTTTTGATATACAAAAAGCTTCTAAATTGCAATATGTTCCAAATAGACCATTGTTTAAGAATGTTTCTCATTTGCAAAATAATTTTAAAAGAAAATCTTTATTTGCAAATGATTCCCGTGCACGAGCTAATGGTCCACAAAAACAAATGGATCTCTTTCATTGCACAAATTGCAATCGGAAGGGTCATTTGAATGAATATTGTTTTGACCATGTTAGTGCACCATATGTGCCTAAGAGGGTTCATAACCCAAGGGCTTTGAGCTTTAATGATAGGGGTCATGTCCCTAAATCTTTTGGTACCAAGAGTTCTTGGGTACCAAAACAAATTTGATTTTAAACCAAGAATTTTAGTATCTTTATTTTTCTTTGTCTTGGTTTTGAAAATTATGCTTTGAAATCTTCTTATATGAAAACAATTTATAATTGATAAAATCTTTTATTTTCATGATTATTTGTTTTATTTTGATGAGAGGTTTGTACTTATATAACCCTTCGGATTTATTGGGTGTTTATTCCCAAATCATGTTTACCGGATGCTAAAATGTTCATATGGGTTAATACTAGCTCAAGAGCTAGATAGAGTTGCCTCTCTTGATTTTTGAAAATCAATGATGATTTGGTTTTATGATTTAAACTTTGATTTATGATTTCAATTGGTTGATTTGTTTTCATTTGAAAACTTTTTACATGATTCTCATGTTTCTCTTCTTTTGATTTCATAAATCTATTTTATACATTGGCTTTTATGATATGAGACAATATGTTCATCTTGATATATTTATATATGTTCTCATTATCTCTGAATGTGAGTGATTTTTGGCATATTATTTATGCTTGCTCACATGTTTGCCATGATCTTTTATTGCTTATATTTCATATGGCTTTTTGATAAGGGGCGCTATTCCCTATATTTGCTTTGTACTCACCCATGCTTATTGATAGGAGGAGCTTTCGCTCTCTTTATACCTTTGTCCCTTTTTTGATGTTGTCAAAGGGGGAGAAATATTGTGAGTATACATTTTCGTGGTTATATGCATGTGAATTATAATTTATATATTCATTTCCTTCATGCATATATCCTTTTTGTAAATTGTTTGTCATCATCAAAAAAGGGGAGATTGTTGGCCTTCTTGTTTTGATGATGATTTACAAATAATTTACTACTAATATTGTTTGTCTAGTGTTTGTGCATTCCTATGTATTGTAGACAAACAACGTGTTGGAGGATGGATGGAATAGAGCTTCAACGATCATATCCAATGGAGGTCGGCGGAATTGTAGAGTGAAGCATCGTACAATTCAAGTTCAAGATCCAAGTTTAGCTTCATCCGCAACATGTACCAAGTTGAGCTCAATGAAGATTAATATCAAGCTTGGGTAATTTAGTTTAGGATTTATATTATGTGTGTTAAGTACGTTAAGCTCAATATCTATACACACACATATATTGGTTTCTTCGTATATATATAAATAGTTATATATATATACACAAGTTTTGGTTTCTATGCATATATATAGTTATATATATAATATATATATATACATAAGTTTTGTTTTCTATGTATATATATAGTAATATATATACATGCATGGTATTGGGTTTTCATGTTTACAAATATGAAATTACATATTTCATATTTGTTATTGTGATTTGGTTTAACTACTTAAATATGAAACAAATATATTTTCATATACATACTCCTATGTTTCATTCTCTAATGTATTTGTGAAAATATCATATTCTTAGTTTTTGGACTTAACAATAATCATATACATATTTTATTAAGTCTACAAAATCATTGTGCAGAGTTTCAAAACATGGTTTAGCCTAAATGTCAAAATTCATATGTTTACATTTTCGTGTTTTGGACTATTTTGCAAAATGATGTTATTTTTCATTTGGGAAGACCTTTTTGGAAACCAGTCATTGTAGCATGTTTATTATCATGTCTACAATCATTCCCCAAAGTTTTACATTTTTTGGAATTTATTTGATATTTTTAAACAGGGTTTTAAAATCAGAAAAATAGTTTTCAAAATCAGATTTTCATGTATCAGATTTCGGTCGACCGATCCGATCGACCGCTCATATGTTCAGCCGTCAGTGGGCAGCATAGAGTTTGTCGGTCGACCGGTCCGATCGACCGAGAGCTCCATCGGTCGACCGCAGGAATTTCCGGTCGACCGCCAATATATCCGTTGGTTCCCAACTGCTATTTTTCTGAGCTGATTTTCTGGGGCTGTTTTTGTCTTTTGCTTGGAGTTGTTGGCTGAGGTTTTGGAGGTTATAAATACCCTCCTTGATCTCAGTTAATGAGTAGCCAAGAAAAGTTTTTTAAACAAGGGTTTAAGGTTTTTACTGTTTGTTTAAGTTTGGGTTTCTGTTTACAAAGGAGGAAGTTTTCACTGCAGATTGAGGGATTCATTCTCAATCTTCTTCATGCTCTTCTTTGTGTTCATAGAGAAGTTTTCTAACTCTTTTCTCTAGCAATTTCATTATTGATTTTCATATTCTTATTATTGCTAGTTTGCTATTTGAGTTAGATTTTATTTTATCTCATTGTTACACACACCCACTTGAGCTTATTGTATTTGTATTAATAATATATTGTGGGTTGGTGAGAAGTTGTAACATTGAGTGTGAGCTTTCATTGTGTTCTCATTCATAGTTGAGAACAATCAATTATTGTATTAAGCCTTATTGTGAGATTCTCTTTGTAATACACTTGTACACCGAGAGGAGTGTGTGGTAAGAGTCGGGGATCGTCCCAAGAGGAGTGGCGTCGGTTGACGAGCCTAGGGAGAGGTTGTAACCGAGCACTTGAGGGAGACACGGCTAGGTCCAACACTTGTGAGGGTGTAGAGTGTGATTGCAAGAGTGTTGATTGTAAAATTTTCGGTTAGCTAGAAAACCGAGTGTGAGGTGTAAACGTTGTTCGGGTGAACGTAGAAAACCCGGTTGTGTTAGTGGATTTCTCCCCGGGAGTGGGAAGCGGAGATGTAGGACGGAAGGTCCGAACTCCGTGATCATATAGTGTGTTTGAGTGTGCTTTGGCGTTCATTTATATTTATGTTCATATCTTATATCGCCATTGTCCATAGCTCATTATTTATATGATCCACTATTTAGTTCATATTGTTTACCCCTTGTGTTAGTTTACATATCCTTGCATATATCATATTGTATATCTTTTTGGTAGGATATATTATCTTGTGTTAGTTTATATATCCTTGCATATATATTTTTATCATATAGGATATATCTCTTTGTGGTTCATATTGCTTATCCTAGCTTACATATCTTGTTGTATTTCATACTTGCTAGGATAACTTATTAATTATTTTTAATTGGCATTTAATCGGATTAGATTAGCATAAGACCCTAATCACCCCCCCCTCTAGGGTCCAACAGTTTCTTTGTTGATTGTGAACCCAATGGACACAAAGCTTATATAATATTTTGGCAAATACTTAGCCGTCAACGGATTTGATGTGCCTTTACCGATTACCGTTTGAATCGGGCTAGCATACGGATTGTAGAAGTTCGTTCTGTATATAACGTTGTACTAAAAGAATTAATTCTTCTAGTGCTACGATGTGGAATACGTAGACTTTGTCTTTATCACGGGAATAGACTACCCAGCAACGCGTGTTAGGCATTGACTCATCCTTACTTAGGATTCAGGATAAAAATCCCCAGATTTGTATTCTGGTGTCTTTTCATTCGGTAAAAGACTAAACCGGCAACGTGTGTTAGACGTAGACTTTGGATTTTTGGCAAATCCTCAGCCTTTAACGGATTTGATGTGCCTTTACCGATTATCGTTTGAATTGGGATAGCATGTTAATTATTAAAACCCGTCTCACATGTGACATTATGCTGAAAGTGTTAACTCTTTCAGTGCTATGATATTGAATACGTAGACTTTGTCTTTATCATAGGAATAGACTACCCGGCAACGCGTGTTAGACGTAGACTTTGGATTTTTGACAAATCTTCAGCCTTCAACTGATTTGATGTGCCTTTACCGATTACCGTTTGAATCGGTCTAGCATGTGAATTATTAAAACCCATCTCACATGTGACGTTATACTAAAAGAGTTAACTCTTTCAGTGCTATGATATTGAATATGTAGACTTTGTCCTTGTCTCAAGAATAGACTACCCGGCAACGCGTGTTAGGCGCTGACTCATCCTTACTTAGGCTTCAGGATAAAATACTCCAGACTCGTATTCTGGTGTCTTTTCATTCGGTGAAAGATTAAACCGGCAGCATATGTTAGATGCAGACTTATCTCTATTTTAGGGTTTGAGATAAAATCCCCCACGCATGAAATATACGGATTTGGAGTTGAGAATTGTGTCTTTTCTAAAGGTAAAGAAAAACCCAGAGCGGGAGAGGAAGAATTTTATATTTTATCTCCCAAAACTGAAGAGGAAGAATTTTATATTCTATCTCCAGTTGTAAAGGAAACTCGAGGTGGGATCTCCACACCCAGAATCTGGAAAGGTAAAACTAGGAGTGGGATCTCCACTCCGAGAATCGAAAAGATTCAAGCAACCCTAATTTTTATAGGATTGGTTGCTTAATCTAAGAAAAGAGTTCCTTATTTACTGAGGTGAAATTCTGATTTCGGCCCTAACTTTTATAGGTTTGGCTGAAAAGGAAAAGGTGGAAGCCTTTCGTTTATCAAAAGGGATGACCCGATCTTGGTCCTAACTATCTGCAAGTTTGACCAAGTGAGGTTGGAGGTAATCCTAACTTTTATAGTTTTGATTGCTCAATTTGAAAGTGGACCTCTCGTTCATGGAAGGAATCGAGAGAGGAATCTAGCTTTGGCCCTAACTTTTATAGATTTGACCTGAAAGCAATAGGAGTGGAATATAGAAGTCAGTAGAAATACCGACGTGTATTAGCCACTCGATGGAGGATTTTGATGTTAAGTGATCAGGACTTAACACATCAAGTTTTGAAAATTGCTAAGAATTGGCAGATAGAAATTTGATGGACCCGTCGTCAATTAATTTGATCAGTGGGGGATTCTGTGAGGAAAGATTAATCTGTCAAAACTGGTCGAATCTCATCTCAGCAAAAGAATTCATAAGAATTGGTGAACTCGATATGAATAATAAAATATGTTTTAACTTTGAAAACATCCAGAGTCTAAACATGGATTTCTTATTTATCACTTTTGTACTGACTGGGTTATCCCTAAGAATACCAGATGCAATATTCTTTTGAGAACTTCCCGGTACTGGTTATCCTGAAAGTACTAAGGATAGTTACTTTTTTAGGAACTTGTCGTTTATCGGCATCATAAGCCGGTCGCCTTCCTTGGTTATAAGGCGATATACGCCACTCGAATAGATTGTCTCTACTACGAACGACCCTTCCCATTTGGGTTCAAATTTGCCTTTCTTCTTGGAATTAAGGATCATGGGCCGTCGTTTAGTTAAGACTAAATCTCCTATTTTAAAACTCCGTTGCCGAACCTTTTTATCAAAATCTTGAGAAATTCTGGCTTGGTAGAACTCAATGTGCTGTTGAGCTTCTAAGCGTTTTTCGTCGAGCATCTCGAGTTCTTCGAGACGTTTTTAATGTTGTTCTTCGATCGTCATTTGGGCTGCGAGAGCGATTCGAATAGATGAAATTTGAATTCCTAATGGAAGGATGGCCTCACATCCGTACACCAAAGAGTACGGGGTTGCGCCAGTAGGCGTGCGAACTGTGGTGCGGTAAGCCTATAAGGCTTTGCCGACTTTATCATCCCAATCTCATTTGTTAGTCTTCACGAGTTTTGATAAAAGCTTGATGATAGTCTTGTTAAAGGCTTCAGCAAATCCGTTTGCTATGGGATTGTAAGTTGTCGATGAGATGTCTTGGATTTTAAACTTCTCGCAAAATTTGATGAATGCATTACTGATAAACTGAGGACCGTTGTTATGTATGATTCACCTCGGGACACCATACCGGTAGATAATGTGGTGCTTAATGAACGCAATGACGTTGTTCGTCTTTACTTCTTTGAGCAGAATTGCTTCAGCCCACTTGGAGAAGTAATCAGTAATTGCTAGAATGAATCGATCACCTTTGACTGACGAGGGATTTATAGGACCAACGATATCTATTCCCTAAGTCTCGAAAGGCCATGATGTAGCCGAAGGATGCAGATGCTCCGGGGGTTGGTGCATATAATTCGCGTGCACTTGACACGCGTGACACTTTCGGGCATATGCGACTGCATCTTTAATCATGGTGGGCTAAAAATATCCTATTCTTCTGATACGGTCATAAAATTTGGGGCTAGGTTGGTGTGCACCACAAACCCTTTCATGTGTCTCCTTAAGGACTTCTTCTACCTCTTTAGTATATAGACAATGTAGTAGTAAACTATCATACCCCCAACGATATAGCGTTCGACTCTTCGTGTTATAGTAGAATCTTGATGCTCTTCGTTGAATTGAGTCCCTTTTCTTCATGTCTTTTGGTAAAATTCCATGCAAGACGTAATCGATGATAGGGAAACGCCAATCTTAGGGTTCGAATTCGACTTGAGTTGAATGCACTTCTTTAATATCCTCTTCTTTGTCATCTTCATTGTAGATTAGCACAAAGAGTTGGTGAGTCCTCACCGTAACAAACTGTTCCGTTTCGGGAGGCTGCGCCAGGGATACTGCTAACGCTGCTAACGCATCCGCGTAAACGTTCTGTAACGACGGAATGTATTCGATAAAGAATCCTTTAAATGATTCTGCCATCTTAACGGCCACTTTATGATATGGTCTCAAATCTTAATTTCTGACCTCATACTCTCCCTGAACTTGTTTAACTATCAGTTGAGAGTCACTGAAACCTTCGAGGTATTCGACCCCCAGCTCTTTAGTAAAGCTGAGTCTAATAAGTAGCGCATTATACTCGGCTACGTTATTCGAGCACGGCTCGGTCAGCGAGTAAGCTTGAGGCATCACATGTTTTCCTGGGGAAACTAAGACAACTCCAACTCCGGACGAAATCTTAGAACATCCAGGAGCACTTGCTATATTAGTTGCTCGAGAAGCACCGTCGAAGTACAAATGCCACACTTGTTGATGGGAAGTTACGTTGACTTCGTGGGTTTCATCTGGCAAATCATCGTACATCTCGGCGGTATTCGTAGTTGGGTTTGCCGCCAAGAGATCACAAATAGCCTATCCTTTGACTGACTTTTGTTGTTTAAAATGTAGGTCGTATTAGGATAAAAGCAAGGCCCATTTTGCTAATCGCCAATTCATAAAAGCCGGCTGTGTCATGAATACTCGGATTGGGTTAATATTGGAGATGACGTAGATAGTCTGTCCGACCATGTAGTGCCGCATCTTCTGAATAGCGAACACCAAGGCGAGACACTCTCTTTTAATCATTGGATACCGAGATTCGGTGCCCACAAGGGTTTGGCTTAGGTAATATACCGCCTGTTCATGACCGTTGTCATCGTCTTGTGCAAGTAATGTACTTAACGAGAAGCTCGTCACCTTGATGTAAATCAAGAACGGTTTGCCCGATTTTGGTGCAACGAGCACGGGAGGTTTTGAGAGATATTCTTTAATGTCTTCGAATGCTTTTTGACAAGCATCATCCCATATGAATGATACGCCTTTCTTCGTGAGTCTAGAGAATGGCTAACACTTTCCTGAAAGGTTCGAAATGAACCGACGGATGTACGCTAACCGTCCTTGTAACCCTCTGAGTTCTCTAAGGTTTCTCGAGGGTTGCAACTCGTTAATCGCCTTCACTTTATCAGGGTCAATGTGAATACCCTTAGTTGTGACGACGAATCCAAGGAATTTACCGCTGGACATTCCAATGAAAGATTTGGTAGGATTCATTTTCAATTAATGAGTTTGCATCAGATCGAACATTATCTTCAAGTCCTTGATATGATAATTTTTATCACGGCTTTTCATGACTAGATCGTCCATGTAGCATTCAACAGTCTTCCGGAGATGCTCCTGGAAAATCTTTGACATGGCTCTCTGATATGTGGCACCCACGTTCTTTAAACCGAAGGGCATAACCGTGTAGCAGAAAACACCAAGGGGTGTTCTAAACGCGGTATGCTTTTCGTCATCTGGATGCATATTTATCTGATTATAACCAAAAAATTTATCCATAAAGGACATTCTCTTGAATCCATACGTATTGTCGATGACGACATCTGTGATGGGAAGAGAGAAATCGTCTTTTCGGCAGACAGTGTTGAGGTCTCTAAAGTCAATGCAAATCCTGATTTTCCCATTCTTTTTAAGGACCGAGAAGATATTAGCAAGCCATTCAGGATGTTGCTCCTCCCTGACGAAACCCGAGTCGATAAGCTTTTTAACTTCGGACTCGATTGCCTCCATCATTTGTGGACGAAACCGTCTTTGTTGTTGTTTGATAGGTTTGACATCTGGCTTAATATTAAGGCGATGCATTGCCGTATTTGGATCAAGCCCTGGCATATCTTCATAGTTCCAGGCAAAAACATCGATATACTCCCTAATGAGGGCAATTAACTCCTCTTTCTCGTTTGGCGGGAGACCGTCGCTAACGAATATCGACTTTGGATTATCTTCGTCACCCATATTCACCTGAATTATTTGGTCCTCGATAGGAGGTTCTCTTTATTCAAACCTATCACCGTACTGCATATTCAGGTGATGAACCCAATGGTCTTCCCAAGTTGGTATTTTGTCGTCTTCCTATATTGTGGCAGGATTAACCATAGCCATGTTCGACATTAGCCTTTTGAACATTTCTCCGAGACTAGCGTCGAAGTCCCACGCTGAAGAGTCAGAAGAATATTCGTATTTGCCCTTATTAGCAATCTGATCAATGACATGCCAACAACACTCGTCATCGGATGAGGAGACATAACCTAAACCTCTTCTGTGGCTATAATAGTTATCAGGTTTCCCTTTCGGTACATAGGCTATACGAGGTGGAGCTCGTGGACCTCGACCAAAACAAAGACCCTCTCCGAGTGCGAAGTTATATCTGTATTTCTCCATGAGATTATGTGCTTTTGTGTCATATCTGAATAAATGAGGGGCAGGTTTATCATCATCGTCTTCTTCTTCCAAGAAGTGGTTTGGTATTGAAGATTCCTTTCCTTTCCCGTAGATAACCTCCTTTTCACCCCCTGCCTTTGCGGGAATAACAAATGTCATCCCGAATGAATCCTGCAACTGCTTTTTTATCAAGCAAAATGATAAAAGTGGCATACAGAAGTCAGGGTTATCATATAACCCCTTCATGATATTATCAAGGCACAACGAGTACTCTGCATACAGAAGTCAGGGTTATCATATAACCCCTTCATGATATTATCAAGGCACAACGAGTACTCTAAATCAGCATTTATTGCTACCCCTTCATGATATTATCAAGGCACAACGAGTACTCTAAATCAGCATTTATTGCTACTTCTTCGGCAAGTTACTAATTACAACTACTATCTGATGATTCTCCATCGTCAAGATTGATTACAATGAGTACAATGTCATTAAGTACAAAACTACCATCGTAATCAAACCCAGCTTCGGTATCAGCTTCTTCTCCGCTGTCCGTGCCTTGGGCCGATGGTTCAGTATCGGATTCAGCATCGTAGAGAAGAGAGTTAGTAAAATAATTCTCTAACCCCTTAAACGGTTGCTTATCCATGACCACCATCTTGACCTTGTTGTTAGTGTCCATATATTTAAGATACTGATGGAGGGTAGAAGGGACTATAACGTTACCGTGGATCCAAGGTCGACCCAATAGTAATTATAAGAAGTCTCTGTGTCGATCACATAGCATGTGATTTCCGACTTCAAATCTCCAATTTGGCACTTTATCCAGATTTTTCCCAAAGGTTTGGACCCACTGGTGTTGAATCCATAGATCATAGTGCCCATGGAGGACAGCTTATTGGCCGGTTTTCTGAGACTATATATCAATCGGAGTGGCATGATGCTAACAGCGAAACCCGGATCGACTTGGATCCGGTTGATAACGCTGGAGCCAATGTACTCAGTGAAATGTAAGGGCTGGTCATGCTTTGAATTCTTTGTCTGCATGTCCTCCTTGGTGAAAGAAATGCAGGGAAAACAGTACGCCGCGAGATAATGGTGTGCCGTGAGGTTGCAATGGTGCACTGAAGGCTCTGGCTCTTCGGGGGACGGTTTAATCTGGGTTAGGAAAACGTCCGTATTTGCCAAAGCTTCTTGCAATGCTTTCCTTGTGTCCTTCAACAGACATAGTAGCTCATATAGAGTTATTCTAGCCAGTATATTGGCCAACTACATCATAATATTGAAATGTTGCGGAGTATTCGAGCTCCCCGGTTTGTCCCTTCTAATCGGTTGATTAAATCGAGACTGCTTCGGGTTCTGAACCTCTTGGTGTAAAGGCTCCTTCACCTTTAGCTTTGGCTGAGTCTTCTTAATAGGTACCGGAGGAGTTGTAACTACCCCCATTTTCGGTAATATCTTTGAGAGAATGGTTTTGGTTACTCCTTGTTTGGCTAGCTGATCGGAGGCACTCAGATATTTGAAATGATATTCATTTCCACTCTTGGTAGAAAAGACCTCTTGCTTATCTTCGGAGAGCGGGAAAGTGGGAATTTCTTCGTTATTTTCTTCTGGAATAGCTACAACTCCATAACAGGACTTTCCTTTCCTCTTTGATTTCTTTTTAGATAATGACCCAGCCTATTGTTCGTCTTCGATCAGATCCAGATGGACCCAGAGAATCTCGCCCTTTGGGGCTGTGTGTGGCACAAGTCCTTTCCGGTGTTGTTTGTGAGGATCATCATTGACAGTCTTCACTGCTACGTTTATTACAGGCTCGGGCTGGAACCAGTCTAAAGGAACAGATCCGAAGCTAATTGACACAGCGTTCACACCTACTTTCTTCTCCTTGGATGATTTCACCGTCAGGACAACATCTATCAACGCTTGGATCTTATCCTTAAGGGCGTAACATGTTTTGGTAGGATGATGCACTACTCTATGAAATGCGCAGTATTTCAGGTCATTAACCTTCTTGGCATCTTCTTGATCCTAGATTGGAGGTAACTTGATTTTGTTATTCTCCACGAGGTGTTTGAAGAGACTAGGAACTTTGTCCTCCCTGAAAGAATAAACTTTCAGAAATTTCGGTTCGGTAGTCCTTGGCTTTTGTGACCTCTATTGCCATTGCGACTGTTGAGGCCCTTTTGTGGTTGTTGTTGCTGCTACGGTTGTAATTCGAACGTCTGGTTCGCATCCACTACATTTGCTTGGGCTTTCCCTTTACCTCGAGGAACAAAATTCTGCTTCAGGGTATTAGCCGGCGTTTGATCTCTTTCGGACTTCTTCCTTTTGAGGAAACATTCGGCTCATTCTCCTTGCACTTTCAAGTCCTTCTAAGTCTTGGACGGCGCCATTCCCATGGCTTCCAGGATATCTAGCAAAAGGTTGTTGTGACAAGTCTCGAGGATAAAATCTTTGCTTACCGAATCTTAATAATTCATCGCTTTGTTCCGGAATCTTTTAACGAAGTTCTCTACCGACTCTCCATCCTTCTGTTTCTCATTGAACAGTGTTCCGATTGAAACTTTGGTGTCGTCGTCGAAGAAATTCGTAAGGAACATGTCTTCCATGTTGTCCCAACTATTGATACTCCCCAGCTTGAGGCGATGATACCAATCGAAGGCCTCTCCTCGAAGAGTGCCAATGAATGACCGTACCATTAGAGGTTCATTGCCAGAGATTATTCCCAAATGGGACTTGAAGTATATTAGGTGCTGAGTGGGGGAACCCTTTCCGTCAAATAGCGTGAAGTTGATTAAATTAAACTTCACCAGATCGGGATTGATTCCCATTCTCTCGGGTATGGACAGGGTATTTTGGACTTCTTTACCTCCTGAGCACTCATCATGGCATTGATTTTGCTCTCCAAGTCCCTCATCTTCTTATCTTCGCTCATATCTGTTCGCGGGAAAAATTGCTTTCTTCATTGAGTTCATTGTTCTCTCAAGTAATTGTTTTTCGATTACAAAAGATCTGATCTTTTTATAAGATCCGGTTACAACAAAATCAAAGAAAAAATAAAAGATTACAACTTTCCTTTTTTAAACGAATCACGAGCTCCTATTTTGCGGTCACTCGCTTTTGTGGGTTCTTCGCCTGCGCCGGGGTTAATCCGTGGACCACCGCGCGATCTAGATCCGGTCGGATCTACACGATGTAACGGGTGTTATCTCACGAAGGAAATAATAGCCGGGGGGTACTATTTCACCAAGGAAATAGTAGCCTTCTCGGGATCAAAGGCCAAGCTTTGATCCGGAGTATAATCGCGTAGATCTCAGATCCGATCCCTCTCGAACTCCTGCATTATTTGATGTGGACGATCGCCGAGCACCGGATCTGAAAGAGCAAGTCTTCGAAGTTCCAAAGCTTCAATCTTTTTAAGTTTTGAGCCTTCAATCCAGCAGAGCTTCGCCTCCAAAAGTTCTAACCCTCCACAAATGAGCCCTCAAGTCCTATTTATAGGCACTCAGATCTGTGCCTTGTCACAGATCTGGCCGGCCACCGAGCTGATTTGTTGATCTGAATCTTGATTTGGCAGTAAACCCGCTTCGTTGTTGATCCGGACTCTGATTTGACAGTCCGAATCCCAATATGGTAGTAAATCCGCCTCGGTGTTTGAGTTCAAATCTGTTCTATGGTTGGATGACTCGTTGACTCACCGAACTGTTAGCTTGATTCCGCATGCGAGTGGATGTATTCCATTGTTTGCGTGCGGTTCGTTAGCCTCGTCGCCTCGTTAATCCGCTTCGTTGCGTGTCACTTGGCTTCGGCGTTGTGGACTGGCGCTCGTGTTTGGATATGTCACCCGATGGTTCGTTGGTTTGTTGAATCACCGTGTCGAGCTATATTCAGGGACCTATATGTAGTTTTATACGCCTACAGGTACCCCCTCCAAAGTATTTCAGCCTCGTTCTTTTATGGAAGAGTCTGGAATACTTTGGATATGATTGTCCCAACCTTCAGTCGGTGTAACGGGACTTTGGAATGGCTTCTGTTTTTTATTCCTTTAATCCTTTAGGTTATTCGGTGCTATGTCGAATGTCTGTAAGGGTTCCGGTGCTGCATTTATTGTCTGACCGTTGTCGGAATTTTAAACTTGAAGTCGATTCCTGATTTTCTGATCTTTAGCTCGTGTTTGCTGGTTCAACATAGAACTGACCATCGATTGTAGGCGTTGAGTCTTTATTTTGCGACGCGTTGTCCGGCGTAGTGTTGTTGAGTTATCCTTAAGAATATTTTTAGAAAAATATTCTCCAGAAACTTCTCAACCAAAAATAGGAAATAGTTTATACTTGTATACCTTATTGGAGTATTAAGAAGCAGTTTATACTCATATACTTTTCGGAGTATTGATTTTTTCATTGCAACGCATTGATCGGCGTTGACCTAGGGTTATGCGTTGACTGGCGTTGACCCTAGGGTTTCGAACGTCGTACGTTGACTGTTTGATAGCAACGCGTTGACTGGCGTTGACCTAGGGTTACGCGTTGACCGGCGTTGATCCTAGGGTTTCGAATATCGTTGGATGCTCAAGTCACGAGACCAACTAACGAAGCTGATGCGTTCAGTGACTCTAGTATTTATAGGATTTTTGGCAAACCCTCAGCCATCAACGGGTTTGATGCGCCTTTACCGACTACCGTTTGAGTCGGGCTAGCATGCAGATTGATTAAGTCCGTTCCGCATGTGACGTTATACTAAAAGAGTTAACCCTTTTAGTGCAACGATATTGAATACGTAGACTTCGTCTTTCTCACGGGAATAGACTACCCGGCGACGCGTGTTTGGCGTTGACTTTAGGATTTTTGGCTAACCCCCAGCCTTCAACAGATTTGATTAGCCTTTACCGACTACCGTTTGAGTCGGGCTAGCATGCAGATTGTCTAAATCCGTTCCGCATGTGACGTTGTGCTAAGAGAGTGAATTTTCTTAGACTTGGCGCTACGATTTCGAATACATAGACTTTGCCATTGTCACAGGAATAGGCTACCCGGCAACGTGTGTTAGATGCTGACTTATCCCTACTTAGGCTTCGGGATAAAATACCCCAGAATCGAACTCTGGTGTCTTCTTCTACGGAAAAAGACTAAACCGGCGGCGCGTGTTAGGCGCCGGCATATCCTTTCTTAGGATTCAGGATGAAATTCCCCATGCGTGTAAGGCATGGATTTCGGTGTTATTAATAACAACCTGCCACAATGTTGAATATGTGGTCTTTTGTCCTTTTTACGGTCAAAGACTAACCGGCCATGTGTGTTAGACATAGGCTTTGGGATTTTTGGCAAACCCCCAGCCATCAACGGGTTTGACGTGCCTTTACCGATTACCGTTTGAATCGGGCTAGCATGTGAATTATTAAAACCCGTTTCACATGTAACGTTGTGCTAAGAGAATTGCTTCTCTTAGACTTAATGCTATGATTTTGAATACATAGACTTCGTCTTTCTTACGGGAATAGACTACCCGGCAACGCGTGTTAGGCGTTGACTTATCCCTACTCAGGCTTCGGGATAAAATTCCCCGTGCATCGAGTGCCCGGATTTGACAATCGTGTCTTTTCTAAAAGCAAAGACAGATTGAGAAACGGGAGAGGAAGAATTTTATATTGAGCAGTGAGGACCAGATCTCCTTCCTTGAAACTTCTCTGTCGGACTCTTTTGTTAAAGGCCCTAGATATCCGGGCTTGATAAAACTCAATTTGTTGTTGAGCTTCCAAGCGCTTTTCATCCAACCTTTTGAGTTCTTCGAGATGTTTCTGATGTTGTTCTTCTGTCGTCATCTCGGTCGCGAGGATGATCCGAAGGGATGGAATTTGGATCTCCAACGGTAGCACAGCTTCACATCCGTATACCAACGAATATGGGGTGGCCCCTGTGGGTGTGCGTATGGTGGTGCGATAAGCCCAGAGTGCTTCACCGAGTTTATCATCCCAGTCTCGTTTATTGGTCTTCACGAGCTTTGACAGGATTTTAATGATCGTCTTGTTAAACACCTCAGCTAATCCATTTGCGGCGAGATAATAAGCTGTTGACGAAACATCTTGAATTTTGAACTTGTCACAAAACCTGACAAAGGCGTTGCTTATGAACTGTGGACCGTTATCATGAATGATCCGTCTTGGCACGCCGTGTCTGTATATGACGTGATGCTTGATGAAATTGATGACGTTGTTCATTTTCACTTCTCTAAGCGGAATTACTTCAGCCCACTTTGAAAAGTAATCTGTGATTGCGAGGATGAATCGATCACCTTTGACTGAAGGGGGAAAAATAGGACCGACAATGTCCATGCCCCATGTCTCAAACGGCCAAGACGTGGTTGACGTGTGTAAATGCTCTGGTGGTTGGTGCATGTAATTTGCATATATTTGACACGCATGACACTCTCGGGCGTATTCGATTGCATCATGAACCATTGTTGGCCAAAAATATCCCATTCTCCTGATACGATCATATAGTTTGGGACCGGGCTGATGCGCACCGCATTCTCCCTCGTGTGCTTCCTTAAGAACTTCTTCTGCTTCTTTGTTCGAAAGGCATCGGAGTAACAAACCATCGTACCCTCTACGGTATAACGTATGGGTCTCGGTATTATAGAAGAATCTTGGTGCTCTTCGGCGGATTGATTCTCTTTCTTTTACATCCTCTGGCAAAATACCATATTGGACGTAGTCAATGATAGGAAAACACCAATCTCGGGACTCAGACCCAATTTGAGTTGAATTCACCTCCTTGGCGTTTATGTTTCTATCATCTTCCTCTTCAATATCCATATCATATATGGGTATGCAGAGTTAGTGCGTCTTTCCTGTGACTAATAGTTCAGTTTCGGGAGGCTGTGCAAGTGAAACCGCTAGTGCTGCCAGTGCATCCGCATAAGCGTTCTGGAGATGAGGGATGTATTCAATAAAGAATTCTTCAAAAGAGGCTGCCATTTTGATGGCTTCTTGGTGGTACGGGATCAGGTCTTGGTTCCTGACTTCATACTCTCCACGGACTTGGTTGACTATCAATTGAGAATCCCCAAAAGCTTCGAGATATTCGACCCCCAGCTCCTTGGCGAAACTGATTCCAATGAGAAGCACATTGTACTCGGCTACGTTATTGGAACACGGACTAGTCAGTGAATAAGCCCGAGGCATCACATGCTTCCCCGGGGAAATTAAGACAACTCCAACTCCGGAGGAGACTGTAGAACATCCGGAGGTTATTGTCCTATTAACTGCTCTCGAAGCACCATCGAAGTATAATTGCCATACTTGTTGGTGTGACGTAGTGTTAACCTCGTGGGTTTCATCCGGCAAGTCATCATATACTTCTGTCGTATCCGTTGTCGGGTTTGCCGCCAAAAGATCGCAGATTGCTTGTCCTTTGATCGACTTCTGTTGTTTGAAGTACAAATCATATTGGGACAAGAGAAGGGCCCATTTCGCTAACCGCCAATTCATAGAGGCCGGTTGCGTCATAAATACCCGTACTGGATTAACGTTGGAAATGACATAAATCGTCTGTCCAACCAAGTAATGCCGCATCTTTTGCATTGCAAATACCAATGCGAGACATTCTTTCTCAATCATCGGATATCGAGACTCGGCGCCTATCAAGGTCCGACTTAGGTAATAGACTGCATGCTCGTGACCATTATCATCGTCTTGTGCCAGTAAAGCACTTATCGAGTGGTTCATCGCCTTGAGATAAATCAAGAACGGTCTACCTAATTTTGGTGCAACGAGAACAGGAGGATTCGTTAGATATGTTTAGATATCTTCAAATGCTTTTTGGCAGGCGTCGTCCCAAATAAATGACACCCCTTTCTTGTTTAGCTTAGAGAATGATTGGCATTTCCCAGAAAGATTTGAGATGAACCGCCGGATGTAAGCTAAACGCCCTTGCAATCCTCTGAGCTCTCTTAGATTTCTAGGGGGTTGCAGTTCATGTATCGCCTTCACCTTATCAGGATCGATATGTATACCTTTAGTGGTGACGACGAATCCAAGGAATTTTCTACTGGACATTCCAAGGAAGGCTTTAGTGGGGTTCATCTTCAATTGATGACTCCGCATGAGATCGAACATCGTCTTCAAGTCCTTGATGTGATCTTCTTTGTTGCGGCTTTTTACAACCAAATCATCAACGTAGCATTCGACTGTTTTCCTGAGATGTTCTTGGAAAATCTTAGTCATTGCTCGCTGGTACGTGGCGCCTGCATTCTTTAGACCGAAAGGCATCACGGTGTAGCAAAAGACACCGAGGGGCGTTCTGAACGCTGTATGCTTCTCGTCATCTGGGTGCATCTTGATTTGGTTATATCCTGAGAAACCATCCATAAAAGACATTCTCTCAAATCCACATGTATTGTCGATGATGACATCTGTGATTGGGAGACGAAAGTCGTCTTTTGGACATGCCGTGTTCAGGTCTCTGAAGTCGATACAGATCCTGATTTTACCGTTCTTCTTCATGACTGGAACAATATTGGTTAACCAGTCGGGATGTTGTTCCTCTCGGATAAATCCTGATTCGATCAACTTCTTGACCTCTGCCTCAATGGCTTCCATAATCTGCGGACGAAACCGTCTTTGCTGTTGTTTGACAGGTTTGGCATCCGGCTTGATATCGAGGCGGTGCATTGCCACATTGGGGTCGAGCCCGGGCATATCTTCATAGTTCCACGCGAAAACGTTAATATATTCCCTGATGAGAGCAATTAATTCCTCCTTCTCATCTAGGGGAAGACTATCGCTGATGAATATAGGCTTTGGGTTGGCCTCGTCACCCATGTAAACTTGGACTATTTTATCTTCAGTGGGGGGTTCCCTCTGTTCGAACCTATCACCATACTGCATGTTCAGGTGATGAACCCACGGGTCTTTTGTGGACGGATCAGCTGTAGCCATGTTTGCCATTAGGGCTTTGAAAGCTTACCCCAGACTTGTATCGGAATCCCATTCCGAGGAATCTGACGAATTTCCATCTTTGTATTGCTTAGATGATTGGTTATTGATTAACCAGCAGCATTCATCTTCTGAGGAAGATTCACACCCTAACCCTCGTCCGTATTTATAATAATCATCAGGTTTTCCTTTTGGTACATATGCAGCTTTGGCTGGAGTACGAGGACCTCGATCGAAGTATAGACCTTCTCCGAGTGTGAAATCATACCCCTGCTTTTCCATGAGTTTACGCGCTTCCGGACTATACTTAGATAAATGATGACTAGGTTTGTCATCATCTTCATCTTCCCTTAAGAAATGATCTGGTAATGGAGAGATTTTTCCTTTACTGTAAATCACTTCTTTTGCGCCTCTTATTTTGTTCGAGATGACCATGGTTGTTCCAAAAGAATGCTGGAGGCGTTCCTTTGTTACATAGGACGATCGAAGCGGCATATACTATTTTCATCGAAAGTTGCCTTCATCATTGATTTCATTAAACTTTAGTCATTACAAATGAATTCAAATAACAAAGAAATAAAAATTACAACTTTCTTGAAAATAAACGCAAGATCCGTTTATCGTCTCTTGCTTGCGTGGGTCTTTGGCCTGTGACGGGGACGTTGATATCCGTGGACTACCTGGCACTCAGATCTGTTCCTGAAAAATCGGACAGAGCTTCGTTGATCCGCGAGAGATCTAGAAGCCTGAAGTGTCTATCTCGGCTAAAACGAGATATCTGCTCTTCTTAGGATTACCGACGAAGGGTAATACTAAGGAACGGGCACGGGTGATGAAGAATCTGATGAAGACCTCTCCTCTGTTGAAGCGCTCGACCACTCTTCACTGCAGCAGGGCTTCGCTAACTTCTCCAAAAATCCAGATGCTCAAAAATGAGGCATAAGGGGGCTATTTATAGGCAATGGGAGCACCTAGGGTGCCTAGACACCCCTGGGGTGTCTAGGAAAAGCCTAGACACCCCTGGGTGTCTCGGCTTGGCCGAGACACACCTGGGGTGTCTAGGCTTTTCCTAGACACCCCTGGGGTGTTTCGACTTTCCCGAGACACCCCGGGTGTCCCAACTCAGCCTGAGACGCTCCGTTGCGTATGTTTGATTGTTTTCGCCGTAAATTTTTCGTCCGAACTCGGATTTGAGTGATTCCAAGTGCGTTGGAAGTTTGACGAAGAGTTCTATCTGCTCCGGTGGTTGGATTATCTCTAGAATGAACGAGACTCGAAGGGCGTTGTCCTTTTTGTGAATAATGCTGGGTTCCCGATTGGCCCGGGTCTTCGTTGTTCCAAAATCCTATCAGCTCACGTAGTTCGTCGATTCACTTCAATCGTTCATCGACGACAATTGAACTCCTGTGGATCAGATAATGACGTTCATCGTCGCTCTTTAACACTGAACCGTTCGTGGAGACCTATAGGCAATTTTCGATGCCTACAGATACCCCCTCCAAAGAGTTTCAGACTCGTTTCTTTTATAGAAGAGGCTGGAATACTTTGGATGTGATTGGTCTAGCCTTCAGTCGGCGTAAGGACCTGTAGTTAGCTTCAACTTTTGGTTCCTTCGATTTTCGGTCTATTTGATGCTTTGACGAATAGCCGAAGTTCTTTCGGCACTGCGTTTATCGCTTGGCCGTCGTCGGAGTCTCGAGTCTGCAGCTGATGAATTGAGTTTGGCTCATGTCATTGAGTTGACTTTGAACTACCTCCGTCACATTGTGTTGACTTAGGGTTTCGGATCATCGTGTGTTGACTTTTTGTCGCAACGCGTTGACTGGCATTGACCTAGGGTTACGCGTTGACCGGCGTTGATCCTTAGGGTTTCGGATCGTCAAACGTTGACTTTGGTTGCAACACGTTGACTGGCGTTGACCTAGGGTTACACGTTGACCGGCGTTGACCCTAGGGTTTTGGATCGTCAAACGTTGACTTTGGTTACAACACGTTGACTGACGTTGACCTAGGGTTACGCGTTGACCGGCGTTGACCCTAGGGTTTTGAACATCATACATTGACACAGTTTATACTCATACGTTTTCTGGAGTATACGCAGTTTAATCTCTTAAGGTATTGGAGCATGGCGGTCCCAAATGTTGGGGCTGCAGGACCAATTGTTAAAGTTGATTCATCTGCATGTGTGGATTTTATCCTGAATTTGTTGGATGCTCAAGTCACGAGACCAACTAGTGGAGCTGGTGCGTCAATGACTCACATTTATAGAATTTTTGGCAAATTCTCAGCCATCAACGGGTTTGATGAGCCTTTACCGACTACCGTTTGAGTCGGGCTAGCATGCGGATTGTTTAAGTCCGTTCCGCATGTGACGCTGTGCTAAGAGAGTTAACGCTCTTAGTGCTACGATATTGAATACGTAGACTTCGCTATTGTTATGGGAATAGGCTACCCAGCAACGTGTATTAGACGCTGACTTATCCCTACTTAGGCTTCGGGATAAAATTCGGATTCTGGTGTCTTCTTCAATCGGTAAAATACTAAACCGGCAACGCGTGTTAGGCGTTGGCTTATCCCTGCTTAGGCTTCGGGATAAAATTCCCCATGCATAAAAGGCATGGATTTTTGCTGCTACGATGCTGAATACGTAGACTCGGTCGTTTTTACGGGAACGAACCACCCAGCAACGCAGGTTAAGCGCTGACTTATCCCTACTTAGGCTTCGGGATAAAATACCCCAGACTGAAATTCTGGTGTCTTCTTCAATCGGTGAAAGACTAAACTGGCAACGCGTGTTAGGCGTTGACTTATCCCTACTTAGGCTTCGAGATAAAATTCCCCGTGCATCGAGTGCCCGGATTTGACAATCGTGTCTTTTCTAAAAGCAAAGACAGATTGAGAAACGGGAGAGGAAGAATTTTATATTCTATCTCCCGGTGCTGAAGAGGAAGAATTTTATATTCTATCTACAGCTGGAAAAGAGATTCGGGATAAAATTCCCCGTACCTGTGAGGCACGAATTTTGAGGGTTGAAAAGGTGGTGTCTTTTCTTAGGGCAAAGACGAACCCGATGCGGGAGAGGAAGAATTTTATATTCTATCTCCCGATACTGAAGAAGAAGAATTTTATATTCTATCTTCAGCTGGAAAGGAGACTCGAGGTGGGATCTCCACTCCTAGAAGCAACGCGTGTTAGGCGCAGACTTATCCCTGCTTAGGATTCGGGATAAACTTCCTATGATGAATCCTAAATTCTTGGAAAAGGGTTGGTGTGGGAAAGGGAGAATTTTATATTCTATCTCCCGACACTGAAGAAGAATTTTATATTCTATCTTCAGCTGGAAAGGAGACTCGAGGTGGGATCTCCACCCCCAGAATCCGGAAAGGTGAAACTGAGAGTGGGATCTCCACTCCGAGAATCGAAAAGATTCGGATAACCCTAACTGTCGGAAGGTTTGATTACGAGAGGGGATTGTGGCTTTGGCCCTAACTTTTATAGGTTTGACCAGAAAGCAAAGAAAGTGGAATACGGGTAGCAGAGAGAGTGCCAACTCGTATTATCACTCAAAGGGAGACTTTAATGCTAGGCGTTTAGGACTTAGCACGTTAAGTCTGAGAAATGCCAACAATGGGCAAATGGAAACGTTGGTGGATCCACTGTCGTTTAATTTGATCAGCGGATGGTTTGGTGAGGAAAGATTAACCTATCAGAGGATTAGATCTCATCTCACAAAAATAACTCATAAGAGATAGAGAATAAGAAGAGACATTCTGACCTTCAGAGTTCGAATGCAGAGTTCTTATCCGTCAATTTCACAATGACCGGGCTATCCCTAAGAATACCCATGTGGCATTCTTCCGGGAACTTCCCGATGCATTGGTTATCCAAAAAGATACTAAGGATAGTATCTTTTCAGGAATTTGC
>NC_033798.1:34546620-34591134 GCF_001876935.1 Asparagus officinalis | reverse complement strand
AGCAATTAATTCCTCTTTCTCATTTGGGGGAAGACTATCGCTGATGAATATAGGCTTTGGGTTGGCCTCATCACCCATGTTAACATGGACTATTTTATCTTCAGTGGGGGGTTCTCTCTGTTCGAACCTATCACCATACTGCATGTTCAGGTGATGAACCCATAGGTCTTCTCATGTTGGCATTTGATCGTCGTCTTCCATTGTGGACGGGAAGACTGTCGCTGATGAATATAGGCTTTGGGTTGGCCTCATCACCCATGTTAATCTGGACTATTTTATCTTCAGTGGGTGGTTCTCTTTGCTCGAACCTATCGCCATATTGCATATTCAGATGGTGAACCCACGGGTCTTCCCATGTTGGCATTTGATCGTCGTCTTCCATGGTGGATGGATCGGCTGTAGCCATATTTGACATTAGGGTTTTGAAAACTTCTCCCAGACTTGTATCGGAGTCCCACTCTGAAGCATCGGGAGAGTATCCTTTCTTGGCTTTGTTAGCAATTTGATCGATGATTTGCCAACCACATTCGTCATCTGATGAAACATAACCTAAGCCTCGCCCATATTTATAATAATCCTCAGGTTTACCTTTTGGTACATATACTGCTTTGGCTGGATTACGAGGACCTCGATCGAAGTATAAACCTTCTCCGAGTGTGAAATCGTAGCCCTGCTTTTCCATGAGCTTGCGCGCTTCTGGACTATACTTGGATAGATGTCGACCAGGTTTGTCATCATCTTCGTCTTCACTTAGGAAATGATCTGGTAACGGAGAGCTTTTTCCTTTACCGTAAATCACTTCTTTAGCACCTCTTACTTTGTTCGGGATGACCATGGTTGTTCCGAAAGAATGCTGGAGGTGTTCCTTCGTTACATAGGATGATCGGATCGGCATATACAACTCAGGATTGTCGTACAGCTCTTTTATCACATCATCAAGAGACAAGGAGTACTCTAAATCATCTTTTATTGCAATATCGGCAAGTTGCCAGTTACAACCTCCATCTGACGATTGTTCATCGTCAAGATTGATTACAAAGGGTACAATGTCATTTAAAACAAAACCACCATCGTAATCGAATCCGGCTTCAGAATCAGCTTCTTCTCCGCTGTCTGTGCCCTGGGCCGATGGTTCAGTATCGGATTCGTTACCATAAAGGAGAGAATCAGTGAAATAATTCTCATACCCTTTGAATGGTTGTTTATCCGCGACCACCGTCCTAACCTTATTATCAGTGTCGACATATTTCAAACACTGATGGAGAGTGGAGGGGATTATAACGTTACCATGGATCCAAGGCCGACCCAATAGTAAGTTATATGAAGTTTTGGCATCGATCACATAACATGTGACTTCTGTCTTCAAATCTCCCATTTGACACTTTACCCGGATCTTTCCCAAGGGTCTTGACCCACTAGTGTTGAATCCATAGATAACAGTGCCTGTGGACACCAACTTGCTAACTGGAATACCGAGGAAATGCATCAAGCAAAGCGGCATAATACTCACAGCAGAACCCGGATCCACTTGGATTCGGTTGACTTTGCTGGAGCCAATGTACCCGATGAAATATAGCGGTCGATCATGGTTTGAATTCTTTGTCTGCATATCCTCTTTGGTGAAGGTAATACAGGGAAGGTTCTTAGTCTCTATATTGCAGTGTTGACTCAGCGGTTCTGGCTCTCCAGGCACCGGCTTGATTTGAGTCAGAAACACCTCTGAATTGGCCAAAGCTTCTTGCAAGGCCTCCCTGGTTTCCTTGGACAACCGCAGCAACTCATACAACGTTATCCGTGCTGGAATGTTGGCTAGTTGAGCCATTATATCGAAGACTTGCAGAGTGTTCGAGCTTTCCGGTTTGTCTCTTCCAATCGGGCGACTGAAACGAGACTGCTTCGGATTCTGAACCTCCTGGGGATTCTTCTCTTTCGGTTTATTCACCGGCTGTCGTCGAGCCTCTTCACCCAGTGTAGGACCCGTAATCACCCCCATCTCTGTGAGAGTTTTGGCTGGTCCCCGTTTAGTCACCCCCTGATTATTAGGTGGCGGATAATTGTAGTGATACTCATTTCCGCTTCTAGTGGCGAAGACTTCTTGTTCTTCTTCGGAGAGCAGGAAAGTAGGAGCTTCATCGCCATCCTCCTCGAAGATTGCGGATGTAGCATTGCAGGACTTGTCTTTACCCTTTTTTCTCGAGGAAGTCGTCCACTGTTCATCTTCAATGAGATCAGGGTGAACCCAGAGGATTTCGCCGTTTGGGGCTGTGTGTGGCACAAGTCCTTTTTGGCGCTGTCCATGTGGGTCATCGTTCACTGTCTTCATTCCTACTTTGGTGATGCGTTCTGGTTTGAACCATTTGTGGGCACCGATCCAATGCTGATTGACACCGCATTTGCTCCAACATTCTTGGACGGCTTCGGGGTTATGACGCCTACATCAATTAGCGCCTGGATCTTGTCCTTGAGGTGGTAGCACAACTTGGTAGGGTGATGGACCGTTCTATGGTATGCGCAATACTTCGGATCCATCACTTTGCTAGCCCCTTCTTGATCCACGATCGCTGGCAGCTGGATTTTGTTATTCTCCAA
This sequence comes from Asparagus officinalis, assembly GCF_001876935.1. Lineage (NCBI taxonomy): Eukaryota > Viridiplantae > Streptophyta > Magnoliopsida > Asparagales > Asparagaceae > Asparagus > Asparagus officinalis. Next base: position 34,588,545 of record NC_033798.1, on the reverse strand, counting down.
CAGGTACTTAAAGATGCTGGGAACTTCGTCATCTTTGAAGGAATACACTTTAGGAAACCTCGGCTCCGAAGATTTCTGCTTTTGAGGCCGTTGTTGCCATTGTCCCTGAGATTGTGGTGCTTGTTGCTGCGGATGTTGCTGAGGTTGCAATTGGAAAGTTTGATTAGTATCAACTGCATTAGCATGTGCCTTACCTTTCCCCCGAGGGACGAAATTCTGCTGTGGAGCATTCGTCGCCTGTTGGCCTCTTTCCGCCTTCTTCCTTCTGAGGAATCGCTCGGCTTGCTCTCCTTGGACCTTCAAATCTTTCCATGTCTTGAACGGTGCTGTCCCCATTACTTCCAACACGTCCAACGCGAGGTTGTTGTGGCAAGTCTGGAGAATAAACTCCTCAGTGATCGAATCCCGGCAGTTCATCGCCTTGTTCCGGAACCTTTTGACGAAGGTGTCAACCAATTCCCCATCTTTTTATTTCTCGTCGAGCAACAACCCAATGGATATCTCGGTGTCGTCGTCGAAGAAGTTAGCGAGGAATTTAGTCTCCATGTCGTCCCAGCTATTCACGAAGAGTGCCAACGAAGGACCGCACCATCAGAGGCTCATTACCAGAGATAACCCCCAGGTGTGATTTGAAGTAAATCAAATGCTGAGTGGGTGAACCCATCCCATTAAACGGCGTGAAGTTAATTAGATTAAACTTCGCTGGATATGGGATCGATTCCCATTCTCTTGGGTATGGACAAGGAATGCCTGTTTTCTTCATCTCTTGAGCGGAAATCAATGTATTGATTTTGCTCTCGAGGTTTTTGATCTTCAAGCTTTCACCTGTGTTTTCACTAGCATTCTCGTTACCACCCCCTGTATTGACGGGAGGATTATTGGTACTATGAGTCTCATTCGCATTTGTGTCCTCATCTTCCAGATTAACCTGGTTACGACGACTCGGCCCGCCTTGCTGGTTCGTCAATGCTTGGATTTGTTGGTCATGCATTTCTCTCATGTTCTGCATGGCTATCTGCATTTCAAACCTGAAGGTCTCCTGTTGTTTAGCCATGGCCTCTTCAAGCATCTTGGCCACTTGTTCCGCACTTATCATAAGTGCCTCGCGGGGTTGTCCCTCGCTGGATACCGTATTATCTGATGCAACCGCGGAGCCGGCATCAGATTCTTCATCTTCTGAAGGTAGTCTTGTCCGACCCCTACCATAAGTTGCTCGTTTGATGGTTCCGGACTACAGACGGGTTATACGCCGGGGTGCTTTCAGAATCGACTCGAGATTATCCTGTGCCGATGTCCCCTTGCTGGTCATATTGGTGGTGACCCTCGGAAATTCTCCATCTTCAACCATCGTTCTTCTTCGTCGGAAACGCCTCGGCCTTGGTTTTGGCGTTTCGGTACTAAGTCTTTCGAAAACCGAAACTCTTTCAGGAACTGTATTGGAACAGTTGCACTCCGATAATACTGTCCGAATGAGTTTGGAACAGGGGCATTGGGTCTCTAGTCCTCGAGGACTCCTCTTCCTAGTTTTTCTTGTACTCCCATCACGATAGTACAACTCGTCAGCTTGACAGTCGGAGTAACCTATCGTGTGTGGGCACGACTTCTCAGGTATAACGTCATCGTCATCAGACGATAATGTTTCCTTCTGAGGGTGAACTGCCTTCTTTGGGCTTTCAAAAGTCACGCGCCTCGAAACATGCCTTTGCGGGCGTGAGTTCTCAGCGGGCTCCTGGACTTCGATGCGCAAATTAGCGCGCGCAGCTGCCTTGAACTCTTTGTCATGTTGAGGATGGTGGCGACCCCCAGCATGTTAAGTCGTTTGGGGCTTCTTCATCGGGCCCAAACGTTCTTGAACTGGAGCTTTGCCTCTCTCATCGTGAATTGGACCGAGGCGCTCCAAAATTGGCTTCTTTCTTCGGGATGATTCTGCATGATCCCCCGGAGTAGCTATGGGAATTCTCGGTAATTTAGCTTGGTTCACCAGAGGTTGAACTTTGGCTGGAGGCTGCAATGGTTGCTTTTTAGCCTGAATCGCTACTTCAGACTTTGGCCTCCAGACTTGGCGGGTTGGTGGCGGCTTCTTGGCCACTTCCTTCTGCAGTCTTTTGTGGGCTTCTTGGATTTGAGCCCGTGCCTGTGCTAAAAGTGCGCGGCGCTTGCGAATGTGCTCATCAAGTGTTGAACGATTCCGTTTGACACGGATCCATTCGTTCGTTGGCGGCTTGGAGGAGTCGCCATTCATCGATGGTTGAGGCTGTTTGCCTCTCCTGTTCTTCAGATCCGCGTGATAGCGGACTCCGTCGGTGGACTCCATCGCCTTTGCGAGTTGCCGCGCTAGGCGTTGACGTCGCCTCTGGCGGGCTCTCTTCGAGGCCCTCAACGGTGGAGGCATCGGCGGGAGTAGGGTTGACCTGGTTGGAGGTCGGCAGAACTTCACCCGATGCAACTTTGGCGTCAATTGGGGCGAGAGCTTCATTGGCGTTCTGAACTTCTTCAAACCAACGAACTTTTCTCCTGGAGGAGAACTTCTTGGACTTACGAGGGGAGGTGGATCCGGACGAGGATGACAGATACTCCTCGAACTTTTGCTGGTCGAATTCATACTCGACCTCCTCCTCAACCGGGATTGAGATCCGTGGCTGCGACGCGACGATCTCAGCAGCGAGATCGGTGGCTCCCACTGTGGTCGCCAGATTGTTCACAGGAAAAATTGCTTTCTTCATTGAGTTCATTATTCTCTCAAGTAATTGTTTTCCGATTACAAAAGATCTGATCTTTTTATAAGATTCGGTTACAACAAAATCAAAGAAAAAAATAAAAGACTACAACTTTCCTTTTTCGAACGAATCACGAGCTCCTATTTTGCGGTCACTCGCTTTTGTGGGTTCTTCTCCTGCGCCAGGGTTAATCCATGGACCACCGCGCGATCTAGATCCGGTCGGATCTACACGATGTAACGGGTGTTATCTCACGAAGGAAATAACAGCCGGGGGGTACTATTTCACCAAGGAAATAGTAGCCTTCTCGGGATCAAAGGCCAAGCTTTGATCCGGAGTATAAGCGTAGATCTTAGATCCGATCCCTCTCAAACTCCTGCCTTATTTGACGTGGACGATCGCCGAGCACCGGATCTGAAAGAGCAGGTCTTCGAAGTTCCAAAGCTTCAATCTTTTTAAGTTTTGAGCCTTCAATCCAGCAGAGCTTCGCCTCCAAAAGTTCCAACCCTCCACAAATGAGCCCTCAAGTCCTATTTATAGGCACTCAGAGCTGTGCCTTCGAGCCACCCCTTGGTAGCTCGGTTGCCGACCCCCCTCTGGGTGGCTCGGCTCACCGAGCCGCCTAGATGGCTTAGTGCCGAGCTCTTCCGGGTGTTCGTTGTTGTGTTCGTTGTCCGGTTTTGCGCTTCGTTGTTGATCTGGACTCTGATTTGGCAGTCCGAATCCCGATATGGCAGTAAATCCGCCTCGGTGTTTGAGTTCAAATCCGTTCTATGGTTGCATGACTCGTTGACTCACCGAACTGTTAGCTTGATTCCGCATGCGAGTGGATGTATTCCATTGTTTGCGTGCGGTTCGTTAGCCTCGTCGCCTCGTTAATCCGCTTCGTTGCGTGTCACTTGGCTTCGGCGTTGTGGACTGACGCTCGTGTTTGGATATGTCGCCCGATAGTTCGTTGGTTTGTTGAATCACCGTGCCGAGCTGTATTCAGGGACCTATAGGCAGTTTTATACGCCTACAATATCTTTCTTCGAGCGATTACGGGGAGAAGTGACATGGTCTTCCTTCGTATTGTTGTCATACTAATCCCCCCAATAATAATAAAGGGAAAGTCCCTATGACCGACCGCATCGGATTGCGGGTCGAAGTTCAAGAGCCCATTAGAGTTTCATGCTCACGAAGGCGTAAATCTGAATGAGTGACTCTTGGAGATGCTAATAAAGCGTCATATCCCAGAGGGAAACATGTTCGTCCGATGATGATGCTATACCTGGGAAGTCGTGCCAACACACGATGGGTTGCTCCGGTCATCAGACCGACGAGTTGTATTATCGTGCCGGGGGTACGAATAAGTCCCAAAAAAGAAATACCCGAGATACGGACTCACGTTGTCCGTGTGCCAAGATAATCAAGGCGGTGTTGTCAGAATACTGCTGCCCTAAGGCTTCGCAAGGAGTTTTGGTGTTTGAAAGAATCTCCATCGGAACATCCGAGGCTAAGCCGAGGCATTTCTATAGAAGAAGGTCAACCGGCACAAGTAACGAACTCTCGCGAGTCACTATCAACATGGTCGACAAAGGCAAATCCGTACGACACTTTAGTCCTGAGCCTTCTACAGAAGTATCTCAACGCATGACTTGGCTGCGATATAGAACTGTCAGATCTAGACCCCGAAGATCACGATCCTCAGAAGATGAGACGTCTGATGCTTGCTTTGCATTGGCTTCTGATGATACGACATCCAGTACAGGACAATCTTACGATGAGACGTCTGATGCTTGCTTTGCATTGGCTTCTGATGATACGACATCCAGTACAGGACAATCTTACGAATCATTCATGATTAACGCCGAACAAATGGCTAAGATTCTCAAGGAGGCTTTAACTAAGCAAAAAGAGAATTTTAAATTTGAAATGGAGATGACTATGCAGGAAATGAGAGACATGCATAGCTAACAAATTGCAGCGCTAACGAATCAACAGGGGGAGTCCAGTCGTCGTAATAACCCTAATCAGGTTGACAGTGATCGGGAAGCAGATGAGAACGTCAATGTGGAAATCCTTCCCGTTGATAACAATGCTGGGGGTGGACCCGCAGACGACAACAATACGAAGGAAGACCATGTCACTTCTCCCCGTAATCGCTCGAAGAAAGATATTGTAGGCGTATAAAACTACCTAGGGTCAGTCCACAACGCCGAAGCCAAGTGACACGTAACGAAGCGGATTAACGAGGCGACGAGGCTAACGAACCGCACGCAAACAATGGAATACATCCACTCGCATGCGGAATCAAGCTAACAGTTTGGTGAGTCAACGAGTCATCCAACCATAGAACAGATTTGAACTCAGACGAGGCTAACGAACCACACGCAAACAATGGAATACATCCACTCGCATGCGGAATCAAGCTAACAGTTTGGTGAGTCAACGAGTCATCCAACCATAGAACAGATTTGAACTCAAACTCCAAGGCGGATTTACTGCCAAATCGTGATCTGGACTGCCAAATCAGGATTTAGATCAACAAATCAGAGTCCAAATCAACAGCAAAACCGGAAGACGGTAAAACGACAAACACCTGGAGGGCTCGGTCAAAACCGAGCCACTCCCAGGTGGCTCGGCCAAAGCCAAGCTTTGGCAGTAAATCCGCTTCGGTGTTCGAGTTCGAATCCGTTCTATGGTTGGATGACTCGTGACTCACCGAACTGTTAGCTTGATTCCGCATGCGAGTGGATGTATTCCATTGTTTGCGTGCGGTTCGTTAGCCTCGTCGCCTCGTTAATCCGCTTCGTTGCGTGTCACTTGGCTTCGGCGTTGTGGACTGACGCTCGTGTTTGGATATGTCGCCCGATGGTTCGTTGGTTTGTTGAATCACCGTGTCGAGCTGTATTCAGGGACCTGTAGGCAGTTTTATACGCCTATAATATCTTTCTTCGAGCGATTACGGGGAGAAGTGACATGGTCTTCCTTCGTATTGTTGTCGTCTGCGGGTCCACCCCCAGCATTGTTATCAATGGAAAGGATTTCCACATTGACGTTCTCATCTGCTTCCCGATCACTGTCAACTTGATTAGGGTTATTACGACGACTGGACTCCCCCTGTTGATTCGTTAGCGCTGCAATTTGTTAGCTTTGCATGTCTCTCATTTCCTGCATAGTCATCTCCATTTCAAATTTAAAATTCTCTTTTTGCTTAGTTAAAGCCTCCTTGAGAATCTTAGCCATTTGTTCGGCGTTAATCATGAATGATTCGTAAGATTGTCCTGTACTGGATGTCGTATCATCAGAAGCCAATGCAAAGCAAGCATCAGACGTCTCATCGTAAGATTGTCCTGTACTGGATGTCGTATCATCAGAAGCCAATGCAAAGCAAGCATCAGACGTCTCATCGTCCGAGGATCGTGATCATTGGGGTCTAGATCTGACAGTTCTATATCGCAGCCAAGTCATGCGTTGAGATACTTCTGTAGAAGGCTCAGGACTAAAGTGTCGTACGGATTTGCCTTTGTCGACCATGTTGATAGTGACTCGCGAGAGTTCGTTACTTGTGCCGGTTGACCTTCTTCTATAGAAATGCCTCGGCTTAGCCTCGGATGTTCCGATGGAGATTCTTTCAAACACCAAAACTCCTTGCGAAGCCTTAGGGCAGCAGTATTCTGACAACACCGCCTTGATTATCTTGGCACACGGACAACGTGAGTCCGTATCTCGGGTATTTCTTTTTTGGGACTTATTCGTACCCCCGGCGCGATAATACAACTCGTCGGTCTGATGACCGGAGCAACCCATCGTGTGTTGGCACGACTTCCCAGGTATAGCATCATCATCGGACGAACATGTTTCCCTCTGGGATATGACACTTTATTAGCATCTCCAAGAGTCACTCATTCAGATTTACGCCTTTGTGAGCATGAAACTCTAATGGGCTCTTGAACTTCGACTCGCAATCCGATGCGGTCGGTCATAGGGGCTTTCCCTTTATTATTATTGGGGGGATTAGTATGACCCCCAGCCTGAATTGTTGTTTGGGAACCTTTCAATGGCCCCAATCGCTCCTTCACAGGTGCTTTACCTCGATCTTCGGGGAGAGGACCAAGGCGGTCTTTCAGGGTAATCCTAAATTTGGTGAGATCCATGCTACCATATGGTTCTGTCGGAGGTACGGGGATAGGGGAAATGGGATCTGAAGTTGACGAAGGCCGGACGGTAACTTTGTTGACTTTCGCCTTAGGCATTGACTTCGCCTTTGGCTCCCACACAGGTTTGTGCTTGGGCGATTTCTTAACTGCCTCTTCCTTCTGTATTTCTTTTGCTTTCTACAAAAGGAGTCGAGCATGCGCGAGCAATGTGTGGTGCTTCTGGATTCGCTCCTCAAGGGTAGAGCGGGTCCTCTTGACACGAACTCACTCATTCTTCTTTGCTTTTGAGGAGGGGTTGGTTGCTTGTCATTGTTATTCTCGGCGCTGCCTAGATTTCAGATCCACATCATAGCGGATCTCGTCCATTGGCTCCAAAGCCTTGGCCAGTTGACGTGCAAGGCGTTGACGCCGTCTTTGGCGCGCCCTCTTTGATAATGTTGGTGCGCCTTCAGCAGTTATCTTCACGGCGAAGGGGAGGTCCGGATCTACAGCTTCGACCTCATTGGATGTTGCAGGGGCGTCGTGAGGTGTAGGTGCAGCGGCGGCGAGGGGATCTTCGATCTTCGAGCCCGAAGTCTAGTGAGTGTTCCTGGAAGAGGAGGCCTTCCTGCGCCTGCTAGGAGAGGCGGATCTGGAGGAGGAGGAAGAGAGATACTCTTCAAACTTTTGCTGGTCGAATTCATATTTGACCTCTTCATTCACCTGGACCTTGATTGCCGGTCGCGTCATGACAGCCTCGGTAGCGAGGCTGTTGGCTCCCACTGTGGTCGTCAGTTTGTTTCCTTCGAAAGTTGCATTCATTACTAATTTCATTATAACTTTATTCATTTACAAAGAATTCAAGTAACAAAAATAAAAGAATTACAACTCTCTCGAAAATAATACAAGATCCATTTATCGTCTCTTGCTCGCGTGGGTTTTTGGCCAGTGATGGGGACGTCAATATCCGTGGACCACCTAACGATCAGATCAAATCTGAAGCTTCATTGATTCGCGAAGGAATCAAGAAGCCAAAGCGCTTATCTCGGCAATAGCGAGATAATTTCTCTTCTTAAGATCACCGCAATGGGGAAATCTTAAGGGACGAACATGGAAACTACAGATCTGACGAACTCTTCTTTCCTATGCTGAAGAACTCGATCAATCTCCTCCTCTCTTTTGAAATTCATGCACTTTCAGTCTTCAGTCCGGTAGGGCTTCAGTTGAAACCACTTAACCATATTATCAGATCAGTTAGAGCAAATCCAGGTGGTTAACGATCGAAAAACTGCCGAAAACAACCAAAATTAGCGTTTTTTTGTATTGCAGACACTTCTAAGTGTCTTGGCCAAGCCAAGACACTTGAGAGTGTCTCGACCAAGCCGAGACACTTGGAAGTGTCTCTGCCAAGCCAAGACACCACGGGGTGTCTCAGTTTGGCTTTTTCTGGTTTTGGTTCATCGAGTTTGTTTCCACCGTAAATTCGTCGTCCGAACTTGGAATTACGTGATTCAATATACATTGGAAAGCTGGCAAGGAGATCTACAGGATCCCATGATTGAATCATATGTAGAGTAAATGGGACACGAGGGGTGCTCCGCCTTTCATAAACGACACGGGGCTCCCGATCAGCTCTTGTTCCCGTTATTCCGAAGTTTTGCTGCTTCGTATGGTCCGTCGACTCACTTCATGTGTTTGTCATCATTGAATGAGATCATGTGACTCGGATAGCGATGTTCATCATCTTCTCTCTGTCTCGAGCCATGTGAGGGGACCTATAGGCAATTTTTAACACCTACAGTAATGTAGTTCGAGTTTAATCTGTGTAATTTGATTTTTTATTGCTGTAACTTCGATCATCATATGAATAAAAGAATTTTATTTCATTCATAATTGTTCTCTTATTTCGCACAATTAATAATTACAACTTAGGATTTTTAGCAAACCATTAGCTATCAACGAACTTGATGTATCTTTACCAACTACCATTTGAGTCAGACTAGTCATACTTTTCCCCTCAATATGATGAGTTGTCGATAAGTTTCTTTTAGACTTAAGTGCTAAAATTTCTTCTCTATCCTTAGTCATTCTAGACATTGGATCCAATATGTGATTATAATGATTAAGTTATAATCCAATTGAGTTATAGATATTATGAACATGAAAGCAAGGCTCGTCACATGGTAAACTTGCTATATGAAAACGAACATCATTTGCAAGAATGACGATGTTAGAAAAATTCATACCGTTTGGTGACATATAGTTATGACGATAGTGATTAGAATAGTGGCACGTCGCTTGGTAGGCCACAATTGGAGAACAAACGTCATTTATGGGAATGACGACGTTGAAAAAATCATGTCGTTTAATAATATATAAGTATGACGACAATGATTAGAATAGTGACACATCGCTTGGTATGCCACTATTGGAAAACAAACATCATTTATGGGAATGACGACGTTGGAAAAATCATGTTGTTCAGTGATATATAAGTATGACGATAGTGATTGGAATAGTAGCACATCGCTTGGTAGGCCACTATTGGAAAACGAACGTCATTTATGGGAATGACAACGTTGGAAAAATCATGTCATTCAGTGACATATAAGTATGAAAATAGTGATTAGAATAGTAGCACATTGCTTGGTAGGCCACTATTAGAAAACGAACATTATTTATAGGAATGATGACTTTGGAAAAATCATGTCGTTCAACGACATATAAGTATGACGATAATGATTGGAATAGTGGCACATCGCTTGGTAGGCCATTATCTTTGATCATTCTAGGGAGATAGAACACTTGGAAAAGATCAGATAATAAATCATCGCATAGTAGACCACTTCCTGCTCGAGTGAAAAGTAGAGGATCATCGCATGGTAGATTATTACTTGGTAATGAGAAATACAGATATGACTATCTAATGTGATCATTAACATAATAGTTTTGTGGACCAGCCATTTTGTCGAATAGGATTGGTAGGAGATTTTGGAGGGTGGTGAGGAATGAAATTATTATCTTAGTTCGCCTCGTGGGGATTTGAAGAAAGTCTAGGGGTAGTACCTCTTCAAAAATTAATCGTTGATGGGCATCATGATCTTATCACAGTCTTGGTTGATTAGGCGATATGCTCCATTTGAATAGATAGTCTCCACTACAAATGGTCCTTCCCATTTCGGTTCAAATTTTTCTTTCTTTTAGAGTTCAGGGTCATTGGGCGTCGAACGGCAAGGACCAGATCACCTTCCTTGAAAATACGGTGTTTGACTTTCTTATCAAACGCCTTGGAGATTTGAGCTTGATAGAACTCGATATGTTGTTAAGCTTGTAAACGCTTCTCATCTAATGCCTCAAGTTCTTCGAGACTTCGGCGATAACTTTCTTTTGTTGTCATATCTATTGCAAGTGCTATCCGAAGAGACGGAATTTAGACTTCGAGTGGTAAGACAGCTTCACAACCATATACCAAGGTATATAGAGTAGCACCTATAGACTTTAACCCAGCTTATCATCCCAGTCTCGTTTGAACCGTTGTGCGATATGCCCATAAACTTTAACCCAGCTTATCATCCCAGTCTCGTTTGTGTACAGAGACTACTTTGGTGAGAATTTTGATGATGGTTTTGTTAAAAGCTTCAGCTTGTCTATTCGCAGCGGGGTTATAGGATGTTGATGCTAAGTTTCTGATCCTAAATTTATTGCAGAATTTTGTGAAAGCATGGCTGACGAACTGGGGTCCATTGTTGTGAATGATGCGCCTCAGGATTCCATATATGTATATAATGTGATGTTGAATGAATCTAATCACATCACTCATTTTGACTAATCTTAATGGGACTACTTCAGCTCATTTAGAAAAGTAGTCGGTTATAGACAATATGAAGCAGTGTCCCTTTGAAGACGGTGGGGATATTGGACCAATAATATCCATACTCTATGTCTCGAATGGCCATGATGTAGCTGACGGATGTACATGCTCTGGCGACTGGTGCATATAGTTAGCATGTACCTAGTAGGTATGGCATCGTTTGGCATAGGCAACAACGTACCTAACCATGCTTGGCTAATGGTACCCTAGTCTACGTAGCCAGTCCCACAATTTTGGTCCAGGTTGGTGAGCTTCACAAATACTATCATGGGCTTCTTTGAGAACTTCTCCTACTTCTTTGCTTGATAAGCAGCGGAGTAGCAATCCATCATATGACTTTGGTATAAGGTTTGTGACTGAGAGTGATAATAGAATCTTGGCGCTTGTCTGCGAACAGATCTCTTTCTTTTATGTCTTCGGGAAGTAAGCCATACAAGACATAATTAATCATTGGGAATCGCTAATCTCTAGGTTCGAGAGGTTTCGGCACTTCGTCGACCGCGTTAATTTGCAATGCGTACTTGGGTTGGAACAACTGTCTGCTAGCTACAGTGACTTGCTGGGTAGCTCCTTCTAGCAGAACTAATGTAGCTACAAACAATGCCAATGCGTTAACATATGTATTCCTGAGGCGAGGTACATAATCAATGTAGAAGCCTTTAAAGGAACTGGCCAGCGTAATGGCTGCAGTATGATAGGGAATGAGATCTTCATTTCTAACTTCATATTCCCTTTTTAGCTGATTGACGATGAGCTATGAATCATCATACGCCTCTAGGTGTTCTACCCCCACCTGCTTGGCTATGTCGAGGCTAATCAGCAAAGCATTGTATTCGGCCATATTATTGGAACATGGTTCTGTTAGAGAGACTGCTCGTGGTAGTACATGCTTTTGAGGGGAAATCAAGACTACCCCCACTCCAGCAACAACGGGGCCACTAGGGCTTGCTCTTGCTGTGCCATCAAAGTATAACTGTAATACTTGTTCCCTTGACACTATATTGGCTTCATACGTCTCATCAGACATATCGTGGTACAAGTCGACTTTCCCGCCCAATGGGTGGTTGACCATAAGATCGTAAATAGCCTGACCTTTCACTGCCTTTTGAGGTTTGAAGTGAATAGATAACAACATTGCCCATCTTACAAGTTGCCAGTTCAGTGCACCAGGCTGTGTCATGAATACCCATATGGGATTGATCTAAGAGATGATATGTATTGTTTGTCCAACCAGATAATGTCGTATCTTTTGGACTGTGAAGATCAGGGTCAAACATTCCTTCTCAATGGGAGTATACCGATGTTCAGCTCCTGATAAAGGCCTACTTAGATAGTAAATGGCCTGCTCGTGGCCATTATTATCGTCTTGTGCTAAAAGTCCTGCTAAGGCATGCCCTGTAGTTCGAATATATATCAGAATTGGCCTTCCTGATTTTGGTGCGACTAACACTGGTGGATTAGAGAGATATGATTTAATCTCTTCAAATACTTTCTGGCAAGCTTCATCCCACATGAAGGATACCCCTTTATTCATAAGTTTTGAGAATGGCTAGCACTTGCCTGATAGGTTGGAGATGAACCTACGGATGTACGCCAAATGTCCCTATAGACCATAAAGTTCCTTAAGGTTTTTAGGAGATGGAAGTTCTTGAATAGCTTTAATTTTATCCGGGTCAAGGCGAATTCCATTAGCTATGACTACGAACCCAAGAAATTTACCACTGGCCATTCCTAAGAATGATTTGGTTGTATTTATCTTTAATTGATGCGCCCTCATGGGATCGAACATCATTTTCAAGTTATGTAAATGATCTCCCTTGTCATGACTTTTGACAACTAGGTCATCAACATAACATTTCATAGTCTTCCTTAAATGTTCAAGAAAAATAGTGGTCATGACACGTTGATACGTAGCGCTAGCATTTTTCAACCCGAAGGGCATTACTGTGTAACAGTATATCCCTGAAGGTGTTCAAAAAGAAGTATGCTTATCATCGTTAGGATACATCTTGATTTGGTTATACCCTAAGAATCCGTCTATAAAGTGCATCCTTTCAAACCCGCACGTATTATCAATAATGGCATCCATGATGGGTAACAGAAAATCATCTTTTGGGCATGCCGAGTTTAAATCTCGGAAGTCAATGCATACTCAAATCTTCCTATTCTTTTTTAGAACATGGACGATATTGGCTACCCAATTAGGATGTTGCTCCTCACGGATAAATCCTAATTGATGAGTTTCTTGATCTCAACTTCAATAGCCTCCATGATTTGGGGACGGAATCACTGTTGTTGTTGTTTGACGGGTTTAGCATATGATTTGATATTAAGGCGATGCATAGCCACTTGAGGATCAAGACCAAGCATATCCTCATAATTCCAGGCAAAAACATCAATGTATTCCCGCACAAGAATAATGAGGTCTTTCTTCTCTTGAGATGACATGCTGTCACTTATAAATATAGGTTTCGGGTTAGGTTCGTCTCCCATGTTCACCTGAATCACCTTGTCATCCGTAGGAGGTTCACGCTGCTCAAAGCGATACTCCCATTGCATGCCAAACTATCGACTCAGTGAATCATCAAATAAAGGTAAATGATCATCCTCTTGATTTTCAATCGGAAGGGCTGAGGTCATATTGGCCATGAGCGCTTTGAATATTGCTCCTGTACTAGTGTCGGAATTCTAGTAATTCGACTCAGATGATGAGCTGATGGAGTTATCCTCTGACCCTCTGTTGGTTATGAAACACCATGTTAAATGTGGTGATTCATACCCTAATCCCTTACAAGTTTTGTGATAGTAATCATCAGGTTTCCCTTCCGGAACATAGGCAGGTTTCCCTTCCGGAACATAGGCAGGTTTAGGAGGTGTCCTCCGTCCTTTGCTAAAATTCAAACATTCTTTGTGGGTGAAGTCGTATCCCATTTTTCTCATAAGGTATCACGTTGTTGACGCAAAGTATGAGAATTGAGGAGCTCTTTCTTCTTTTTTAGATTCTTCCCAAAGGGTTTGTAGTGGACCTTCAGTTTGCCCAAAGATGATGTCCTTTTGACCATTATTCTTGGCTAGTACTATGAAGACTGCTTGTGAAGATTTGACTTGCCGCTGACTTGTCATGAAAAATGATTGGATTGGCATGTGCAAAGTAGGTTCAACATACAATCGTGGGAGGGGATCTGATATCGCATCAGTGCTAATATCTGGCATATCAGGGTTACATTCAACACATGATAAGTAAGCTAAATCATCATTATTATTAAAGATAAGCCCACCATCATCATCCTCATCATTGTTTACATCAAGACTATCAAAGCCGATTACGATGGGCTCAATGTCATTAAAGACAAATCCCTACTAGCAGTCGAACTCTGTGTCAGCCTCATTACCACTATCAAGGTCCTCAACAAGTGATACATCGGTAGACTCACCATCAAGGTAATGGATAGAATTAGTAAAGTAATCCTCCACTCCTTTGAATGGTTGCTTTTCCGCGGCCACTATTTTGACCTTTCCTCTCTCATCTACATACTTAACATTAATGTAGAGTAGATGAAACAATCAAATTATTATGGATCCAAGGTCAACCCAGTAACAGATTGTAGGATGTCTCTGCATCAATGACATAGCAGGTAACATCTGTCCTCAAGTCTCCTATTTGGCATTTAAGCTTGATCTTGTCAAGGGGACGAGTGTTGGAAGTATTAAAACCACAAATTGTGGTTCCTATTGCTGACAATCGATGAAGCGGGACTTCGAGGTGATGCATGAATCTCGGTGGTATGATGCTCAAAGCAGACCCAGGGTCGACCTGAATTCGGTCTACCCGAATGGAACCGATATATCCCGTGAAGTATAAGGGTCTGTCGTGTTTCAGATTCTTCACGTGCATGTCTTCTGGGGAGAAGGTGATGCAGAGCATCGGCCATTTGAAGACTTGAGCACACATCCCTACTGGTGTGTCCACTTGATTCAGTGGGAAATGAGCAAGAAATGCCTCATTGTCCGCCAACACTTCACGCAAAGCTTCTTTGGTAGCCCGGGAGAGGCGTAGGAGCTCAAACAAGGTAATTCTTTCCAGGATATTGGATAGCTGAGCTAAAACATCAAACTGATAGGGGCACTTCGAGGTCTTGGGAGCATCCTTCCTGAGTGTCTTGTTCTAACAAAGTTCCTTCATCTTAGGATCACTGGATGGTACTTGCGTCGTTGGTTTTGGTAGCGCAACTACCTCTTCAGGGTACTTCTTTAAAAATTATTTTCCTCCTCTGGTGCCTAGTGCCTATGCAAATTGCATGATGAATGTTGATTGCTCCTCACCAGAGATACTAACGGAAATAGTCTCTACTGCTTCATCTGGGATAGTGGAAACAACATTGTAGGATTTTGACTTCGACTTTGATGAAGTCCACTATTAGTCTGTTAGTAGGTCAGGATGGACCCATATAACTTTGCCTTGAGTGGTTTAGGGAATCATGCCCTTCTCTTTCTGTTGATGGGGGTCGAGGTTCATGACCCGAGTCTCTGTCCGTAGAATTAGTTTTACACCATCCTGGACTTGAACTTCAACAAATTCTCTGAATTGTAAGGCAATCATATTTGCGGATGCCTTCTTTTGATTTTCTCTATGGGTCAAAACACCTCCCTCATAAAATCACTGTCTTGTCTTTCAAGATATAATAATCCTTCGTCGGATGATACATCATTCTATGATACATGTAGTAGTTGGGATCATTTGTTTTCAACACTTCTTCAGGCTTTTTTGCTTCTAGGAGCTTAAGCCTGTTCATCTTCATCAGAGATTTGAAGATCGGGACAACTTGGTCCTCCTTGAAGTCATACCTCCTCAGAGGACGACTATCTGATGAATTACTTTTCTGTTTAGGCAAGGTCTTAGGGGAAGGATTGGTTTCTACCGCTAATGTGTCCTTTCCTTTTGATTGTTTTTGGTTACCTCCTTTCCTCGGGCGAGACTCGCGAGGTTCTTTAGCATTCGTCCTCTTGAGCATATTCTTGACTTGTTCTCCCTACCACATCAAGTCTTTCTATGTGCGAGCTTTAATGGTGCCCATCTTTGAAAGTATATTGATGGAGAGATTATTTCTACACATTTCAATGAGTGTGGCCTCCGAGACCTGATCATGAGAATATGGTGATTGGTTCCTAAATCTTTTGATAAAGTCACTAATAGACTCTGTCTTCTTTTGTTTTTCAGCCAGGAGAGCGTCCATAGACACTTCTGTGACGTCATCAAAGAACTTGTTCATGAAAAGTCTCTCTAAGTCCTTCCAACATTTGATGGACCTGAGCTCCAATCTTCTTAACCATTCAAAAGCAACCCCCTTAAGGGTGCTGTTTGGAGAGAAAGTTGATGTCTTCATTCATGTACTCATTACAACTTCAGTCGTTACAATGAAAATAAAAAAAAGATAGTCTTTTTATAAGACTCTTATATAATGAAAACAAAAAAAAAGTACAACTCTCATCAAAACAAACGCAACTGACGTTTATCCTCCGCTGCTTGCATGGGATCTTGGCATGTGACGGGGATGTTGATATCCGTAGACTACCAAACAATCAGATCAGATCCAGAGCTTTGTTTATTCACAAAAGAATCAAGAAACCGAAGCAATTATCTCGGTGACAGTGAGATAATCACTATTCTCGAGATTACCGCAACGGGGCAATCTCAAGGAAAGGAATCGGGAAGTGTAGATCTGATGAGCTCCTCTTCTTTATGTCAAAAAACTTGATCTGATCTCCTCCTCTCTTCTAAAATTCATGCTCCTTCAGTCTTCAATCTGGCAGGGCTTCGCCAACGCTCGAGAATTCCAGATCTTTATGTCGGGATTCGCCAAAATCTGCTAGCCTCTCTCAAATTCGCCAGAACCTCACCCTAGCTCCTCTAAAATTCATGGCTCCCTTCAGATCTGCCTTTATGTGGGTGCTAGGGGTATATTTATAGGTTTTAAATGACGTGTTTGTGGATAGGAATGTCGTGTTTGTGGATAGGGTCGAAGAACAACCGTTATTATCCGTTTAGGTGGATTTTCAGTTATGTAACAGCTTTCACATATTTAAGGATAACTCCACATATTTATGGATGACCCCAAGGAGTTCTAAAAGATGATCTTATCAGAAAACATATCGGGAGCTGACTTGGACGCGAGTCACTTCGACTGTCTCGCACATGTCCGAGACAACTTAGACTTTCTTGGATATTTTGGTCTTAACTTTTTCATCCGACCTCAGATGACAGCTTAGACTTGGGCCATGATTAAAGATGAGTTGGAAAGATGACAAAGAGACCTACAACTTTTTTCTTTTGATATTCTTCATATTCGAATCGAATCATGGCCAAAATCTTTATTCTTCTCCAAGACACAAACACTATCTCGGAATTCCTAGACAGTTTGTACTGTCTTTGGTATTTTGGCTTTATCTCTCTTATACGATCTCGAAATGAGTTGATACAAGATGCGTTTGAAAGCTAACGAGGATCTCTACAACTTTCTATTAGTGAGATACCCATGGGATGAGTGAGACATGTGTCGTGTTTCATCCTTTCCGATCGAAACGTAACTCCTGATCGAATCGTATCTTCGTTGTTCTGCTATTCCGTTGTTTCATACAGTTTGTCGACTCACTTCATGTGCTTGTCGACATCATATAATCTTCTTTTACTCATTCATCATCTCCTCTTTATCTTGAGCTGCGTGCGGGAACCTATAGGCATTTTTTGACGCCTACAGCTACCTCCTCCAAAGTGTTTCAGTCTCATTTCTTTAATAGAAGAGCATAAAATACTTTGGATATGATGCGCCCCCACCTTCAGTCGGTGTACAAGGACCTATAGTTGATTTCGGTTCTTGACTTCTTCAATTTTTAGTCTATTCAGTGCTTTGTTGAATAGCTAAAATTTTCTCGACGCTGCATTTATCGCTTGGTCGTTGTTGAAGTCTCAAATCAAAACTGATGAGTTGGATTTAGCTTGTGTCATTGAGTTGACTTTGAACTGACTATCTCCATCATAACGCGTTGATTGGTGTTATCAGAGCTACGCATTGACCGACATTGACCTAGGGCTATGCATTGACCAACGTTTACCTTAGGGTTTCATATCGATCGGCGTTGACTTTCATCGCAACGCATTGACTAGCATTGACCTAGGGCTACACGTTGACTAGCATTGACCTTAGGGTTTCGCGTCGACCGGTGTTGACTTTCATCATAACGTGTTGACCAGCGTTGACTTTCATCGCAACGTATTGACCAGTGTCTACACAGTTTATGCTCTTAAGGCGTTGGAACGTAGCGGTCCTAAATGTTGAGGCTGTAGGACCAACTGTTAATGCTGATTCATCTGTATGTATGGATCTTATCCTGAGGTTGTTGGATGCTTAAGTCATGAGACCAACTAATGAAGCTCAATGACTCTTGCATTTATAGGACATTTGTTAAATCCTCAGTCATCAACAGGTTTGATTAGCTTTTACCGACTACCGTTTGAGTCGGCCTAGCATGCGGATTGTTTAGGTTCGTTCTGCATGTAACGTTATGCTAAAAGAGTTAACTCTTTTAATGCTATGATATTGAATATGTAGACTTCGTCTTTCTCCTGTAAAAAGACTAAACAGCAACGTGTATTAGATGTAGACTTAAGATTTTTGACAAATCCTCAGCCTTCAATGGATTTGACATGCCTTTACCGATTACCGTTTGAATTGGATTTGCATGCAGATTATTTATGTCTGTTCTGCATGTGACATTGTGCTAAGAGAGTTAACTCTCCTAGTGCTATGATATTGAATATATAGACTTCATCTTTCTCATGGGAATAGACTAACCGGCAACACGTGTTAGGCGCTGACTTATCCCTATTTAGGCTTCGGAATAAAATTCTCCAGACTTAGATTCTGGTATCTTCTTCAATCGGTGAAAGACTAAACCGGCAATGCGTATTAAGCGTTGTCCCAACTTAGGCTTCGGGATAAAAGTCCACATACGTGTAAGGCACGGATTATGGTGTTATTAATAACAACCTGCCATAATATTGAATATGTGGGCTTTTGTTCTTTTTACGGTCAAATACTAACCGACAACGTGTATTAGGCGCTGACTTAACCCTACTTAGGCTTCGGGATAAACTTCCCCTGACTTGGATTCTAGTGTCTTCTTCTATCGGTGAAAAACTAAACCGGTAACGCGTGTTAGGCACTGACTTATCCTTACTTAGGATTCGGGATATAATTCCCCATACGTATAAGGCACAGATTCTAGTGTTATTAATAACAACCTGCCACAATATTGAATATGTGGGCTTTTGTCCTTTTTACGGTCAAAGACTAACTGGCAACGCGTGTTAGGCGCTGACTTATCCCTACTTAGGCTTCGGGATAAACTTCCTCAGACTTAGATTCTGGTATCTTTTTTAATCAGTGAAAGACTAAACCGACAACACGTGTTAGGCGCTGACTTATCCCTACTTAGGATTCGGGATAAAATTCCCCGTATATGTAACGCACAGATTATGGTGTTATTAATAACAACCACCTGTCATAATGTTGAATATGTGGGCTTTAGTCCTTTTTACGGTCAAAGACTAACCGACAACGCGTGTTAGGCACTGATTTATCCCTACTTAAGCTTCGGGATAAACTTCCCAGACATAGATTCTGGTATCTTCTTCAATCGGTAAAAGACTAAACCGGCAACACGTGTTAGGCGCTGACTTGTCCCTACTTAGGATTCGGGATAGAATTCCCCATACGTGTAAGACACGGATTCTGGTGTTATTAATAACAACCTGCCACAATGTTGAATATGTGGGCTTTTGTCCTTTTTACGGTCAAAGACTAACCGGAAATGCATGTTAGGCACTGACTTATCCCTACTTAGGCTTTGGGATAAACTTCCTCAGACATAGATTCTGATGTCTTTTTCAATCGGTGAAAGACTAAACCGATAACACGTGTTAGGCGCTGACTTATCCCTACTTAGGATTCGGGATAAAATTCCCCGTACATGTAACGCATGGATTATGGTATTATTAATAACAACCTATCATAATGTTGAATATGTGGGCTTTAGTCCTTTTTATGGTCAAAGACTAACCGACAATGCGTTTTAGGCACTGATTTATCCATACTTAGGCTTCGGGATAAACTTCCCCGGACTTGGATTCTGATATATTCTTTAATCGGTGAAAGACTAAACCGGCAACGCGTGTTAGGCACTGACTTGTCCCTACTTAGGATTTGGGATAGAATTCCCCATACGTGTAAGACACGGATTATGGTGTTATTAATAACAACCTGCCACAATATTAAATATGTGGGCTTTTGTCCTTTATACGGTCAAAGACTAACCAGCAACGCGTATTAGGTGCTAACTTATCCCTACTTAGGCTTCGGAATAAACTTCCCCAGACTTGGATTCTGGTGTCTTTTTCAATCAGTGAAAGACTAAACTGGCAACGCGTGTTAGGCGCTGACTTATCCCTACTTAGGATTCGGGATAAAATTCACGTGTAAGGCATGGATTATGGTGTTATTAATAACAACATGTCATAATATTGAATATGTGGGCTTTAGTTCTTTTTACGGTCAAAGACTAACTAACAACGCGTGTTAGGCACTAATTTATTCCTACTTAGGCTTCGGGATAAACTTCCCTAGACTTGGATTCTCGTATCTTCTTCAATCGGTGAAAGACTAAATCGGTAACGTGTGCTAGGCGCTGACTTGTCCCTACTTAGGATTCGGGATAGAATTCCCCGTACGTGTAAGACACGGATTATGGTGTTATTAATAATAACCTGCCACAATATTGAATATGTGGGCTTTTGTCCTTTATACGGTCAAAGACTAACTAGTAACGCGTGTTAGGCACTAACTTATTCCTACTTAGGCTTCGGGATAAACTTCCCCAGACTTGGATTCTGGTGTCTTTTTCAATCGGTGAAAGACTAAACCGGCAACTCATGTTAGGCGCTGACTTGTCCCTACTTAGGATTCAGGATAGAATTCCCCGTACGTGTAAGGCACGGATTATGGTGTTATTAATAACAACCTGCCACAATGTTGAATATGTAAGCTTTTATCCTTTTTACGATTAAAAACTAACCGCCAACGCGTATTAGGCGCTGACTTATCCCTATTTAGGCTTCGGGATAAACTTCCTCAGACTTGGATTTTGGTGTCTTTTTTAATCGGTGAAAGACTAACCCGGTAATACGTGTTAGGCGCTGACTTATCCTACTTAGGATTAAGAATAAAATTCCCCACACGTATAAGGCAAGGATTATGGTGTTATTAATAACAACCTGCCATAATGTTAAATATGTGGGTTTTTGTCCTTTTTACGGTCAAAGACTAACCGACAATGCGTGTTAGGCGCTGACTTATCCCTACTTAGAATTAATGATAAAATTTCCTACGCATGTAAGGAACGGATTATGGTATTATTAATAACAACCTGCCATAATATTGAATATGTGGGCTTTTGTCTTTTTTATGGTCAAAGACTAACCGGCAACGCGTGTTAGGTGCTGACTTATCCCTACTTAGGCTTCAGGATAAACTTCCCCGGCCTTGGATTCTGGTGTCTTTTTCAATCGATGAAAGACTAAACCGGCAACGCGTGTTAGACGCTGACTTATCCCTACTTAGGATTTGGGATAAAATTCATCGTACGTGTAAGGCACGGATTATGGTGTTGTAATGTTGAAACATTATGTCTTCTCTTAGGGCAAAGACGAACCCGATGCGGGAGAGGAAGAATTTTATATTCTATCTCCCAAAGCTGAAAAAGAAGAATTTTATATTTCATCTCCAGTTGCCAAAAGAAACTCAGAGTGAGATATCCACTTCAAGAATTCGGGAAGGTGAAACTAAGAGTTGGATCTCCACTCCAAGAATCAAAAAGATTCGGATAACCCTAACTGTCAGAAGGTTTGATTACCAAAATAAAGGTGAGTTTCTCGTTTATCGAGAGTGAATTATGGGTTTGACCCTAACTATATAAAGGTTTGACGAAGTGGGAGTTTGAGGTGACCCTAACTTTTATAGGTTTGGTCACTCAATTTGTGGACCTCTCGTTCATTGATGGAAACGAGAGGGGATTTTGGCTGTGATTGTGGTCCTAACTATAGGAACATTTGACCAAATGAACAGTAAGAGTGGGAGTACAAATTACAATGAGAGTGTTGATTCGTACAAATTACTCGAAGGGAGTCCCTGGTGTTAAGTGATAAATACTTAACACGAAGGGGTTAGATAATTGTCAATGATCAGGAGATCAAAATTCCGAGTACCATATCCAGACTCTAACAATGGGAGTGTTGAATGCATCGACGTAGCGAGAGTTTGAGTGGGAGTTTCTTATTCATCACCTTCTTGTAGTGACTGGGTTATCCCTAAAAATATTACATGTAACATTCTTCCGGAAACTTCCCATTACATGAATTATGCACCCCCAGCTTTCTTTGTGAAACCGGGTTTAACATTGTACTTAGTTGGATGACTGGGTTATCCTTAAGAATACCAGGCATGGCACTCACCAAAAACTTCCGATGAAAGAAAGGAAACAGTTTAGACTCATATACCAGTTGGAGTATTGAGAAGCAGTTTATACTCGTATACTCTTCGGAGTGTTGTCGTTCTCATTCGGCTTATCCCAGCGTTATGACGCCAGCTTCAACCAAGGTTTGGATGCTGTTCTTGAGAGCGAAGCAAGCCTTGGTAGGATGAAGGACCCTCCTGTAGTACACATAGTACTTTGGATCCGCAGTATTGTTAGCTTTCTCCTGATTTGCGATAGGTGGTAGCTTGATCTTGTTGTTCTCAAGGAGGGATTCGAAAATAGCTGGAATGTCTTCGTTCTTGAAGGAGTACTCTTTTTGGAGTCTTAGACCTAAAGTCTTTTGATGTCCTCGGGATTGCTATTGTGACATCTGATTAGCATCAACAGTAGCTGTGGGGGCCTTCCCTTTACCATGGGAGACGAAGCTTAAATTTGGAGGGTTAGCCGTCGGTTGGCTTCTCTCGGCTTTCTTCCTTTTGAGGAAGCGATCGGCCTACTCTCCGTGCACTTTCAACTCTTTCCAGGTGTTAGATAGTGCTACTCCCATAACTTTCAACACGTCCAAAGAGAGGTTGTTGTGGCATGTTTGGAGGATGGAGTCCTCTGTGATCGGATCTCGGCAGTTTATCACCTTATTCTGGAAGCGCTTGACGAAGTCGTCGACCGTCTCGTCATCTTCCTGTTTCTCATCAAAGAGTATCCTGATTGACACCTCGGCGTCATCATCAAAGAAGTGAGCGAGGAACAGGTTCTCCAGGTCATCCTAACTGTTGATGCTTCCAGGATTAAGATGGTGATACCAATCGAAGGCGGGCCCACGAAGGGTGCCAACGAATGACCGAACCATCAATACTTCATCACCGGAGATTATGCCCAAGTGAGACTTGAAATAAATCAAGTGTTGAGTAGGGGAGACTTTCCCGTCGAATGGTGTGAAGTTGATCAGGTTCAATTTCACCGGATACGGGATCAACTCCCACTCTATCGGGTAAGGATACAAAATATCAGTCTTCTTCACCTCTTGAGCAGACATCAGAGTGTTGATTTTGCTCTCGAGGTCTTTCATCTTTTCTTCCTCATCTGTATCATGCTTTGGATGATTTCTAAGAGGAACAATGCGGCCACCCCCGATATTGTCTTCTTCGATGGGACCACCCCAGCATCGTTGTCTTCAGTAGGGCCACCCCCAGCATTCTGGTTAATGGGAGGGTTATCATCATTGAGATATTCATCCATATTTGAATCGCTACCTGCTTGGTTAGTAATGTTGCGACGGCTGGATTCACCAAGTTGATTAGATAGAGCCCGAATCTATTGGTCATGCTCTTCCCTCATCGGCTGTATAGCCATTTCCATTTTAATTTCGAATGCTTCTTTCTGCTTGGCTATAGCATGTTCGAGAATATTGGCGATTTGCTCGGTATTGATCATAAGTCCGTCACGGGATTGTCCTGGGCTGGATACTGTATTGTCAGAAATGATTACAGAGTTAGCATCTTATGCTTCATCATCCGAGGATAATCCCCTTTGCATTCTCTGATAATCCCTTTGCTTAATGGTCCCGATCGCAATCGGGTTAAACGATGCGATATGAGGGGGTCAGAACTAGAAGGTCGAGTTGACTTTCCTCTATCAGCCATGTTAATTGTGACTTTTGAAAGTTCATCATCCTGAACAACTAATCGTTTCTTACGAAAATGTCTTGGTTTACTATTCGATGCTTCAGAGGAAAGCCTTTAGAATACTGAGACCCTCTTTGGAGTTGTGAGCCCCTGGGTTCACACAAGGCTACAATCCGAGGTGAAACCAGAAATGTCAAACCTGCCATGCACCACACCGTGCAATAACATGTTTCACCATCACAATTACTATCTCTCTAGTAGAGTCAATAACAAGTGTAGGTACAAAGCAAGTAAGAGATAATACAAGAATCAACTGATGAAATAATAGAGATCAAATTAATATTTCATCATCTAATATACTGAAATACAAGTGAATGTTTGAAATAAATGAACCAGAGTTCTCAACAAGTCTCAAATACAAAATGTCTTACAAGAGGAAATAAGGCACACAGCCTTTACAACTTCTAGAATAAAACTCTCAAATGTCTACACAAAAGTCTACAGTGGAGCTCAAAAGATAATATAACTAAATAGACGGCTGAAGCTAAAGTGCATCGCCATCAACCTGCGACTCTCCGGACTCCTGGCTCGTTACCTGAAAGGGGGAGGGACAACGAGCGTCAAAGCGCTAGCGAGCAACATCACAACCAACCCCACAACCAACCCCAAGGGAAAGGGCTTGTTGTATACAGAACATACAGTTATTGCATAATAGTTAAAAAAAATCATTTATACTAATAATAGTAGGTTTTAGTACTTAGGAAGTTACAACATGAGCATAGGTACGTCGAGCGAAATAATCCAAACAAGGAAACCCTCATGTATATTCCTTGTATCTCAAATTGTAAATCCCTAAATGCTAAACTCGAGGCTTAACACAAGAAATAAATGAAGAAAAGAAAACAAGCCCATCTCTACCGATACAATTTAAACATGTCAAAGCTACAATAAGTGTCATGTCCGGCCTAGGTAGCTATCACGTCCCAGCCTCATATAATATGTCGTGTTCCAAACTCGGTTAAGAAACATACTCAAGGTTTAGCAATTATCCAACATAAGACTATAATTGATTATTGTCCAACACTAGGACTTTAATGGATTATAGTCCAACACGAGGACTTTAATGGATTATAGTCCAACACGAGAACACGAGGACTTTAATGGATTATAGTCCAACACGAGAACTTTAATGGATTATAGTCCAACACGAGGACTGTGTATAAGAATCATGGAATACTAATATGTGTATAAGAATCATGGAATACTAATAGTATACATATTCTACTCTTGTACATGCCTCGCTGTACAGATCAAAGCTTGTGTCAAAAAAGTCATTTTACATGTGTAGATAAAATCATAATACTACAATTTAATACCCGATAAACAAGGCAACATTCTCATGTTCAACAAAAGCTCAACAGAACCCTCAATCATATATGAACACTATATGAAAATATAAGCACAGTAGGTGATCAAGCAGAAATACAAACAAAATAGGAAAAACTCCGATGAGTCGACTCGTGTTCAGTTATGAGTCGACTCATGTCTCATAGGTCGACTCATGATCAGTTACGAGTCGACTCAGCAGAAACTTATGATAACAGGAAAAGACTTCGTGAGTCAACTCATGACAGTCATGGGTCGACTCAACCTGATGAGTCAACTTAGGATGAGTCATGAGTCGACTCATGGGCTGAAAACTGGATGTTTCACAACTGCAGCTCGTCCATCTCGTTCCGTACTCCCTCTATACTGATCTTCACCACCATCACTATCAATTCTAGACTATGAGGGAGTGATAAATTCATATATAGCATGAGAAACGAACATTAGCATGTTAGACCTAACTTTTAACTCCTAAACATGAGTGAAAGCATTTAATCAAAATAAAAACTCATATTTGTCATTCTTAAATAAATTTCCAGATCTGGGTTTTCATCAAAAACTAGTTGGTGAGGATTTTAAATCTGAAACGCATGATTTCTAGCATTCACCCTAATAAGAACATTGATTTATACTTGAAAATAAGTCTTAGGCTCAATAAAACCCATGAAAAACGTTTGTAAACTTTTAAAAACATGGGAGAAGGATTGGGCGAGATGTTACTCGCCTCAAATGTGATGATGAACAATCCCCTTCGCTGCAATCCACAAGAAGCTGCTGAAATCCCCCGAAAATCTCCCAAAATGCCCAAAAACGAATTAGGGTTTTGAATGGGAGAGGAGGCTAGGGTTTCTCTGGGGAGAACTGATGAAAAGAGGTGTTTTCGGGTGGAGGAGAATATATGTGAACAGTTAAAACCCGACCCGACCCGAAACCCAAACAAACCCGACCCACAAAACTCAGAAAACCCCCGATGAGTCGACTCATGACTCATGGGTCGACTCATAAGATAATGAGTCGACTCAGCAGATACTTATGACAAAGGGAGATGATATCATGAGTCGACTCATGACAGTCATGGGTCGACTCATGAGCTAAAAACTGAGTTCTTCGACTCTGATGCTTATGATTTGCAATTTTGCAAACTCAACCTCATAACTGATGCATATATACATTCTCATAAGCTCAAAAATGCTAGATTTCATGCACAACCATGCCATGAAGATATGATGCTTATGATTTGCAAATTTGCAAACTCAACCTCATAACTGATGCATATATACATTCTCATAAGCCAAAAATGCTAGATTTCATGCACAACCATGTCATAAAGATATTTATCATAAATAAATATTATTTTTCACCAATAGTCACATATATAAATTATCAAAATCTACAGGGTCTTACATTCTTCCCCCCTTAAAAGAATTTCGTCCTCGAAATTCAGAAATCATATCTAACTCATAATGGTACTTGAAAAGCACGACAAGGGTCAAATCCAACCCGCACACATACACATCTCGCAATATTAATCGCTAGATCAGCATATAGTGATATTCATACTTAACGATCTAAAATGGTAATATTCTTACTCAACCCCTAATCTAATGGAACTAGTATGTCGGATGAAAAATCTAAACAAGGAACCCCCCATGTATATACCATGTGTTCCGAAAGATTAGGAATTAAGTGAAAATATCCTCATTCTAGTGTTAAATATAAGTATCAAGGTACATATATAAATATACAAGTAAGAAGTCACATCATAAATACTTTAATTAATTTACCTGCTCAAACAAGTGTGGGTAGTCGTGCCGCATGTCTACCTCGTGCTCCCAAGAAGCTTCCTCAACTCCACTTCGGTTCCATTGAACTTTCACCAATGGAATCACCTTGTTCCTGAGTCTCTTATCTTCTCTAGCAAGTATAGACACTGGGATCTTAATAGTAGTCAAATCATCCCGAAGCTCAATCTCCGGTGTATCCAACACTCGGTGGTGCTCCTCATTATGCAAGTGCTTCTTGAGCATGGAGATATGGAATACATTGTGTATACTAGACATAGAAGCTGGAAGATCTAGTCTGTATGACACAGCTCCAAATGCGCTCCAAAGTCTGGAATGGTCCAATAAATCTCGGTGCAAGCTTCCCTCGCCTCCTGAATTGCTGCACGCCTTTCACAGGTGATATCTTCAGCATAACCAAATCCCCAATCTGAAACTCTAGGGGTCTTCGCCTCTTATCTGCATAGCTCTTCTGCCGACTCTGAGCGGCTAGAATTCGCTCCCTGATCAATGCTACCTTTTCAGTAGTCTGCCTCACAAGCTCCGGTCCAAGCATCAAACTATCCTCCGGCTCTGCCCAACATATCGGTGATCTACAAGGTCTCCCGTATAATGTCTCATATGGGGCCATACCGATCGTCGCTTGATAACTATTGTTATAAGCGAACTCTATCAGTGGAATATGCTCCTCCCAGCTGCTCTGGAAGTCAATGACACAAGCCCGCAACATGTCCTCTAACACCTGGTTCACCCTCTCCATTTGACCATCCGTCTGTGGGTGGAATACACTGCTATAAGATAGTCTGCTGCCAAACGAGTCCTGGAAACTCCTCCAAAAATGTGAAGTGAATCCTGATCCTCGATCCGACACGATCGTGTTCGGAACCCCGTGAAGTCGAACTATCTCTCGAATGAAGATCCTCGCATACGCCTCGGCTGTATAAGTAGTCCTCACTGGAATAAAATGTGCTGACTTCGTCAATCGGTCCACTATCACCCAAATCGAATCATTCCCCTTCTTCGATTTCGGCAACCCTACAATAAAGTCCATAGAAATGTCCGCCCACTTCCATTCTGGAATAGGCAACGGTTGAAGTGTCCCTACCGTTCTCTGATGCTCTGCCTTCACCTGCTGACAAGTAAAACACTTGGCCACATACTCTAAAATCTCTCTTCGCATGCCACGCCACCAGAAATGTATCTTCAGGTCCTTGTACATCTTGGTAGTCCCTGAATGTACTGTGTACCGAGTACGGTACGCCTCATCAAATAACTCCCTCTTCAGTTCTGCACTGGCTGGCATAACTAATCTACCCTTCATCCGTAGACCTCCATCTGCTCCAATGGTCCAATCGACCTTAGGCTCTTTGGAAATCTCTTCCTTACGGATTTGGATCCAAGAATCTCCCAACTGAGCTCTGACAACTTTGTCACTCCAAGATGGTTGCACTGACACAGCTCCCAAAAATGCATTGGTACCACCATTCTCAGGTATAAAATCAAACTGGCTAAGGGTAAGAAGATCTCTATACAATGAACACCTCAAAGCCGCAACCCGATGTCGACGCTTCCTACTCAAAGCATCTGCTACGACGTTTTCCTTCCCGGGATGATACTAAATCGTGAACTCGTAGTCCTTGATAAACTCAATCCATCTCCGCTGTCTTTGGTTGAGTTTCTTCTGAGAGAAAAGATATTTCAGCCTCTGATGATCTCTGAACAACTCAAACTTTACTCTATACAAATAGTGCCTCCATGACTTCAGTGCAAATACCACTGCTGCTAACTCCAAGTCATGAGTAGGATAGTTCTGCTCATGCACTCTCAGTTGCCGTAAGATGTAAGCTACTACTCTCTGAGTCTGCATAAGAACGCCTCCCAATCCTGCTAAAGATGCATCTGTATAGACGACGAATGTCCTGTCGCTGCTCGGAATAGTCAAAACCGGTGCTGTAGTCAACTTAGCCTTCAATGTATCAAAGGCCTCCTGGCACTCTGTGCTCTAAATAAATTGTACACCCTTCTTCATAAGGCGTGTAAGGGGCATCGAAATCTTTGAGAAGTCCTGGATGAACTTCCTGTAATAACCTGCTAAACCCAAAAAGCTATGAATCTCCATCATCGTCTTCGGCGGTTCCCAATCAAGCACTGCTGTAACCTTAGCTGGGTCTACTGATATGCCCTCTCTGCTGATGATGTGGCCGAGAAATCTGACCTCTGAAAGCCAAAACTCGCACTTGCTGAACTTGGCGTATAACTGATGCTCCCGTAGGGTCCTCAAAGCTAATCGGAGATGCTGCTCCTGATCTGCCTCCGATCTCGAATAAATTAGGATGTCGTTGATGAAAACAATCACGAACTGATCTAAGAAGGGACGGAAAACCCGGTTCATCAAGTCCATAAATACAGTGGGTGCATTGGTCAGTCCGAATGGCATGACCAAGAACTCAAAAGATCCATATCGCGTGAGGAAAGCGGTCTTGGGGATATCCATCTCCCGAACCCGCAACTGATGATAACCAGAACGAAAATCAATCTTCGAGAAAAAATTGTGCCCCCTGCAACTGGTCGAACAAGTCATCAATCCTAGATAGTGGATACCTATTCCGGATTGTGACCTTGTTCAACTCCCGATAATCTATACACAATCTCATACTGCCGTCCTTCTTCTTCATGAAGAGGACCAGCACGCCCCACGGAGAATGACTCCAAAGAATAAAACCCTGAGCTAACAACTCGTCCAACTGGGTCTGAAGCTCCCTCATCTCAGCTGGTACCATGCGATAAGGTGCGCGGGATATCGGGGCTGTGCCCAGCTACAACTCAATACAAAACTCAACCTCTCTCACAGGAGGTAACCCAGGTATGTCCTGAAAGACATCCTGATAATCCGAGACAACTCTAGTCTCTAATAAATTAGAACTCTGATACCATCGCATCACCTCATCGATGAACGCCAGAAATGACTCCGCAAAGCGATTGCCCTGAGAAGTGGCCACAATCATCTCGGACCCATCGGACGTTCGCAATCTGACTGTATTCGCAAAACAGTCAATACTAATATGGTAGGATGACAACCAATCCATACCAAGGATGACATCAAACTCGAACATATGCAAAACTATCAGATCAACTATGAACTCGGACTCGTCTCAACTGATGATACACCTCCTACAAATGCTCTCCAAAAGCGATACCTCTCCTAGAGGGGTGGAAACTGATAAAAGGGTGTCTAATGAATGAGCTACGAGCTGGAGTCTATCCATGTAAGCATACGAAATGAAAGAATGTGAAGCTCCCGAATCGAAAAGAATACGGGCAGGAAAGGAATTCATGAGGAACGTACCCTCCACAACTACACCACTGGCACCATGATCACGAGGAACCACTGCATATACTCTGCCTGGTGCTGAAGACTGCTCTACCGCTGGTGCTGGAAAATACGGGACAATCTGTCCCTGGGGAGCCTCCTGGACTGCTCGAACCTGCCCCTCTGGCCTCTGCACTGCTGGCAGTGCCTCAAGCCTGACCTGCTGACCCTGACCTCGGCCCTGCTGTCGTGGCTGCTGCTAGTTCGGACCTCTGCCCTGCTGAGCTCCTGCTGGTGCACTACGACACTTTGATGCCTTGTGTCCCACCTTGCGACAATTAAAGCATACCACCTGAAACTTGCGCTGATAATGTGCCCTCTGATCTTGCTGGGTTCCCCTCTTATGAGGGCCCTGCTGCTGCTGCTGATGTCCTGTCAAGGGCCTCTTGTTCTTCCCCTTGTCTCCAATCTGTCCTGTCATAGTCTTTCCCTCCTTGTCCTTCTGAAACATAGCTGTCTCATTCTCCTGTGAGGTGGTTGCCTCAGCTACCTCCCAGACTGAATAGAACTTCCTCGAGACGAGGTATCGATGAAGATTAGGGCGAAGCCCTGCTAGGAACATCTAAGCCTGACGCTCTCCTGTCTGCCACATCCCCGTGAAATGCAGCAACTCATGAACTTTCTCTCAAACTCTGCAATTGACATGTCCCCCTGAGTCAAACGGGACAACTCAAATTCCTTCCCAGTCCGTGCTGCAGAAGAAACATACTGTGCATCAAAGAAGTAAAAAAATCCTCCCAAGTGAGGATCATCCGCTACTCTAATGGAAACTGGAATCGGTACCATCTCTCGGCATCCCCCTTCAGACTATATGATGCCAGTCTTTGCTTCTGAACTGAGTCTACATTGAGTATGTCTAGGACATTACTCACATCCTCCTTCCACTTGTGGGCTACAAGTGGGTCTGAAGAGCCCTGGAACTCCGGTGCTCTCATCTTTTGGTACCTCTCTACCAAGCGGAGTCAAGCCTCCTGCTCTGTGGCTCTATCCTGTACCGCTGGTGGAATAGCTGTAGGTGCTACCTCTGGGTCTCTCTCTCTCTCTGATTGGGACGGCTGGTATCCCCTGTGGTGGAACTACTGGAGGTGGTGGTGTCGGTGGCGCGATATGACTCGCCACAAGCTCCTCAATCGCTGTCATCCTAGCTACGATAGGAGCCATGAGATCAATGAGGTACTGGGGAGCTTATTGCAGCTCAGGTGGTGCCTGCTCCTGCTCGGGTGGAGCCTGATGCGGCTCTGCATGAGCGGCTCTGCGAGTGCGAGGTCTGCCACATCCTGCCATTTCTCTCTGGTCATATGAAAATAAAAGTTCATGAGTCAAAGTAGACATATATACATACATAATGTATCACAATACGAATACAATTTTCACAACATATAGTATTTGCACAAATACTTTAAACTTATACAAAAATAGTTGTCATAAAAAAAATTCTCAAAATTTTGAGATATATGCATATACCGTCCTCACTCATACTAGGAAATCCTTAGCGGACTCTATACATGAATCCTAAGAAACTCTAACCTAGCTCCACGACTCGACACAGGATGATCCTAATGATACTGGAACTAGAGCTCTGATACCAACTGTGACGCCCTTAGGTTCACATAAGGCTATAGTCCGAGGTGAAACTAGAAATATCAAACCTGCCATGCACCACATCGTGCAATAATATGTTTCACCATCACAATTACTATCTCTCTAGTAGAGTCAATAACAAGTGTAGGTACAAAGCAAGTAAGCATGTTTCACCATCACAATTACTATCTCTCTAGTAGAGTCAATAACAAGTGTAGGTACAAAGCAAGTAAGAGATAATACAAGAATCAACTGATGAAATAATAGAGATCAAATTAATATTTCATCATCTAATATACTGAAATACAAGTAAATGTTTGAAATAAATGAACTGGAGTTCTCAACAAGTCTCAAATACAAAATGTCTGACAAGAGGAAATAAGGCACATAGCCTTTACAACTTCTAGAATAAAACTCTCAAATGTCTACACAAAAGTCTACAGTGGAGCTCAAAAGAAAATATAACTAAATAAACAGCTGAAGCTAAAGTGCATCGCCATCAACCTGCGACTCTCCGGGCTCCTGGCTCATTACCTAAAAGGGTGAGGGACAACGACCGTCAAGCGCTAGCGAGCAACATTACAACCAACCCCAAGGGAAAGGGCTTGTTGTATACAGAACATATAGTTATTGCATAATAGTTAAAAAATCATTTATACTAATAATAGTAGGTTTTAGTACTTAGGAAGTTACAACACGAGCATAGGTACGTCGAGCGAAATAATCCAAACAAGAAAACCCTCATGTATATACCTTGTATCTCAATTTGTAAATCCCTAAATACTAAACCCGAGGCTTAACACAAGAAATAAATGAAGAAAAGAAAACAAACCCATCTCTACCGATACAATTTAAACATGTCAAAGCTACAATAAGTGTCATGTCCGGCCTAGGTAGCTATCACGTCCCAACCTCATATAATATGTCGTGTTCCAAACTCGGTTAAGAAACATACTCAAGGTTTAGCAATTATCAAACATAAGACTGTAATGGATTATTGTCCAACACGAGGATTTTAATGGATTATAGTCCAACACGAGGACTTTAATGGATTATAGTCCAACACGAGGACTTTAATGGATTATAGTCCAACACGAGGACTGTGTATAAGAATCATGGAATAACGTCCCAGCCTCATATAATATGTCGTGTTCCAAACTTGGTTAAGAAACATACTCAAGGTTTAGCAATTATCCAACATAAGACTGTAATGGATTATAGTCCAACACGAGGACTTTAATGGATTATAGTCCAACACGAGGACTGTGTATAAGAATCATGGAATACTAATAGTATACATATTCTACTGTTGTACATGCCTCGCTGTACAGATCTAAGCTTGTGTCAGAAAAGTCATTTTACATATGTAGATAAAATCATAAATACTGCAATTTAATACCCGATAAACAAGGCAACATTCTCATGTTCAACAAAAGCTCAACAGAATCCTCAATCATATATGAACACTGTATGAAAATATAAGCACAGTAGGTGATCAAGCAGAAATACAAACAAAATAGGAAAAACTCTGATGAGTAGACTCTTGTTCAGTTATGAGTCGACTCATGTCTCATAGGTCGACTCATGATCAGTTACGAATCGACTCATCAGAAACTTATGATAACAGGAAAAGACTTCGTGAGTCGACTCATGACAGTTATGAGTCGACTCAACCTGATGAGTCAACTCATGATGAGTCATGAGTCGACTCACGGGTTGAAAACTGGATGTTTCACAACTGCAGCTCGTCCATCTCATTCCGTACTCTCTCTATACTGATCTTCACCTCCATCACTATCAATTCTAGACTATGAGGCAGTGATAAATTCATATATAGCATGAGAAACAGACATTAGCATGTTAGACCTAACTTTTAACTCCTAAACATGAGTGAAAGCATTTAATCAAAATAAAAACTCATATTTGTCATTCTTAAATAAATTTCCAGATCTGGGTTTTTATCAAAAACTCGTTGGTGAGTATTTTAAATCTGAAACGTATGATTTCTAGCATTCACCCTAATAAGAACATTGATTTATACTTGAAAATAAGTCTTAGGCTCAATAAAACTCATGAAAGACGTTTGTAAACTATTGAAAACATGGGAGAAGGATTGGGCGGGATGTTACTCGGCTCAGATGTGATAAAGAACGATCCCCTTCGCTGCAATCCAAAAGAAGCTGCTGAAATCCCCCGAAAATCTCCCAAAATGCCCCGATCCCCTTCGCTGCAATCCAAAAGAAGCTGCTGAAATCCCCCGAAAATCTCCCAAAATGCCCAAAAACAAACTAGGGTTTTGAATGGGAGAGGAGGCCCGAAAATCTCCCAAAATGCCCAAAAACAAACTAGGGTTTTGAATGGGAGAGGAGGCTAGGGTTTCTCTGAGGAGAACTGATGAAAAGAGGTGTTTTTGGGTGGAGGAGAATATATGTGAACAGTTAAAACCCAACCCAACCCGAAACCCAAACAAACCCGACCCACAAAACTCAGAAAACCCCCGATGAGTCAACTCATGACAGTCATGAGTCGACTCATGACTCTTGGGTCGACTCATAAGATAATGAGTCGACTCAGCAGAGACTTATGACAAAGGGAGATGATATCATGAGTCGACTCATGACTGTCATGGGTCGACTCATGAGCTGAAAACTGAGTTCTTCAACTCTGATGCTTATGATTTGCAATTTTGCAAACTCAACCTCATAACTGATGCATATATACATCCTCATAAGCTCAAAAATGCTAGATTTCATGCACAACCATGTCATAAAGATATTTATCATAAATAAATATTATTTTTCACTAATAGTCACATATATAAATTATCAAAATCTACGGGGTCTTACAGGAGTGGTCTTGGGGTAGCTACACGCTGATAATACTACCCTGATAATTTTGGTATACGGACAGTGAGAGTCCGCTTCCCGGGTACTTCTCTTTCGAGATTTGTTTGTACCCCTAGCCCAATGGTGAGTGCGACCCCCAGCTCAATGAGTTGCTCGGGGTTCATTCGTCGTGCCCAAGTGTTCTTTGACTAGAGCTTTACCTTGATCCTCGTGCAAAGGACCTAGGGATCCTGCTATTGCTTTCTTACCTCTGGATATGTCCATACTGTCACAAAGCTTCACCGAACGGGATTAGAAGGAGCGAGATCTGAACTTGACGAAAGCTGGGAACCAGCTTTAGATCTAGAATCAAGCGAGTGACATGACTGGTGTCTCTTGTTGGGTAGAAGCGCTGACTTGGCCTTCGGCACCCAAACCTGCTTAGATTTTGGTGGCCTTTTGAACACCTCTTCTTTTTATAATTCTTTTACTTTATGCACAAAGATCTAGACGTGTGCAAGAAGCACACGACACTTCTAAATGCGTTCCTCAAGAGTGGAACGGTTCCATTTGACACAAACTCATTCATTAGTAGGTGGTTGGGAGGAGGTTCTCGAAGCTCGTTGTGCCGATGGTTTAGCCATTTGGCGTCTCGTGGACTTTAGATCCGCTTGGTAGCGGAGCCCATCCACTTGCTCCAAAGCCTTAGTGAATTGGCGGGCAAGACGTTGACGACGCCTTTGACAAGCCCTCTTTGACAAATTTGGCACGCCTTCAACAGTCAACTCCTTAATGGAGGCGGTGTTCGGATCTGTGGCTTTGGCTTCATCGAACTTCGTCGAGTCATCGCGAGGTGCAACTGCAGCAGCAGCGGTGGAGAGATCGTCTTCTTAGGTATTCAGATCTGAAGACCAACGGATCTTACGGGAGGAGGAGGCCTTTCTACACTTGCGAAGAGAGTTGGATCTGGAGGAGGAGGAGGAGACGTACTCCTCGAACTTCTGCTAGTCGAATTCTTATTCAACCTCTTCGTTCACCGGGATCTTGATCGTTGGCTACGGCACGACAGCCTTAGCAGCGAAGCTGTTGGCTCCCACTGTGGTCGCCAACTTGTTTAGAAAAAAGTTAATATCTTCATTGATGTATTCATTATAACTTCAGTCGTTATAATGAAAACAAAAAAGATAGTCTTTTTATAAGACTCTTACACAATAAAAACAAAAAAAAAGTATAACTCTCGTCAAAACAAACGCAACGGATGTTTATCCTCCACTGCTTGCATGGGATCTTGGCCTTTGATAGGGATGTTGATATCCGTGGACTACCAAACGATCAGATCAGATCTGAAGCTTCATTGATTCGCGAAGGAATCAAGAAACCAAAGCAATTATCTCGGCAACAGTGAGATAATTACTCTTCTCGAGATTACCGCAACGGGGCAATCTCAAGGCAAGGAACCGGGAAGTGTAAATCTGATGAGCTCTTCTTCTTTATGCTAACGAACTCAATCCAATCTCCTCCTATCTTCTAAAATTCATGCTCCTTCAGTCTTCAATCCGACAGGGCTTCGCCAATGCTCGAGAATTCCAGATCTTTATGCCGGGATTAACCAAAATCTGCTAGCCTCTCTCAAATTCATCAGAACCTCACCCTAGCTCCTCTGAAATTCATGGATCCCTTCAGTGCTGCCTTTATGTGGGTGTTATGGGTATATTTATAGGTTTTAAATGACATGTTTGTGGATAGGAATGTCGTGTTTGTGGATAGGGTCGATGAACAACCGTTATTATCCGTTTAGGTAGATTTTTGGTTATGTAACAGCTTTCACATGTTTAAGGATAACCCTATATATTTATGGATGATCCAAGGAGTTCTAAAAGTCAATCTTATTAGAAAACATGTCGGGAGCTGACTTGGGCGTGAGTCACTTCGACTATCTCGCACATGTCCGAGACAGCTTAGACTGTCTCGAGTATTTTGGTCTTAACTCTTTCGTCCGGCCTCAGAATGAGATAATTAAAGATGCATTGGAAAGCTAACAAATAGACCTACAACTTTTGTCTTTTTATATTCGAATTGAATCATGACCAAAATCTCTATTCTTCTCCTAGACACAAACACTATCTCGGAATTCTGAGACAGTTTGTATTGTCTTTGGTATTTTGGCTTTATTTCTCTTATACAATCTCGAAATGAGTTAATCTAAGGTGCGTTAGAAAGCTAACGAGGATCTCTATAACTTTATATTGGTGATACACCCATGAAATAAGTGAGACATGAGTGGTGCTTCATCCTTTGCGGTCAAAATGTAACTCCTGATCGGATTGTATCTTCGTTATTTTGCTATTCCGTTGTTTCATACGGTTTGTCGACTCACTTCATGCACTTGTCAATGTTATATAATCCTCTTTTACTCGTTCATCATCTCTTCTTTATCTCGAGCTGTGTGCGGGAACCTATAGGCATTTTTTGATGTTTACATGTGCTAATAAATAACCGGGTCATGATAGGATCGTTGCCTGTTATATGTCCAGTTTGTGCCTGGAAATAATAGATATGTTGTGAAGGGGAACTTTTTCCATCAAACTGCATGAGGTTGAGCGGCTTGAACTTTGAAGGATAAGGGATGGCATCCCATTCAGAAGGATAGGGTCTGGTTACCCCAGTTCCTTGAAGTTTCATTGCAGCTTTAACGCATCCAATTGTTTTTGGAAGTCACCCAGTTTATGGTCTCGTTCTTTCATGCGAGGGTTGGATTTAGCCTCGGACGACTCATAATAAAATTTGAATATTTCTTCCTCCTTGTCCTCTTGGTTCTGACGGTTAATTTCTTTAGCAGCAGTAAAGATCGCCTACACCTTGATCCTGAGCCCTCGGCGGAAGCTTTCTTCTTTTTCTTTTCTTTTTCTCCAAGAAGTTTCTCTATCATTGCTTCCATGCGCTTGATAGACTCTTGTTGTTGGAGGATAGTTGCTTGTTGTTCCTCCAGCCTCCTTGTCGTATCTTCTTCATTTTCGGTCATATGAGCACTCGCCTATTCACTTTGATCGGTACTAGAAGGCTGTGATGTTGTGATGGCGGAATTCTCAGGCTCTTCATTGACATCATCAGATATACTAGAAATCCGTTGATAGTCCAAAGGAATAATACTCCAGTACGGGTACGAATGTGTTGATAAATGTCATGTCCTTCAATAAGCCCTCCTCGTAATCCTGGGGAAAATTCGGGATCGGAGGATTCAGAAGAATCGGTTAAGGCTTTGCCTTTGCCCTTACCAACCATGTTAATCATCACTTCAATGTGACGATTCTTAGACACTAGCTTCTTGGGATGAAAGCATCCTCTTCTGGTGTAGGCATATAAAATTGCTTATAGGTCCCTTAGCATAGCTCGGCACAAACCGACGAACCAATGAGGCGACGAGATCGACGAATCGCACGCAAGCCACGGAATACATCCATTCGCGTGCGGAATCAAACCAACGGTTCAGGGAGTCAACGAGTCATCCAACCATATAACGGATTCGAACTCAGACACCAAAGCCGATTTACTGCCTAATCGGGATCCAGACTTCCAAATCAGGATTCAGAACAAATCGGGGTTCAGAGCAACGCCACAGGCGAACTCGGATGAATCGCGATCGAATCATGATCAGTTTTGGAATCAAACTCAGAGTCGGACTTATTGCCAAATCAGGAATCAAGTCAACGAATCGATTTCAGACCAATCAACCACAGAACCGAATCACGGATAGAACCAAGAGCGGAAAACGACGAAACAACCATGCCTAAGGGGGCTCGGCCAAAGCCGAGCCACCCAAAGGTGGCTCGGCCTAAGCCGAGCCAAAATTTTGGAGGCGAAGCTCTGCCGGATTCAAGACTCGAAACTTAAAAAAGATTGGAGCTTTGGGACTTCGGGGACTCACTCTTCCAGATCTGGTGCTCAGCGATCGTCAACGCCAAAAAAGGCAGGTGTTCGAGAGGACCGGATCTCAGATCTATGCAGACGTACTCCGGATCTAAGCTTGGTCTTAGATCCCGAGACTTGGACGATTGTTTCCTTGGTGAATCAATCCTCCCCGGCTATTATTTCCTTTGTGGAATAATACCCGTCGTACTGCTTAGATCTGATCGGATCTAGATCTCACGGTGGTCCACGGATAAACCCCGGCGCAGGCAAAGAACCCACACAAAGCAAGAGACCGCAAAACAGGATCTTGCGATTCGTTCGACAAATAAGGAGAAAGTTGTAATTTTCTTTATTTATTTTTTCTTTGATTTCGTTGTAACCGGATCTAAAAAAGACCGGATCTTTGTAATCGATAAACTATTACAAGAATTTGCAATGGAATCAATGATGAAGAAAGCAACGATTTTCACCGCGAACATCTGGATGTTAAAATCACTGATGGCTTAGATAATCGTTCAAAAACTACAGATTTATGTAGTGACTCGCCACATGAGCACCGGGAGAGCACTGCGGAGATAAGTTTTTTCACAGCAGCAATGAGATTACATCTGACCCATGCTACGTTTGCGTGTAAGGTAGTCACGGAGATTCATGGTGGAACTACCCTAGTCAATTCTGGTAATTTAGTTTTACCTGAGCCTGGGTAATTGTACAAACTTCATCATTCATCTATTTATGACGGGGTTGGTTGATTGAATGAGCTTGATACATTTGCCTTCTCATTTGGCTATTACTTGAGGTTCGTTCTTCTGACGAGCCAGAGTTTGGTCAGTTCGAACACCCTTTTGAGTTGGTTGAATTCCGCATTGAGAACGAGGTTTATTTTCTGAGCCTATTTGGGAGCGGGGATGAGGTTCATCATTTGAACATTCCTTAGCTGATCAGCCCTCAACAGACGTATTAGCCCGAGGTTGGTCCCCTTTTGGTTGATAGTGGAAATCATCCAATGAGGCCAAGGCTTGAGCCTTTCGGCGAGCTTGATTTTGTCATTAACGTTGTCGTGCATGTCTTGAAAGTGGATAAACAACATATCCTACCTCAGTGAAGATTGGACCAGGTTCAATAACAGTAGCCAAAGTTTGGCTAGCTTGATCAGTAGAAGCCGAAGTTTGGTTAGGTTGTTTGACAACCCACTTCTTAGCCAGATAGCTAGTTTTCAGAGCATCCTCTTTGAGAGGCAAAGATTTCTCCTCAAGACTAACTCGAGTTGAATCATCAGAAGTCACATGGGCTAAAGTCTTATAAGAGACTCTTCGACACTTTTGTGCCTTTGTGGAACTCGAAGTTCCAGAGGAGAGGAATTCCTCATACTTGGATTGGTCGAACTCGATAACAAGAGTTTCGACATCAGTTCCCACCGTGATCTAATCTAATTGCGCCACCACCGGTTCATCAGAAAGAATGGCTTCTCCCACTATGGTCACCATCTTATGTAGGGTCAAAATATTGAAGATTGATTGATTCTTGTTTTAAGAATGGGTTATATCACTTGGTAATAACCTTTTTACAATCACTCACTCTCTCTCGAGTACAGAGGAAGAGAAGATAGATTTGACTTCTCTTTTGTTTGAGGTGGGTTCTAGGTGGTGAGAGGATACTTCACTCGATACTTGAGTCGAGATTGCTTCCTATTGACGATTAGAAACAAATCACAAAAGCTTCTGACAATGGCTTCGGCTGCAAGAACTGAGGTTTGGGTTTTGAGCTTGTGCACGAGAGCTTTTCTTAGAATCTCTAATCCTCCCCCTCTTCATAGCTGCTTGCGGCTATTTTTAGAGCTTTAGCACGTAACCGACGTGCTACAATCGTGGAATCGTGGGCGTAACTGACTCCTGAGATTTAGCCCACATGGCTGACTAGGTCTATATATATATATATATATGATTGATCATCATATATGGATATTTATTTTGATAAATACAGTTAAATGGTATGTGAGTAGTATACCATGTCTTTTGAGTATAAGCTAGTTCTTTCTGTTAGACCCTAGAGGGGGGTGATTAGGATCTTATGCTAATCTAATCCGATTTTATGCTAATAAAAATAATATTGATTAATTTGTTCTTGCAAGAATGATATAAGATAGATATGAGCAAGAATGATATGAATAAACACGAATAAAAAGAACGCTAAGCAAAACACAAACAAACGATATGTTTACGAGGTTCGGTCACCACGACCTACGTCCCCGCTCCTCACCTCGAGGAGATCTCCACTATCACAATCCGGTTTGGAAGCCGGAACTTCTACACACTCGGTTTACAAGCTTATCGAAAACTCTCACACAACAAACACTATGCAATCACACTTTACACGTTAAGTGTAGGAACCTAGCCCGTGTCCTCTTCCTCAAGTGCTCGGATGCAACCTCTCCCTAGGTTCGTCAACCGACGCCACTCCTATTGGATTCGACCCCGTCTCTCGCCTCACACTTCTCTCGGTGTACAAGTGTATTACAAGTGATACTCACAATAATGATTAAATACAATGATTTTGTTCTCAATAACAAATAAAAACGCAAATGAAGCTCACACTCACCAAATCACACACCACAACCCATAATATATAATATGGAATATTAAGCTCAATATAGTGTGTGTGATAACAGTGAATGAAAAATATGTAACTCAATAAATATAACTAAGATATGAAAATGAAATTATAAGCTATATGAAAAGATGAGTTAGGAAAACTTCTCAATAAACAAGAAGAATAGTAGAGGATGATGAGGATAGGATCCTCAGTTGAAATGAAAGGCCTCTTCTTGTTGTAGCAGACTTCTTTTAAAACAGATGATTAGAAACAGCTTAAACAGCTCTTTAAACACACTTAAGATTTTGTTAAAACAAAACTTAGTTGTTTAAAAGAGAGCAGCAATGGGGTATTT
Organism: Asparagus officinalis; assembly: GCF_001876935.1. Lineage (NCBI taxonomy): Eukaryota > Viridiplantae > Streptophyta > Magnoliopsida > Asparagales > Asparagaceae > Asparagus > Asparagus officinalis. The sequence continues at coordinate 34,546,829 of NC_033798.1, read as the reverse complement.
ATACCCACTCAAAATATCAGCCAAAACCAACTTGAAAAGACCAAAATAGCCTCAGACAACTGTTACAGAAAATAGTCGTTAAAAGGCAATGATGAGATCAGCGGTCGACCGTGGAAATCTCGCGGTCGACCGCGAGGCACAAAAAGGCTAAGAATAGGGTTTGAAAGCTGGCGGTCGACCGCGAAAGTCTTTGGATGGATTCACGGTCG
>NC_033798.1:34446023-34546610 GCF_001876935.1 Asparagus officinalis | reverse complement strand
ATATATATATATATATAATGAAGTATGAAAGAGCTGTAAACATGAAATAAAAGCTATTGTAACAAAGTTTGATGAAAAATCATTTATATGATAGGAAACGTCAAATCTGTGTTAAGTGTTCATATATTGAGCTTAAATATAAACATACAATATATGTAAGCAAACTAAACTTATACCTAGGTGAATGCACACACATGAACTTGAATCTTTAACGCTTGATTGTCGTGTGTTAAATTACCTGTAAAGAGAAAAACAAAACAACAAAAACTAGAGAATAGGTTAGCGATAAATTGTTTGACAATTCATCATCAAAACTATAGGGCCAACAATCTCCTCTTTTTTGATGATGGCAAACAATTTATTTAATGATATGAAATACATATTGATAAACCACATATAACATGAATAAACCACATATCATCATATTCCATTAATATGAATTAAATATTAAACTGAACATCAATATGTAGATTTTCTCCCCCTTTGACAACATCAAAAAGGGAAAAAATAAATAGGAGCAACGCTCCCCCTGCATTCAAGCACAGATAATAACCAAGTGTATGGACAAAAGCTCCCCCTGTCAAGTTGCATAAATGACATATAAAGATCATATATAGGAGCTAAATAATCATAACCATTCATACACAGCCATAAACATTTGAAATTTAAAGTCCAAACCAAGCATAAAGCATTATTAGCAACATGTTTTCACAATACTACATATTTGTTTTCACAAAACAAAGCATAAATATTGTTTTCACCATACATTATTCATAAAAATGATAAACTAACATAATCACAATAAACCGAATTAGTCCCACAAAAACTACATTGTTTTCCATACAAACCATACATAATTTGTTCCACAATACCACATAGTTTTCCACACAAACCGTAGAGTTATTATAACTCAAAACAAAACATAAGTATCAAGTTTTCTGTTCACCAAAACATAAGCATAAAGATAAGCATAAACATAAGCGTAAACATAGAGAAACAACATAAACCCAATAATCATCGAGAATCAATCACCACCAACATCAGAAGCAGGGCCAGAGCCAGATCCCGAACTAGAGCCAGAAGCAGATCCTCCTTCAGAGCCCTCACCTGAATCAGAGTCAGAGCTGGAAGAGGGATCCGGAATCCCAAGAGACTGACACTGATAACTGAGAATGGTCCTAACGTCCTTCTGAATACTTGAGACCTGAGTCTCAAGACGATCCAATCGGACACAAATATCAGAAGTGGAGGAGGTGGAAGCTCTCGACCGAGAACGGGAAGATGATGGCTTAGCAGGATCAGATAAGGAGTCAGAAATTTGCATACAAGAGAGAGAAACTCTATCAAAATATTCCTTACCCGGATCAACTTTGGGTTCGTTGGAAAGAGCAACACCGAAGTGTTGAAGAATAAGGGTGATGAAACTGCCAAAAGGAAGAAATTTGTAATACTTGCATGCCATGTTCTTAAGAAAAACATTTGCCTAATTCACTTTTATTTTAGCAAAAATGGCATAAACAACATTAACCTTATCAGGGGCGAAATGATCAAAGCTGCCGATTTTGGGAACGAGATTTTGAGCAACAATACGAACAATGAGTTTAGCAGTAGGATTAAGTGATTTGTTGTTCATAGGATAGGTGCAATCGGGCTTAAACATAGAATCGTTCACAGCCTGATCGGTGTGATCGATAGACATAAGCTCAACGTCACTTGTTGGAATCTTAAGGATTCCCGCAAGCTCGTCGATAAAAAATGAGATCTGAATGTTTTTAACAGATGTAGTGATGGTTTGAATACCATCGGCAGAAGTGGTGACAGACAAATTTGCATAAAACAGATAAATAAGAAATGGGTAATACGGAACCTTACATTCCACATCTAACAGTTTATGCAAACCAACAGCATACAGAATATCATGAATGTCATACATGGCTAATTCCTCGTATTTGATATATCTACTAGGCAGGATTTTTAGTTTACACAGTTCCCTATATTTCTTAATTAGGGGTTCGAACAGAAGATAATCCTCATAGGTAGAGGCAGCAGATGATGATGAGGAACCAATGTCACGTCTAGATCTCTTCTTAGGAGGCATAATGTCAGATAGAAACAACTAGGGTTTGGCAGATAGAATTTAGAAAGAAATTAAAAATAGAAACCCTAGAATAGGAAGTGAAAGAAACCCTAGATTATGAAATAGAGCACAAGAGTGAGATGAGAGATTACCCAACAAATTTCCAACACGAAATTGATGAAAAGATGGTCCGCGATCGATTGACGACGAGAAGGCGGGCGACCGTGGAGAAATCTGATTTTTGGGGGAAAATTTTTGAAATGAAGGGAAATTGGGGAGTCGGGTGAATTGAGGAGAAGAAGGAATGGCTAGGATCAGCTCAAGGATGAAATCAACGGTGACAGATAAATCGGGTTTAGAAACATTATTAAACAAAAACAGAAACCTGATAAGAAATCAAACAGGAAACAGGAAAATTCTCTTGCGGTCGACCGTGGCGGTCGACCGTAACAACTTCCAGAAACTTCGACGGTCGACCATGGCGGTCAACCGCGAGAAAAATAAAAGCATAGGCATTTTAAAATCTGGATTTTAAGAGAAATGCAATTTGGACTTTAATAAAAATTTGTTTTATGTTTATTATACATATATAAGAATATATAAGAAGTTCTTAGCTATTTAAATCATGAAATTATTTTATTTGAGCTTAAAAACAACAATAATTAATATTTAAGCCTAAGAACCAATTTACTCAAAACAAAAACAAAACAAACAAAAAATGACATGAAACTCATTTTGGTACCCAAATCATTTTGGTACCACTAAAAGTTGGGACATGACAACGATCATGTAAATCCAAGGCCCTAGGGTTATGAACCCGTTTGTGCGTATTTTGTGCACCGATACGGTCAAAACAAAAATCATAAACATGATCCATACGATTGTAATTTGTACAATGTAGAGGTTTGAATGGTTTGCGTTGACCAAAATGAAATGCATGTGGTTCATTTGCAAAAATAGATTTTTCTTTGTAATTATTTTGCAAACGAGAATTTCTTTTCAAATCAAAACAAAACATGGCCAAATGACCAAAACGACCATAATAATCACATTTATACACATGAGCATGTTTATGATTTACACTATGTGTGTGTACATGTGTATGTGATGAAGAAGCTTGACGGGATGCACAATCATGAATAGGCTTGTCAATTTTTTGTGCATTATGACAAAATTGAGCTAAATGGACTTTAAGACCGCAAATAGAGCATTTGTGAATTTTTTCATACATGTGTGCATAGTGAATAGGTTTCTTAGAAGAATTAACATTGTATTTTGCACACAAGTCCATAAGCTTTTTATTATTAGCAATACAAGTGTTTAGTATTGAATCTAAGGTAGATATATGTTTTCTCATTTGATTCAACTCATCATTGTGCATACAAGAATTACTACTAGAAGTAGGATAAACAAGATTCTTCATCATAGATTTCAACTTATCTACTTCTAACATGGCATCACGTTTTTCATGAAGCAAACTAGCATTTAACTTATCTACTTCTAACATGGCATCACGTTTTTCATGAAGCAAACTAGCATTTTCAATTCTCAAATTTTCATTGCATTCTTTAAGAATTATATTTAAGCAAACTAGCATTTTCAATTCTCAAATTTTCATTGCATTCTTTAAGAATTATATTTTTATTTGCAATGAAGTTTAACTTAATGGCTAGTGTTTCATGAGTGGATTTCATATTTACATACTTACTCTTTATATCAATATAGTAATTGTGTAATTTTTCAAACTCAAGAGCAAGCTCATCAAAAGTAATAATATCATCGTTGTCAAAATCGCATACCTCACTAGGGTTATCACCTAGTGGTATTTTACATGGAGATGAGGCTTCTTCAAGACTCAAAGCTGGATTTTCCAACGCTTGTTGAATAACCTCCAAGTCCCCTTCATGTGCTTCAATAAATTTCCATAAGGCGTAAGTACTATCAAAATTAGCAAATTTGTTAGAAAAAGAAGAGTGAAAGGTACTAAGTAAATATTCTAACAAAAACTTGTTCATATTAAACATTCTTTTATCATTTATATTCCACTTGGATTTTTTCGAAGTGGGAATAATATAAGCTTTCTCAATAATTTCCCATAAATCGAATTGTTTAGATTGAACAAAAAGTTTGAATCTAACATGCCATTGAGCATATGGGAAAATATCCAAATGAGGAGCAACATTAATAGCATAACCTAAACTAGATGCATCATACATATCCATAATGATTATATGCAAGAAGCAAAAAAGCAATCAACACTAGATTAGCACAAAAACGATAACTTGGATCTTTAACTCAAGGCGATTAGTCCTTAAATCAAAGAGCATCAAGCTCTGATATCAATTGTTAGACCCTAGAGGGGGGTGATTAGGGTCTTATGCTAATCTAATCCGATTTTATGCCAATAAAAATAATATTGATTAATTTGTTCTTGCAAGAATGATATAAGATAGATATGAATAAGAATGATATGAATAAACACAAATAAAAAGAACGCTAAGCAAAACACAAACAAACGATATGTTTACGAGGTTCGATCACCACGACCTACATCCCCGCTCCTCACCTCGAGGAGATCTCCACTATCACAATCCGGTTTGGAAGCCAGAACTTCTACACACTCGGTTTACAAGCTTACCGAAAACTCTCACACAACAAACACTATGCAATCACACTTTACACGCTAAGTGTAGGAACCTAGTCCGTGTCCTCCTCCTCAAGTGCTCGGATACAACCTCTCCCTAGGTTCATCAACCGATGCCACTCCTATTGGATTCGACCCGTCTCTCGCCTCACACTTCTCTCGGTGTACAAGTGTATTACAAGTGATACTCACAACAATGATTAACCTCACACTTCTCTCGGTGTACAAGTGTATTACAAGTGATACTCACAACAATGATTAAATACAATGATTTTGTTCTCAATAACAATGTACAAGTGTATTACAAGTGATACTCACAACAATGATTAAATACAATGATTTTGTTCTCAATAACAAATAAAAATACAAATGAAGCTCACACTCACTAAATCACACACCACAACCCATAATATATAATATGGAATATTAAGCTCAATATAGTGTGTGTGATAACAATGAATGAAAAATATGTAACTCAATAAATATAACTTAAATATGAAAATAAAATTATAAGCTATATGAAAAGATGAGTTAGGAAAACTTCTCAATAAACAAGAAGAATAGTAGAGGATGATGAGGATAGGATCCTCAGTTGAAATGAAAGTCCTCTTCTTGTTGTAGCAGACTTCTTTTAAAACGGATGATTAGAAACAGCTTAAACAGCTCTTTAAACACACTTAAGATTTTGTTAAAACAAAACTTAGTTGTTTGAAAGAGAGAAGCAATGGGGTATTTATACTCACTCAAAATATCAGCCAAAACCAACTTGAAAAGACCAAAATAGCCTCAGACAGCCGTTACAGAAAATAGTCGTTAAAAGGCAATGATGAGATCAGCGGTCGACCGTGGAAATCTCGCGGTCGACCGCGAGACACAAAAAAGGCTGAGAATAGAGTTTGAAGGCTGGCGGTCAACCGCGAAAGTTTGCTGCTGGCAGTCGACCGTGGCGATCGACCGCAAACTGATACATGGCATATGACAGGTTTTGGGCTGATTTTGAAAAATATATTAAAAATATCAAATCAATTCCAAAAATAGTAAAACTTTGGGAAAAGTTTCTAAATGATGAAATAAACATGTTTGAAAAGGAATTTTTAGAAAATCAATTTTCATTTGTGAAAACCCCCTGTTTTTTAAAAGTGTTCAGAAAACATGTTCTTCGTGAACATGAAAATTGAGATATGACTTGTAAACACGTATATATGTATCATGCATACATTATATATATATATATAATGAAGTATGAAAGAGTTGTAAACATGAAATAAAAACTATTATAATAAAGTTTGATGAAAAATCATTTATATGATAGGAAACGTCAAATCTGTGTTAAGTGTTCATATATTGAGCTTAAATATAAACATACAATATATGTAAGCAAACTAAACTTATACCTAGGTGCATGCACACACATGGACTTGAAACTTTAACGCTTGATTATCGTGTGTTGAATTACCTGTAAAGAGAAAAACAAAACAACAAAAACTAGAGAATAGATTAGCGATAAATTGTTTGACAAATCATCATCAAAACTATAGGGCCAACACTTTCGTGAGGAAGGAAAGAGTCAAAACATGCACAACGGCTAAAATCATGAGAACTGGAAATTTTTAGTCTATTCGACCGCCACGGTCGACCATAGCCGGTCAACCGCTAAGGTCGACCGCGAGACCTGCAGAAAGTTTTTCTCCTGTTTTGAGTTGGTTATGGATTTCTAAAGTGCATATTTATTTTCTCTAGTTTATATATCAAATTTTCACAAATTTCTTAGTTTCTTTAAGAACCCTAACAGCCGCCAAACCTCCATAAACCCTATTTTGATTCTTGGAGAATATTAGAGGCTTTCAAGTGGATTTTCGGGTGATTTTTGGCTTTTGGATTGGAGATCTGCTTTGGCTTGGCATCCTAAATACTTTTCTACAATTTTCAGGTGGGTTCATCTTTGCTAATCCCCCTCCTAGTTTTTAAAATGTTTTTAAATGGTTTTTAACATGTTTATTAGATCCAAATTGACTAGTTTATGAATAAAAGTCAATTCTTTTGTATTATATGTATAAAGACTAGGTCTTTCCATATGAAAAGGTTTGAGAACGAATTTACAGAAGATATTTAAGATCTGAACATGATTTAAATGTTGTTTAATCGGATGAAAGATGATTTGTGCTTTGTTTCAAGTTCATGTGCATGATTTAGGGTTTCAAATATGAATTTCATGTAATTTATCATGTTATATACATTGTGTTGCTCCCTGAAGTTTTTATCTGCTATTTTTATGTTTTCATGCAAGATTCATATCATTTTAATAATGTTTGAATCACCTAAAAATAGCGTGAACACAACACACACAACCAGATTAAGAATCTGAAATTTCGGCTCACAGTCGACCGTGCCCTAGTGGCGGTCGACCGCGTGCAGGACAGAGGCCTACGTAGGCCCTGGAACCCATCGCGGTCGACCGCCGTATAATTGTGGTCGACCGCCAAGTGTATTTTTTGGCCTGTGCATGTTTAAAATCGACTGTTGAGTTTTCGAGCAAGTCTCTCGACCTTGCACTATTATGATATGGTGTTTATAAGTTGTTTACCATCTGAGATGTCAGTAAACACCAGATATGGACACGTACACCGAGATATGTACACATATGGTTAATATGTTGTGTTAATATACTAAATATGAAAAGTATGCAAATATTATGTTTCCGGAATAGGGAGATGAAACCTATTTCCGTAGAACGATTGAGTAAAAGTATTATAAAAGTATCGTCATATTATATTTTCGGGATAGGGAGATGAAACCTATTTCCACAGGGCGATTAAGTAAGAGTATTACAAAAGTATCGTCGTTTTATGTTTCCGAGATAAGGAGATGAAACCTATTGCCGCAGAGCGATTGAGTACGAGTATTACAAGAGTATCGCTAATATATATAAGAGATGCACATTTGTAAGTAATATAAAGTATAATTTTGCTTCCATATTGAATAGCCGTAAGTAGGGTGCTTTCTCTGAGACCGTGACTTACACGACATGGTATGTGGTTGGCTTTTGTTTGGATGAGTTCCTTTTATGTCAAATCCGTCTACCCGAGTGTAGATCAGGATGAGATATTTGTTCTACAGGTTTGAGGTTTGAAGTATTATCTTTGTTGTTTATCATTTATAGAGTTTGGAATTAGTATTTAGGGAGTCACAATTTGAGACATGGTATATACATGAGGGTTTTCTTGTTTGGATTATTTCGCTCGACGTACTAACTCTCGTGTTGTGGATTCCTAAATACTAATCTCTAGTTAGATGTATATGAATGATTCTATATTTATGTACTCTTTATATTTTCTATACACTCCTACCCCTTCTCCTGGGGAGAGGTGGAGATGTTCTCGCTATAGTGCTTTGACGCTCGTTGTCCCCCCCCCCACACCTTTCAAGCAGCGAGTCCAGCGCACGGAGAGTCACAGGCTGATAGGACTTCTTCATAGATTCCATCTAGCTATTTACTATTTTAGTAGTTATTCAGAACTCCACATCTAGCTATTTACTATTTTAGTAGTTATTCAGAACTCCACAGTTAGTTGATTATGTTCAGACTCTAGAATTGTATTACATTTTGTAGAGGCTGAGAGCCGTAGTGATACTTTATTTGACTCATTGTATTTGAGGTTTATTTCAGACTCGGTGATATTTCTATTCTATTTCAGTTAGGCTCATTGATGAGTATTCTCTTATTTCTTCTGTGTATGCTTGGCTTATTCTATTTCTTTTATTTACCTGTCGGTACTTCCACCTATTTGTTGTTTCCACTAGAGAGATAGTGACTGTGATGGTGAAACATATCATAGCATTGTATTTGGTGCTTGGTAGGTTTGACAATCCGGGTTTCCTCTTGGACTGTAGTCTCGCGTGAAACTCGGGGCGTCATAGTTGGTATCAGAGCTCTAGGTTCCAATATCCTTAGGATCATTCCTATGTCATATTGTGGAGTTAGGATAGAGTTTCCTAGGAATCATATATACAGTCCGCTAAGAATTCCTATAATGAGTGAGGACGTATTATATATACGTGAAAAATTACAAATATTTTTTTTATGATGAACTATTTGCTTGAATGATTAAGCATGATATGAATAATGGATGATACGATTTACTTATTGGTATACATTATATCTTTTCCTGCTAGAGATTTTATTTACTGCATAATAAGCTATATTTCTATATTATAGATGTCAGGAAGAGGAAGTGGATGCCGAGGTACTCGTGCTCAGAGAGCTGAGCAAGTTGATAGAGAGCCTGAGCCACAGCAGGCTCCGCAGTACTTAGTGGATCTCATAGCACCATTAGCAGCTCGTCTGGCAGCTATAGAGGAGCAGTTAGCAGATCAGGTTCGATAGGGAACACCCATTCAGTAGGAGATACCAGAGGAGACACTGGTAGTCACACTGCCACTTTCGGTTGATGATAGAGTAGCTGAGTGGGAGGCTTGGCTTCGCCTGATAGAGAGGTACCGGAAGTTGAAGGCTCCAGAGTTCCATGGTTCGATAAATTCTATTGCAGCGCACAAGTGGAAGGAGGATATGAGCAACATTTTGGACATGCTTAATGTAGATACTGTACAGAAATAGAGGCTAGCAGCTTTCAGCCTCAAGGGTGATGCAGGAGGATGGTATCGGCTTCGTTTTACCCCAGAGCAGAGGATGACAGCCTCATGGGAGACTTTTTTGTATTTCTTTGAAGAGCAGTATGTTTTGGTTATAGCGAAAGCCGGAAAGGAGTTAGAGCTGGCTCGATTGGAGCAGGAGGACATATCAGTGACAGATTTTAAGAGTAAGTTCATGTCACTACTTTGATTCACTGGCATGTGGCACACCGAGGAGAGGCAGGCCTAGATGTTCATGATGGGACTTCATCCAGGTTTATACTGATATCTAGTATCTCGGAGATTCCGTTCAGTGCGAGAGGTGGCAGATGCCGCCATAGCTAGGGGTCGGGGTCGCAATTTATGACCCGACCCATCAACCCAACCCGACCCAACCCGTTTATAATGGGTATGGGTCGAATTAAATGGGTCGGGTCATAAACGGGTGAACCCAAACTGACCCATTTATTTAACAGCTGACCCGAACTGACCCGTATAAAGTAAAAGCTGACCTGTATAACACTGCGGATTGAAAATTCGGGTCGTCACTTACCTTTGTCCAGGCGTCCAGCAACCCGTCGTCCCTTCGTCTCTCATAAACGAAGCCCTAGATTTCCCATCACTAAGCTCGAGCGGCGGCGATTGGAGAGAGGTGACGACGAGTGACGGTGAACAAGCGGAGGGAAGCGGCATCGATCGGAGAGCAATGGCAAGCAGCGAGCGGAGAGAATAGTTACCTCATTTCTCGTCAGCGATCTCAGTCGAAGGTCTGCTTCTTCTCTCTCTCTCTCTCTTGAAGCTTCATCAAAAGTAGGGTTTCTTTCATTTTGCTCAAGTTTCTTTAAATTAATTTGATTCAAGCTCAAATGTTCCGTTTCCAGAGTTGATCATTGGCTTTCATGTAAATGAATTTGATCATAGATAATCTATTCCTCTTTCTAGGCTTTCATTCATGCTCATTTGTTGCCAAATTTGTGATTTCTGTTGAATTTTTGGGAGTCTATGATCTACTGATTCTAGTTAATGAGAAAATAATAAAGGTGTCCCCTTTATTATTCTCCTCCAATTCTGTTTAGAATCGGTTAATTTGTGATATTTGTCGAGTTTTATTTAATTTTATGAATGACTTAAATAGATTATGAGCTTTAATTTTATGAATTTTGGGGAGTCTATGATCTACTGATTCTATTTATATCTTGTATGTGTATAATTTCTTGCAACTTCCACATTGTAACGTAAATATAGCTCTTTAGATTGCAAAGTTAATGTAGTTGGAACATAATTTCTCTTTATGACCATCCTTTCCATTCATATTCTAAGATCTATAGATAAACAATTACAAATTATGTTATATTCTTGTACACTTGATAGTGTTTTCTACTTCTAATCTCACTGGCTATTAATATTACCATGCTTATATTCTTGTTTTACCTTATGGTTATCATGAATTTAAGAATAACATTTTTTTATCATTCTTACACAAGCATGAGGGAGAAACGGACGAATATATAGGTACAAAGCAACTTTTTAGCATAATGAAATAATACGTATACTGGATTTTGCCTTGTTTTTGCATCACTCTCTTTGCGTTATTATCAAAACTAATTGTTACTATTGAAACAATCCATTTTGAATGTTATTCACATAATGTCTAAGTAATTACATTGCTCTTATTCACACTTATCTCGAAACAAAGTACAACCTAGATGATCAATTAATAAAACTTTCAGAAAACTTAGTACAAAGCCCCAAAAGATTCGAATTACGTTTCTGGCTTTTCTACTGATTCTATTTATATCTTGTATGTGTATAATTTATTGCAACTTCCACATTGTAGCGTAAATATAGCTCTTTAGATTGTAGAGTTAATGTAGTTGGAACATAGTTTGGAGGAACAAGGGGATATTGGTAGCATTCTCATAACCAATATTATACACTTGTGATAATTGGTAGAGGCTATGTTGGGTAGGCTGCTCTCAGTGTTCATAACCAAGTGTTAATAATCCCTATAGTTTGGTTGCATAAAAATGTATATACCTTGTACTTGACAGGCTCCCATAGAGGTTATATGGACATGATAAACATAGGCAGCTCCTAATTTCAGTTCCTAACCCCTTCATGCCTGTTTTCAGTCTAAACTGGATTTGTTAGACACTTTTACTTGTCAATTTCAAGGAAATTAGAGAAGTTTTAGTGGATTGTGAAAGGGTCAATCTGAATGGTTTCAGTCCTACACTTTTACTAGTCATGCTTCATTCTTACGCTGCTATGCTATCCTTGTATACTTGCATTCTGAATCTTTAGTTTATATGTGATTTTCCCCCTACATAATCTATGGCGCCTTTATGAAATTAACTTGGCTTTTAGACATTGAATGGAGTGGCGCCTTTATGCTTACCAATGCCGGATATACATTATGTTCTTATTTACAATTAACAGTACCTCTTGGAATGCATGACAACCTGCCGGTGTCAATTTTCTGTTTTGCAAGAAAGGGTAATTATCTGCTCCTCCTTAATATCATTAAGGCTCTATACGCTACTCTCAGAGAGGAACCTGCTATTGAAATCAGCAAATAATACATAAGCATGTTGACCTCGCGGTCGCAATTTGTACCTGTTTCTGAAACTGGCAATGAAGTTCTATGATATCATCATCTCTGCCTGAAGTTCATATAGTTCTGCTAAATCTTACCTATTTCAATGAAGAAAGGATAATTTGGCTCTGATAAATTCTGAGTGGTTGCTGAAAATACTTCATTATATATTATTATATATTATATATATATTATTATATAATATATATTATATATAATATATAATCCTATATGATATTATAATAATATTATAATAATATAATATATATATAATTATATATATATTATATATATATATATATATTTATTATATATCTATATATATTATATAGATATATAATGAATATAATGGTGAATATATATATATTATATATATAATATATATAAATATATATATATATACTATATATATATATATAATATATATAGTAGTATATAATATATATATATATATATATATGATATAATAGTATATAATATGTATATATCTATGATATAGTAATTATATATATATATATATTATACTAAATATACATAGTATTATAGATGATATACATATATATATATAAGATATTAATTTAACGTATATATTAGGTATATATATATAGATAGTATATAGAGTATAGTAGATAGTAATACGGGTATATATATATATACTATATATGATTATATATAGATATATATATACTAGTATATATATATAATTATATATATTATATATAGTATAATATATATATTATGATATATAATATATATACGTAGTATTATAATATATATATATATATATATATAATATATATTATATCTATGTATACAGATATCTATAGTATTAATAATTAGTATAGTAGTATACATTATCATGTATAATAGGATATATGAATAATAGTAGTATATATATATACATATATAATATATATTATATATATATTATATATATATAATTAGTAATTAATATATATATAGTATGTATATATTATGACATTAATGGGTATCGTCATTAGGAGGGATTCCTCCTATGACACCTCTTAAATCACATGATGTAGCGACATTGATGGTGTATCCGCTCGGCGTTACTTGATTCTACAGTATTCTAGAAACCCCAAGCACACCAAAGTTTGTAGGAATCCGGCCATCGTTTGACCCTCCAGGCGCAGCCATTGAAAAGTTCTTAGTTCATTCAAAACCGTGTAAATTGATACCATGGATGAAGGTGATCAAACGACAACGGTTCACCCCACCCTCTGCCCACTTGTTTGGGGTTTTAGAATATGTATGATTCAAGCTTTCAACGGAGCGGATCATCCAATTTTCGCTCCAATTATTGTGATTTTAAGAGGCCGTCATAGGAGGAAATCCCCTCTATGACTAAAGATACTCATTAATTATATATATATATATATATATATTAAATAATCATATATATATATAGATATAATATATAATATAGAGAAAGGAGAGAGAGAGAAAGAGAAATGAAGTATGCCTTGGTACAAAGCACAAATTTTGAGCCTTGGTAGTGCAGGTGCTCATTCTCACACTCATTCAATTGGGGGCACCACATTCAACCAATGTGAATGTGGTCCCCCCATTATGAATGAGTGAGATGATAATATGCCAACTCACGTACCAAGCCCACAAATTTCAACAACTTACTTACTGCCCCCCCTCCCCCTCTTGTGCTTTGTACCAAGCATACCCATATTCCTCATAGATACTATACCCTATACTCACCACTATACCTCACTACTCACTAGCTACTACCCTCACCTCTCATATACTACCATTCCTACCGTATACCTACTATCATTATATATATATTATAATATATATAATATATATGTTCATCCCTGAGATAGCCTAAGCTAAAAGCTCTGCTCACGTAAACACTTCATGAGACTAGCCTGCACCTTAATATATATATAGGTTCATCTCCTTGAGCTACTAAAATTGGGAGATTATGCATGTAACATAGATTATGCAGCGGCGCGATAATGTGGTTGTAAATTTTGTCAAAGTGTATGGAATCATGTTAGGATGTATACAGTGTTGTTTGACTCACTGCAACCGCAATGCAAGTGTCAGGTGCATGCACTTCTTCTTGCAGCTGTTTTGTTCAGTTTTAAGATCTTGTGACTTGTAGCAAATGCAGGTGTTTGCTTTGGATTACAATTTTCCTGCAGTTGCAACTTGACTTTTTAAACTTATGCATCAATATCGGGAAGGGAAAAAAGCTTAAATTACCTTTCTCGTCTATTTTTTTTATATTGAACTAAATTTCCTTTTGACATGTATTGGGCTTACTGATTTCTTTTATGAAACAGATGGTCCACACCAAAGTTCTAGACCATCAGGCGGTTCTGGTACTCAAATTGAATTAGGACGGACTGATCATCAGATTGAATTGGTTATGCAGGCTTGATCATCATAGATTATGCAGCGGCCTGATCATCAATATCGCCGCTCATAAATACTTCATTATTGTCTAGGGTTTCTATGCTTTTATGCAGGCTTCCTATGCTTCCCGCGGTGTTCTTCTGTTTGATTTGATATCGACTAAAAGCGTCAAAGTTAAATGGGTGTGGGCTATCTAAAGAGCTTGCAATGCCTTAGAGCTTTGTTGTAAACTTGAAGCTTGAAGGATGACGAGAACTCGGACAAGGTTCTGTATGCGGAAGCAGGCGAAAGTGTACATAGTCAATTTCCTTTTCAGCATCTCGCAATGCCTCTTGGTTCAGTCTTCTTCAGGCGCCTGCAAGATTACAATATTCTGGGTTTGCATGAAGAGCTTATATTACAGCAGCAAACTGCGTTTAGATGAGAACGATTGATGTCATCCCTAATGAAGAGTGATGGACTATGATAATGACAATCAAGTTCCTAACTATTTTGTTGGAAACTTGTGTATATTCTCTTTATTTACTTGTGTTAAATTCTTTGTTGCTAGTTCTTAGTTTAGATTATTATGTGTCTAAAGAGCTGCATCGATGTATTTTTGTTTGTCGATATTTGCAATTCGTTGAAGTACATTTAAATATTGAATATATCTTTGAAATAACTCCATGTTGTAAGTAGTGATAGTTTTTGTCTAAAGGGCTTGCAAGAAGTGTTCTTTTGTGCATGTATAAAATTTTTTATTAGTTATATGTGTTAGGATATGTCTTGTATTTGATAAACAGGTCATTTGGGTTATATGGGTCGAGTCGGATAACCCGTTTAATAAACGGGTCAGATCACATTGACCCATTTATTAAACGGGTCGGGTCGGGTCACACTTATACGGGCCGTGTTAAATTTTATATGGGTCGGGTCGGGTCGGGTCGACCCGTTTGCCACCCCTAGCCATAGCCAAGAGACAGACACAATTATATTTATCAAGGGTAAGATGGAAATGCTAAGTCAGGACAATCTGGGGATAAAGGTAAGGGTAAGAGACCTTTTACAGGCTCAAAAGGACCCCCAGCATCAGAATAAGGTTTTACATCAGCAGGGTCTCCATAAGAAGGGCAACCAGCAGGATCAGAGGGCGCAACAGTAGCGCCGATTTCATGGAGTTTGTTTCAATTGCAACAAGCCAGGTCACAGAGCAACAGAGTGCCACAGCGCACCCGTAGCAGGCCAATAGGGCAGGAATCTATAGCAGCAGTAGAACCGCACTCAGGGTCACGTTCAGGGTCAACAGTTGAGTATTGAGGTACCTCCAGCAGTCTCGAGGATTGAGGGATAGGTACGAGTGATTCAGGAGATCCAACAGGGACATATAGTCCCATATGTTCCAGGTGATGCAGCACAGCCGACTGGTAGAGTGTATGCTTTTATTCCTCGCGATCATGGCACGAGAAGGACGGTGGTGGAAGGTACTTTCCTTGTGAATTCATTTCCAGCACGTATTCTTTTTGACTCTGGTGCTTCGCATTCTTTTATCTCCTATGATTTTTCGGTAAGTCTCCAGCTTGTGGCGCATCTATTAGGTTTCCCTTTATCTGTATCTACTCCTTTAGGGGAGACGTCTCTTTTAGAGAGTGTTTGTAGGAGATGTATCGTCAGCTTGGACAGTTCTGAGTTCATGATAGACCTGATTATGTTGCGTATGTCTGAGTTCGATATTATCCTTGGTATGGATTGGCTATCTTCTTACCATGTGAGAATCGACTGTTTTGCGAAGACAGACAGTTTGCGAACTTTTGATGGATCTGAGTTATTGGTAGCGACCTCCAGAAGAAACCAGTTTGTTGAGTCATATCTCGCATACATCGAGGAGGTGATGTTACAGGATCGGGGCGCAGATTTGAGTGAGACGTGAGTAGTCTTAGAGCACCAGGATGTCTTTCAGACATACCAGGATTACCTCCGGTGAGGGAGGTCAAGTTTTGCATAGAGTTGCAGCCAGGCACCATGCCGATTTCCCGAGCTCTTTATCGTATGGCGCCTGCTGAGATGAGGTAGCTACAGATCCAGCTAGATGAGTTATTATCTCAGGGATTCATTCGACGGTCGACGGAGTCATTCTCCATGGGGAGCACCGATCCTCTTTGTGAAGAAGAAGGACGGGAGTATGCAATTATGCATTGATTATCGCAAGTTGAACAAGATCACTATCCGAAACAGGTACCCATTACCAAGGATCGATGACTTGTTCGGCCAGTTACAGGGGGCTCAGTGTTTTTCAAAGATAGATCTTCGTTTCGGTTATCATCAGTTGCGGGTTCGAGATATGGATATTCCCAAGACTGCCTTCTTGACTCGCTATGGATCATTCGAGTTTCTTGTCATGCTATTTGGGATAACCAATGCACCCGCAGTATTCATGGATTTGATGAATCAGGTTTTCTGTCCATACTTGGACCAGTTTGAGATAGTTTTCATCGACGACGTTCTCATCTATTCGAGATCGGAGGCCGAGCGAGCACGAGCAGCATTTGAGTCTGGCATTACAGACTTTGCAGGATTCACCAGTTGTATGCCAAATTCAGTAACTGTGAATTCTGGTTATCAGATGTTAGATTTTTGGGCCATGTCATCAGCCAGGAGGGCATTGCAGTAGATCCGGCTAAAGTAGAGGCCATACTTGATTAGGAACCACCGAAGACAGTTACCGAGATTCGTAGCTTCTTAGGTCTAGTAGGCTATTACAGGAAATTTATTCAGGACTTCTCGAAGATCGTGACGCCACTTACATGCCTTACTAAGAAGGGTGTACAGTTTATTTATGCCACAGAATGCCAAGAGGCCTTTGAGACATTGAAGACTAAGTTGACTTCAGATCTAGTATTGATTATTCCCAACAGTGATAAGACTTTTGTTGTCTACACGGATAAATCTTTATCAGGTCTTGGAGGTGTATTAATGCAAACCCAAAGAGTTGTAGCCTATATTTCGAGACAGTTGAGGACTCGTGAGCAAAATTATCTCACGCATGATTTAGAGATGGCAGCAGTGGTCTTTACATTGAAGGTATGGAGGCACTATTTGTACGGAGTACAGTTTAAATTATTCATAGATCACTAGAGTTTGAACTACCTCTTCTCATAGAAAGAACTCAACCAGAGACAAAGTTTGAAGTATCTCTTCTCATAGAAAGAACTCAACCAGAGACAATGGCGATGGATAGAGTTTATTAAGGATTATGAGTTCGCTATACAGTATCATCCGGGAAAGGCGAACGTGGTAGCAGACACGTTAAGCAGGAAGTGTCGTCGCGGGCTAGCAGTTTTGAGGTGTTCACTATATCAGGATCTTTATACCCTCAGTCATTATGATTTCAGGCCAGAGATTGGTGGGAGCAGTGTTTTCTTAGGAGTTTTATCAGTACAACCGTCTTGGGGAGATAGAGTAGTCAGAGCTTAGTTAAAGGATTCGTGGAATTAAACCCGCAAGGGGGAGATCTCCAAAGAACCCAATGATGATTGGACTATTAGAGTAGATGGAGGCCTTCGGATGAAGGGCAGGATTGTCATGCCGAACAATCTACAGCTGAAGAGGGAATTTTTTGACGAGGCACATCACAACAGATATACAGTGCACCCAGGCACAACAAACATGTACAAGGATATGAAGAGGCATTTTTTGTAGAGTGGTATGTGCAGAGAAATTATAGATTATGTGGCTAAATGTTATACCTGCCAGCAAGTTAAGGTAGAACATCAGAGACCTAAAGGAACTCTACAACCTTTACCCATTCCCGAGTGGAAGTGGGCAGATATTTTCATGGATTTCATAGTAGGGTTGACTGGATCAAAGAAAGGAAATGATTTTATTTGGGTGATAGTAGACAGATTGACAAAGTTGGCGCATTTCTTACCTGTGAGGATGACTTATACGGCGGACACCTATGCGAGGATTTTTATTCGAGAGATTGTCAGATTGCATAGAGTTCCGAAGACGATTGTATCAGATCGAGACTCAGTCTTTCCATTCTATTTCTGGAGGAGTTTTCAAGATGCTTTTAGCAGCCAGTTATCATTTATCAATGTATTTCACCCCCAGACAGATGGTCAGACCGAGAGGGTGAATTAGGTATTGGAGGATATGATGAGAGCATGTGTTATAAATTTTTAGGGTAGCTGGGAGGATCATGTTAAACCCTAGAGGGGGGTGATTAGGGTCTTATGCTAATCTAATCCGATTTTATGTCAATTAAAACTAATTAACAAGTTATCATAGCAAGTATAAAATACAACAAGATATGTGAGCTAGGATAGGTGATATACACAAGGGTAAACAAAATAAACAAGATAGTGGATGCTATAAATAATGAGCAATGGACAATGCCGATAAGAAATATAAACATAAGAGAAGTGCGCCAAATCAAACTCAAACACACGATATGATCACGGAGTTCGGACCTTTCATCCTACGTCTCCGCTCCTCACTCCCGGGGTGAAATCCACTAACATAACCGGGTTTTCTATGCTCACCCGAATAACGTTTACACCTCATAATGTCGGTTTTCAACGCTCACCGATCAACATTCACAAACACTCACACTCGGTTTTCTAGCCAACCGAAAACTTCACAACTACACAATTGATCTCCATGAGATCACACTCACAATTAAGCACGAATACAACAATAGTTGTTCTCTACAATGGGGGTCTGTGTAACAATAAGATTTATTAAATCTAAACTCAATGTAAAAACTACCTTTAAAGAAAGATAATCAAACAAATATGTAAATGTAAAGCTAGATATGAGTTTAGAAATTCTTCTTTGAAAAACAAGATGGAGAGATGGATTAAGATGAAGCCTAAACAATGTAGATGATCTCCTCCACTTGTGAAACAGTCTTCATAAACTAAACTCTTTTAAAACACACAAAACAAACTTTAAAATCCTTGTTAAACTTGTTTAAAACATTCTCATTGTCTATGGAGAGCTGAAGGCAATAGGGTATTTATACCCACTCAAAACTTCAGCAAAAACCCCACTAAAATGACAACAAAGCCCCCAGAAAAACATCTCAGAAAATAGCCGTTGGAAAGCCAACGGTCAGAGCGGCAGTCGACCGTGGAAAACTCTCGGTCGACCGCAAGTAGCAAAAAGGCCAGGGTTTGGCTCTGGACAATAGCCGGTCGACCGTGGCAGTCGACCGTGAAACTCTCTGGACTGCATCCAGTCGACCGTCACGGTCGACCATGAGCCATCAAGAAACAAACTGAGTCTCTGGACTCAGGGGCGGTCGACCGTGGCGGTCGACCGCAAACTGATACTAGAAATGACAGGTTTGAAAGTTGTTTTCTGAATTTAAAACCCTGTTTAAAAATATCAAACAAATTCCAAAAAATATAAAACTTTAGAAAATAATTGTAGACATGATAATACACATGCTACAAAAACTGGTTTTTAAAAAGGACCTCCCAAATGAAAAATATCATTATTTTACAAAATAGTCCAAAACATGAAAATGTGAACATATGAGTTTTGACATTTTAGCTTAACCATGTTTTGAAACAATAAAAAATGATTTTATAGACTTAATAAAAGATGTATATAATTATTGCTAAGTCCAAAACTTGAGAATACAATATTTTCACAAAATTATATATTTTTGCAAACTTTTCAAAAGCAATAAATATGATTTCATTAAATATAAACTTGATATTGATAAAATCATATATAAGCATGTAAACATGAAATAAAAATGTATTTTCCAATTATATTCAATTGTTTCATATTTAAACTTAAAAAACTATCAAACCAAAACATATATGTATATATATAACTATATATATACAAAATCAAAACGTGTATGTATGTATATGATTGAGCTTAAAGTACTAACACACATAATATAAAACCTAAAACTAAATGTACCCAAGCTATGATCTTGATCTTCAATAAGCTCTTCTTGGTAAACTTGCGGATGAAGCTTGAACTTAGATCTTGAACTTGAATTGCATAGGCTTCACTCCACAATTCCGCCAACCTTCATTGTATATGATCGTGAATGCACAATTCCATCAATCCTTCAACTCGTTGTTTGTCTACAATAAATAGAAATACACAAACACTAGACAAATAATATTAGTGGTAAATTGTTTGTTAAACATCGTTAAAATAAAGAGGCTAACAGATCACATCTCATTGATTAAATTTGCATATAATAACAGTTATCAAGCTACCATCGGGATGGCGCCATACGAAACCTTGTAGGGAGGCATTGCAGATCACCTATATGTTGGGCACAGCCAGAGGATAGTCTATTACTTGACCCAGAGCTGGTTAGGCAGACCACAGAAAAGGTGGCATTGATTCGGGGGCGCATTCTTGCTGCACAGAGTCGACAAAAGAGTTATGCAAATCGTCAAAGATGACCCTTAGAATTTCAGGTCGGAGACTTAGTTTTGTTGAAAGTATCACCGATGAAGGACGTTCAGTGATTCGGTAGACGGAGGAAGCTTGACCCGAGATATGTTGGTCCCTTCAGGATTATCGAGCGTATTGGAGTTGTTTCTTATAGATTAGACCTTCCAGCATCGATGTCAAGCATACACGATGTCTTTCATATTTCGATGCTTAAAAAGCATTTGCTTGATGAAGAGCAGCAGAGAGTGATTGATTCACTAGAAATTAAGATCCAGGATGATTTAACTACAGTAGAGATTCTAGTATGTATTCTTGCTAGAGAGAATAAAAAGCTTAGAAATAAGGTCATTCCTTTAGTGAAAGTCCAGTGGAACCGGTAAGGAGTCGAAGATATTTCTTGGGAGCGCGAGGAGGATGTACGTCGTGACTACCCACACCTGTTTGAACAGGTAATATGTTGATATTTTAAATGTGCTCATATGCATTGATTGATGTGATTGCATGTGCTGTTTAGACACGTTTATACTTATAGCTAGAATCGGTCATTTAACACTTAGCTCTTAATTATTCAGAATATATGGTATATATATGGGGGGTTCCTTGTTTGGATTTTTTACCCGACGTACTAATTCCGTCTAATTAGGGGTTAAGTGAGGATGCAAATATTCTAGATTTGTTAAGTTTAAACGTGGTTTATGATTCATATCTAGGGATTAATGGCACCAAATGTGTACGGGAGGGTTTTCTTGTCTGGATTATCCCCTCTTAGTACTTTTCTCATATTATTAATTCCTAAGATACGACTATGAAATTTCGAGGACGAAATTCTCTTAAGGGGGTGAATGTAAAACCCCAAAAATTTGTGATATATATATATATATATATATATATATATATATATATATATATGAATGAATGATCATGATATATGGATATTTATTTTGATAAATACATTTAAATGGTATGTGAGTAGTATACCATGTGTTTTGAGTATAAGCAAGTTCTTTCATGAGGAAGGAAAGAATCGAAACATGCATAACGGCCAAAATCATGAGAACTGGAAATTCCCAGTCCGATCGACCGCCACGGTCGACCGCGAGACTTGTAAAAAGTTTTGCTCTTGTTTTGAGTTGGTTTCGGATTTCTGAAGCCCATATTCATTTTTTCTAGTTTATATATCAAATTTTTCACGAATTTCTCAGTTTCTCTAAGAACCCTAACAGCCACCAAACCCTCACAAACCCTATTTTAATTCTTAGAGAATATTAGAGGCTTTCAAGTGGATTTTCGGGTGATTTTTGGCTTTTGGATTGGAGATCTGCTTTGGCTTGGCATCCTAAATATTTTTCTATAAGTTTCAGGCGAGTTCATCTCTGCTAATCCCCCTCCTAGTTTTTAAAACGTTTTTAAATGGTTTTTAACATGTTTATTAGAGATAAATTGACTAGTTTATGAATAAAAGTCAAATTTTTTGTATTATATGTATAAAGACTAGGTCCTTCCAGGTGAAAACGTTTAAGAATGAATTTACAAAAGATATTTAAGATCTGAACATGATTTAAATGTTGTTTAATCTGATGAAAGATGATTTGTGCTTTGTTTCAAGTTCATGTGCATGATTTAGGGTTTCGAATATAAATTTCATGTAATTTATCATGTTATATACATTGTGTTGCTCCCAGAAGTTTTTATCTACTGTTTTCATATTTCCATGCAAGATTCATATCGTTTTAATCATGTTTGAATCACCTAAACATTGCGTGAACACAACACACACAACTAGATTGAGAATCTAAAATTTCGGCTCACGGTCGACCGCGCCCTAGCGGCGGTCAACCGTGTGTAGGACAGAGGCCTACGTAGGCCCTAGAACCCATCGCGGTCGACCGCCGCATAATCGCGGTCGACAACCAAGTGTATTTTTTGGCCTGTGCATGTTTAAAATCGGCTGTTGAGTTTTTGAGCAAGTCTCTCGACCTTGCACTGTTATAATACGATATTTATAAGTTATTTAACATCTGAGATGTCAGTAAACACCAGATATGGACACGTACATCGAGATATGTACACATATGGTTAATTTAACATCTGAGATGTCAGTAAACACCAGATATGGACACGTACATCGAGATATGTACACATATGGTTAAAATATGTTGTGTTAACATACTAATTACACCAGATATGGACACGTACATCGAGATATGTACACATATGGTTAAAATATGTTGTGTTAACATACTAATTATGAAAAGTATATAAATATTATGTTTCCGGGATAGGGAGATGAAACCTATTTCCGCAGGGCGATTGAGTAAAAGTATTACAAAAATATCGTCATATTATGTTTCCAGAATAGGGAGATGAGACATATTTCCGTAGGGAGATTGAGTAAGAGTATTACAAAAGTATCGTCATATTATGTTTCCTGGATAGGGATATAAAACCTATTACCGCAGAGCGATTGAGTAAGAGTATTACAAGAGTATCGCTAATATATATAAGAGATGCACATTTGTAAGTAATATAAAGTACAATTTTGCTTCCATATTGAATAACCATAAGTAGAGTGCTTTCTCTGAGACCGTGGCTTACATGACATGGTATGTGGTTGGCTTTTGTTTGGATGAGTTCCTTTTATGTCAAATCCGTCTACCCGAGTGTAGATCAGGATAAGATATTTGTTCAACAAGTTTGAGGTTTGGAGTATTATCTTTTTGTTTGTTATTTATCATTCATAAAGTTTGGAATTAGTATTTAGGGAGTCACAATTTGAGACATGGTATATACATGAGGGTTTCCTTGTTTGGATTATTTCGCTCGACGTACTAACTCTCGTATTATGGATTCATAAATACTAATCTCCAGTTAGATGTATATGAATGATTCTATATTTATGTACTCTCTATATTTTCTATACACTCCTACCCCTTCCCCTGGGGAGAGGTGGAGATGTTCTCGCTATAGCGCTTTGACGCTCATTGTTTTCCCCCTTTCAGGCAGCGAGTCCAGCGCACGGAGAGTTGCAGGCTGATGAGACTTCTTCATATATTCCATCTAGCTATTTACTATTTTAGTAGTTATTCAGAACTCCACAATTAGTTGATTATGTTCAGACTCTAGATTTGTATTACATTTTGTAGAGGCTGAGAGCCGTAGTGAGACTTTATTTGACTCATTGTATTTGAGGTTTATTTCAGACTCAGAGATATTTCTATTTTATTTTAGTTGAGCTCATTGATGAGTATTCTCTTATTGCTTCTGTGTATGCTTGGCTTATTCTATTTATTTTATTTGCCTGTCGGTACTTTCACCTATTTGTTGTTTCCACTAGAGAGATAGTGACTGTGATGGTGAAATATGTCATAGTATGGTGTTTGGTGCTTGGCAGGTTTGACAATTCGGGTTTCGCCTTGGACTGCAGCCTCGCTTGAAACTCGGGGTGTCACAGTTGGCAAACCTCGTCCTTGATGTTGAGCCTCGCTGCGTGGCGAGCCTCGTCTTTGATGTCAAGGCTCGTTGTACGGCAAGTCTCGTCTTCGACGTTGAGCCTCGCTGCTTGACGAGTCTCGTCTTTTATGGTGCGAGGGCCTCGGCTGAATGGCTAGCGCTCGGTCTCGTGATTAGTTGCGAGCCTGCGCTATATGGCGAGCCTCGTCTCTAAAAAATGAGTTTCAATGCTTTCAGGCGAACTTTTGAATGATGTTTGTCTTCACGTGTGACTCTCGTCTTCCTTCTAGCATTTTTGGGTGTCTACAGTTGCCTGTAAGGAGCTCGAGGACAAACCGCCTCTTGACTCAGTTTTGTGAGTGGGTCGACAAAGGACGCCTTTCGACTCAGCCCCTCCTAGTAAAGGGCCGAGTGAAGATGTTACTGGATTCTCGCCTAGCCTAGGGTCGAGTTGAGATGAAGCTGAGCCAATTTGGGATATGTGTCGACTCCTGAAGGAGGATTAACACTTAGGTTATTTTATGTCATAACAATAATCATGCCTTTTTAGTCTATGATTAATATTTGCCAGCCTAAAGTAATGCGTCAAATCATAAAAATTATAATATAATAATACTCATTCATCAAAACCTTATATAATCAATTAACTTCCACTATAAACATAAAAGATTAAAATATATTATATAATAAATTAGAATATTTCATTCAATTGAAAAAAGTTCAGGAAAGTTACCAATATTTGATATCTGTTATCAAAATTTTCTTTAAAATTGAATCTACCACTTCCAATCACGATCTAAAAATTAAACATAATATATAATGATATTTTTAAAAACTACATCGTAATACAAATCTACCAATTATTGAAAATTTATCAATTACAATCAAACATAGAAATAACTTCTACACCAATTTACCTAATATTAATCTAAATATGAATGATACTGCTGCCAAAACATGTTTTTATCAACCTGTTATTTGACAAATAGATAGGCAATCAATATATCATCATAATAAAACCAAATAGCATAACAAATTCAGAGAATTATCCTATGATAACATGGAATTTTTGAATAATATGAGATTCTGATTAAAATAAATAATATTTTTAGCAATATAAAAATTTTGAAATTTAGAATTTTAGATGTTACCAAAATACTAAAATTTTGAATTTTTGTAATTTGTTACTAGATAAATTGCTCATTTCTAGAAAAACGCAAATAATAAATTTGGTAATTTGTCACTCAATACCTATTTTTAGTAATTACCTATTTTTAGAAAATTCTAAAATAAAAAATTTTGAATAAAATTAGATTTTTAGAAATAACTAAAAATAAAAATCCAATATTTAATATTTCAAAAAATGTAAATTACTAATTTTCAAAATTAGAATAAGATTGTAATTTAAAATTTGAAGTAAAATTAGATTTTTTTTTTTAAATTTGAAATTACAGACATTTTGAGCCAAAAAAACTTGAAAAATTCAAAATTTTACTATTTTAAAAAAATATAAATTACTATTTTGAAAAATTAGGAGCAAGATTGTAATTTGAAATTTTGATTTTTAAATTTTTTAGATATTCTAAGAATAAAATATAAAATTTTGAAATCTAATATTTCAAAAATGTAAATTACTATTTTCAAGATTAGGAATAGGATAAAAATCTAAAAATTTTAATTTTAAAAATATCATTATTATAATAGCATTTGAAATCTTCACATCTGCATGTACATCTCCAACTACAGCAGAATCAAATTGTAATTGATCAATGAGAAATCATGATAATTGTAATAGTGTAGAAGTGATGCACACTAAATTTTGAATGCCTCCGAAATAAATCCAATTTACAACTTATACTGAATTGCTTCTTTGTGTAACCTATTTGAGCCTAAAAATTTCATTTGTTGCTTTTGATAAATAAAGAATATACATCTTGTCTAGTTCTTTCCTTTAGAACTCTCCTCAATTAGAAATCATGACATTTGTTACACAACTTCTAATTACAGTATAGATGTGCCCGTCAATAGATGGATTTTAAGGGGGTGTTTGGTTCAATTTTTACAAATTATAGGAAATGATTTCCACCCAAAATATGATTTCCTTGTATTTCTTAAAAAAATTATAGGAAAAGTTTTGAGAAGTCAAAATGTACTAATTTTCTTTTTTCTTTTACTTTGTTTGTTTGGTTCAAAACAAGAAAATGACCCATAAGTTTATAGAAAATAGCAAGATTTTCTATAATTTGTAGAAATGAACCAAACACCCACCATATTTATAGAAAAGTGTCAACTTTATAGAAATTTGTAAATGTGATGTCAGATTTCTGGGTGATTTCCGTCTATTTTAAGAGAAAATTGATTTTTATAAATTTTGGTACTTTTTGGTGTTTTATAGAAAACATTTCTGTAAAATTTTTTGAACCAAACACAATTTACGAAAATCTACAGAATATTTTTAATTACAGACTTGCCATTGTCAGACATTTTGAAAAAACTTTTCTATAAAATTGTGCAACCAAACACCACCTAAAACTCAAATTAAAAGGAATTTGTGATCTTTCTAAAATGTTAGTGAAGACAAGGAAGCATACTTTATATTCTTTAGGGTATCTTCTTTTGAAGTTATCTTTGGTCTTAGACCATGAAAAGGAATTTGCTTTTTGCAATAAATATAGTGAATAATCTAATGTATAACCCTATGTAGATGATTGAATGAATAATTGCCTTGTCACTTAAATTGAAAGAAATGTCTTTGGTATTATGATCAATGAGAAAATTATACAACATTATCAAAACATAGAAAACACAAGGGAATAATTTTGAAGAATTTTAATAAGGTATTTTGTTTTGATATCATTAATATTTATGTAAAAATAGCATATACTTGTTATACTACTACTAGACTTATAGCCTTGCCCTAGTGACTAAAGTTTCTGGATCTACTAATGTACATGACTATCTTTTCGAAACTCATTTAGCAAAATGAGCCATAATGACATACTTAGTATTTCCAGATAAAATTTATTAAAGAACATTTTTACTCCAACATTTAAGAATAATGTTTTTAATAATGTATTTTGTTTTGATATCATTAATATTTAGGTAAAAATAGAATATACATGTTATACTACTAGACTTGTAGTCTTGCCCTAGTGACTAAAGTTTCTGGATCTACTAATGTACATGACAATCTCTTCGTAACTCATTTAGCAAAATGAGTCACAATGTCATACTTAGTATTTCCAGATAAAGAACTTTTTTACTCCAATATTTAAGAATAATGTTTTTAATAAGGTATTTTGTTTTGATATCATTAATATTTAGGTAAAAATAGCATATACTTGTTATACTACTAGACTTGTAGCCTTGCCCTAGTGACTAAAGTTTATGGATCTACTAATGTACATGACAATCTCTTCGTAACTCATTTAGCAAAATGAGCCACAATGTCATACTTAGTATTTCCAGATAAAATTTATTAAAGAACTTTTTTACTCCAACATTTAAGAATAATGTTTTTAATAAGGTATTTTGTTTTGATATCATTAATATTTAGGTAAAAATAGCATGTACTTGTTATACTACTAGACTTGTAGCCTTGCCCTAGTGACTAAAGTTTTTGGATCTACTAATGTACATGATAATCTCTTCGTAACTCATTTAGCAAAATGAGCCACAATGTCATACTTAGTATTTGCAGATAAAATTTATTAAAAAACTTTTTTACTCTAACATTTTAAGAACAATGTTTTTAATAAGGTATTTTGTTTTGATATCATTAATATTTAGGTAAAAATAGCATATACTTGTTATACTACTAGACTTGTAGCCTTGCCCTAGTGACTAAAGTTTCTGGATCTATTAATGTACACGACAATCTCTTCGTAACTCATTTAGCAAAATGAGCCACCATGTCATACTTATAATTTCCAGATAAAATTTATTAAAGAACTTTTTTACTCCAACATTTAAGAATAATGTTTTTAAATAAGGTATTTTGTTTTGATATCATTAATATTTAGGTAAAAATAGCATATAATTGTTATACTACTAGACTTGTAGCTTTGCCCTAGTGACTAAAGTTTCTGGATCTACTAATGTAGAAATTATGGCTTATTAAAATTCTTTATTAGTTATGAGATAATTGAAGAGTGCACTTACGAACTTATCTAAAAGCACAACACCATAAGAAAATATGAGGAAGGAAAAAAAAAGAGTCAATTTCTAAAGCTAAACAGTATAAATGCTTAAACCTCTTTGCATAAATGATTTTCCCGATATCAGTCGTCCATTTTCAATATTTTGGATTAGTCCCTCGCATCATTGAAATTGCTATTGTATACCTGAAGTCTTGATCGGAGGGCTTAAGCTGGGGACATTAGTACCCTCTGTTATGCAAACATGAAAACTTTCATCTATAAATTATCCAATATCGTTAAGATGCTAATTTTATAACTTTCTAGCTATTAAATTTGATAAACTTAATGTTAAATATATCAAAATTTTATTTTTCAAGTAGAATCAGAAAATGTTTTAAACTAGAATAGAATTTGAGTAGGATTCACAGGAGATTTAACAAATATTATTGCCTGAAAAGGTTTAAAATTATTTTGTGAATGTTATAGGAGAATTTTTCGGATGAAAAGTTTCACGTTCACATAACATCAGAAAGTACTAAAG
The DNA here is from genome assembly GCF_001876935.1 of Asparagus officinalis. Lineage (NCBI taxonomy): Eukaryota > Viridiplantae > Streptophyta > Magnoliopsida > Asparagales > Asparagaceae > Asparagus > Asparagus officinalis. The sequence goes on along the minus strand of NC_033798.1, from coordinate 34,517,732 downwards.
TGCTAAGTTTAAACAACTCTGGAGACATAAATGTTAGATCTACATCATAAAACTTGAGATCTAAAACCATATAGCCATGATTAATTCAAAGAGATTAACAAAATCAAAAGAGAGCGGAAGCTTATACCTGAATCCATTGCTTGATCTTGATTTTGGGTTTTGGATCTTCTAACCTTAGGGTTTTCTCTTTAGCCGAATTTCTCTCTTAGATGGGGGTGAAGAGAATTAGAGAATGTAACCCTAGGTTAGGGACCATAACCCCTTATTTATAGATGTTGTACTTTTGTAATTTAGCCCCTCAATAAATTACAATTACAACCTGGTATCTGCACATATGACCCCATGATCATTTAAATACCAAATTAACCCAACTTAATTGATCACTTCAGTGGGTTATCCTGAAAGATAGCAATACACAATGATTAATCATATGTGCCCACAAATAGATTTATTAGATTAAATCCAACAATCTCCCACTTGGGCACCATATGATTCCTTAAATTGTGTATAACCTTATGAGCTCAAAAATGCTATCACTGAAAAGGTATTTCCGAACAATCTCGTCCATTGACTATATCAATATAGGATCAAAGCGGCCTTCGTCACATTTATCGTGACTCGACCCATCAATGGTCACATATACCAATACAATCAAACGACATAGATCAATCATGGATGTGCAGCATGAAAATTACATGCAATGTGATCAGTACATGTCTATTTTCAACTGGTCCTCCTTAGTGAGGTCAAAACCAAACATAATGTAACAGAGTGTCTTAACTGAAAACTTTATTCTGATCAGACAATACAAACAAACATAAAGCACCACAAATACAAACTCCCACTAAAACATAATATCCTCAAATAATACCACACCCATATGAGCAGTATGCTCATGAAAGACCTTAGGTGGCAGTCCCTTAGTAAGAGGATCAGCTATCATGGAGTTTGTCCCAATGTGCTCTATGGATATCTGTCCACTCTGTACCCTTTCTTTCACAACCAGGAACTTAATGTCAATATGTTTTGACTTAGTTGAGCTCCTGTTGTTATTGGAATACATTACTGCAGATTTATTGTCACAATATAACCTTAGTGGTCTTTCAACATTTTCCAAAATGCGCAGTCCCGTGACAAAATTTCGCAGCCATATTCCCTGATTGGATGCCTCATAGCAAGCTACAAATTCTGCTGCCATAGTGGAGGAAGCTACTAGTGTTTGTTTGACACTTTTCCATGATATAGCTCCTCCTGCTAACATATAAATGTAGCCTGATGTAGACTTCCTGCTATCTTGGCATCCAGCAAAATCAGAGTCCGAATACCCAATGACCTCTAATTTCTCTGATTTTCTGTATGTGAGCATGTAATCTTTTGTTTTCTGAAGATACCTCATAACCCTTTTGACTGCTATCCAATGATCCATACCAGGGTTGCTTAAGTATCTGCCTAACATCCCAACAATGTACGCAATATCCGGACGCGTACATACCTGAGCATACATTAGACTTCCTACAGCCGAAGCATAAGGAATCTTCTGCATTTCCTGAATTTCAAGGTTACCTTTAGGGCACTGATTGAGACTAAACTTGTCTCCTTTAGCAACAGGGGTGTCACCTGGTCTGCAATCTTGCATGCCAAACCTTTTAAGTACCTTATCGATATAGCTCTTTTGTGATAATCCAAGAATACCCCGAGAGCGATCTCGATGTATCTGGATCCCTAATATAAAAGAGGCGTCCCCAAGATCTTTCATCTCAAAATTCTTTGATAGAAATCTCTTGGTTTCGTGCAACATGCCTATATCATTAGTGGCAAGCAAGATGTCATCCACATACAGAACCAGAAAAATATACTTACTCCCACTGAACTTGTGATATACACAGTCATCAACAATGTTCATCTCAAAACCGAACGAGATAACTATTTGTTGAAACTTATGATACCATTGACGAGGAGCTTGCTTGAGTCCATAGATGGATTTCCTTAATTTGCAAACCATATTCTTTGGGTCTCCTGACACAAAGTTTTCTGGTTGCACCATATAAATCATCTCATCAATGTCTCCATTGAGAAATGCAGTCTTAACATCCATCTGATGTAACTCAAGATCATAATGAGCAACAAGTGCCATGATTATTCTGAAAGAGTCTTTCGATGAAACCGGAGAGAAAGTCTCTGTATAATCAATGCCTTCCTTTTGAGTATAGCCTTTAGCCACAAGACGCGCCTTATACCTCTCCACATTACCGTTTGCATCCCGCTTGGTTTTAAAAATCCATTTACAACCAATTGGTTTTGCACCTTCTGGCAATGGGACAAGTTCCCAAACCTTATTGTCTTGCATAGACTTATACTCTTCATTCATGGCATCAATCCACTGTTGAGAGTTAGAACTTTTCATGGCCTGAGAGAAGTTGATTGGATCATCTTCTAACATTCCACTACTTTCCTCATGTTCTTGGAGAAATACAATATAATCATCCGGAATAGCATTTCTCCTTTCTCTCGTGGATCTCCTTAATGGCACTGGTTCTTGAGGTTGTTGAGTTTGTTCTTCTGGAACAGGGAGTTGTTCAACATTATCATCTTGAGGTTCCGGATTTACTTCTTGAGCAACAACAGGTATAGGAACCTGAATATTGTCAAAAGTAACTGTATGGATTGGATCTGAAGCCAATTCCTCCTCAAAACTAATGTCTCTAACCTTATTTCTCCCCCCAAACTCAACATCCTCAAAGAATGTTGCTGTTCCCGTCTCAAAAATATTCCTTATAGTGGGATCATAAAACTTATAGCCCCTAGAGCGATCAGGGTACCCAATAAAGTAGCTGCTAACTGTTTTGGAGTCCAATTTCTTTTCATTTGGCCTATAAGGCCTTGCCTCAGCTGGACATCCCCAAATATGTAAATGCTTTAAACTGGGCTTTCGACCAGTCCAAAGCTCATAAGGTGTTTTAGCAACTGCTTTACTTGGTACTCTATTCAGAATGTAAGCTGCTGTCTTAAGTGCTTCTCCCCAGAGTGACTCTGGTAAAGAAGAATGAGCAATCATACTTCTTACCATATCCTTAAGAGTCCTGTTTCGTCTTTCAGCTACACCATTCATGCTAGGTGAACCCGGCATAGTGTACTGTGGGACGATACCGCATTCCTCTAGGTATCTAGCAAATGGTCCTGGACGTTGTTCACCTGAACCATCATATCTACCGTAGTACTCACCACCACGATCAGATCTGACGGTTTTAATTCTTCTGTTGAGTTGATTCTCAACTTCAGCTTTATAGGCTTTGAACATGTCCAGAGACTCAGATTTTTCATGAATAAGATATAGGTGCCCATAACGTGAGTAATCGTCTATGAATGATATAAAATATTGTTGACCATTCCAGGATTCCGTAGGGAATGGCCCACAAATATCCGTATGTATCAATTCTAAGACATCCGAAGATCTGTTGGCACCTAATCTCTTCACTTTGGTCTGTTTTCCCTTGATACATTCAACACATACGTCGAAGTCCGAAAAATCAAGGGAATCCAAAATGCCATCAGACACAAGACGCTCAACTCTACCTTTTGAGATATGACCTAAGCGCTTATGCCATAATGTCGCCGAATTTTCCTTATTTAATTTACGCTTAGTACCACGTGATTCCACATGCAAGGATTCATTGTAAGAAGCAATTGTATCAAGCAAATATAGGTTGTCATAAATACTCAAGTAACCGGTTCCCACAACATTTGAATTAAAAGATAAACTGAATTGACTGTTTCCAAATGAACAAGAATAACCTGATTTGTCCAATACAGAAACAGAAACCAAATTCCGTCTAAAAGACGGTACTACAAAAGTATCTTTTAAATCCAAATAATAACCAGTTCCTAACAACAACCTAAAGTGCCCAATTGCTTCCACATCTACCGATTGTCCGTCGCCCACAAAGATGTGTCTTTCAACATCACTTGGCTTTCGGTAGCTCAGGCAACCCTGCATAGAAACACTTATGTGAGTAGTAGCACCAGAGTCTAACCACCAAGTGTTTCTAGGTACTGAAGCTAAATTAACCTCAGAACAGACCAAAGCAAGGAACGTACCCTTATTATCACGCCAGGCGTGATATTTTGTACAGTCCTTCTTTACATGTCCAGGCTTCTTACAGAAGAAACAACCCTGATTATCCTTATGTTGTTTCTTCTCAACTGGACCCTTAGCAGCTTCCTTATCATTCTTCCTTTTCTTGCCCTTATCCTTAGAGGCATAGGCCAAATGAGCACTTTCTGTCTTATCTTGCTTCAACCTGTCTTCTTCTTGCACACAGTATGAAATGAGCTCATTTAGAGTCCATTTCTCCTTTTGACAGTTATAACTGACCTTAAATTGGTTAAACTGTGCAGGAAGAGACAACAAAACCAGATGCACTAATAACTCGTCACAAAGATCGAGTTTAAGTGCCTTAAGCTTTGAAGCAATATGAGACATTTCCATAATGTACTCCCTGATATTTCCTTTGCCCTTATACTTCATTGAAATCAAGCGAGCTAAAAGCGTGCTTGTTTCTACCTTATCGTTTTTCGCAAAACGCTTCTCAATTTCGGCAAGGAAATCTTTAGCCTTAGTAATCCCTTCGGATTCTATGCCCCTGAAGGCTTCCGGAACGCCGCGCTTAATGATCATAAGACTCATGCGATTTGAACGCTCCCACTTCTCATGCTCCTTCTTTGCATCAGGAGTGCTATCCGCATTGAGAGGTTGGGGTTGTTCAGTTCTTAATGCATAGTCAAGATCCATGCAGCCAAGAACAATTAATATGTTCTCTTTCCAAACCTTGAAGTTTGTCCCATTTAGCATGGGAATTGAGTTGATGTTAGCAGAAATTGTTGCAGCAGATGCATTAGCTGAAATAAAACAAAAATGCTCACATCAATAACCATAATCAATAAAATTCAAATAATGACAATCCCCATCCAAGATACCGGCACAACATTAATATCAAGTCTTTGGACAGTAATATTAACTTGTAAGTGATACCTTGTTGCAATGATCAAACATTGACAATAACTCATGTCAAATAATGAAACTATCTTTGGATCGATTCATTATTCACATGTAAACCTTATAATTGTCACACGCTTATCATCGCAGATGTGTATACAGTCTAAATAAATATTAACCTTCCTTTGGGCCGATTAAATATTTACACGAAAGCATACACACAAACATCTCACATTCCTCATGAACAATCTACACAAGAGAGGTTACTTTGGCAACTTCTTGTTTCAATTAATCAATTGGAGTGAGAGACAACCTTAATACCTTAGTGTCATAATATTTGAATTAAATAATTGATTAAAAACCAAATTAGATTTAAATTAAAAAGTTTTAATTTAAATCAACTGAATTTCCAAAAACTTAATTGGGGTCTCACAGCTTAATTAGGGCCCATAACTTAATTGAATAAATTAAGTATACCAAAGTGGACCCATGAAAAGCCGAGGCTTAACCATAATGAACACGAAGTTCCCTTAACTTCGAACGCGAGGTTCGACTGTATTGAGTACGAGACTCACTTAAGCACGAACGCGAGGTTCGTCTGAAAATGAACGAACGCGAGGTTCGTTTGATAAAAGAACGCGAGGTTCAACTTGGGAACGAACGCGAGGTTCGTTTAAAAAATGAACGCGAGGTTCGACTGAAGTACGAACGCGAGGTTCGTCTGAAGTACGAACGCGAGGTTCGTCTGAAGTTCGAACGCGAGGCTCGACTGAAGCACGAACGCGAGGTTCGTCTGAAGTACGAACGCGAGGTTCGTCTGAAGTACGAACGCGAGGTTCGTCTGAAGTACGAACGCGAGGTTCGTCTGAAGTACGAACGCGAGGTTCGTCTGAAGTACGAACGCGAGGTTCGTCTGAAGTACGAACGCGAGGTTCGTCTGAAGTACGAACGCGAGGTTCGTCTGAAGAACGAACGCGAGGTTCGTTAAAAAAATTGAGCTTGACGCTCACCTGAGTTGAACGCGAGGTTCACCTTAGAACGAACGCGAGGTTGCGAGGTTCGTTTAAATAATGAACGCGAGGTTCAACTGAAGTACGAACGCGAGGTTCGTCTGAAGTACGAACGCGAGGTTCGTCTGAAGTTCGAACGCGAGGTTCGACTGAAGCACGAACGCGAGGTTCGTCTGAAGTTCGAACGCGAGGTTCGACTGAAGCACGAACGCGAGGTTCGTCTGAAGCTCGAACGCGAGGCTCGCCTGAAGCACGAACGCGAGGTTCGTTAAAATTGAGCTTGACGCTCACCTGAGTTGAACGCGAGGTTCACCTTAGAACGAACGCGAGGTTCGTTAAAATTGAGCTTGACGCTCACCTGAGTTGAACGCGAGGTTCACCTTAGAACGAACGCGAGGTTCGTTAAAATTGAGCTTGACGCTCACCTGAGTTGAACGCGAGGTTCACCTTAGAACGAACGCGAGGTTCGTTAAAATTGAGCTTGACGCTCACCTGAGTTGAACGCGAGGTTCACCTTAGAACGAACGCGAGGTTCGTTAAAATTGAGCTTGACGCTCACCTGAGTTGAACGCGAGGTTCACCTTAGAACGAACGCGAGGTTCGTTGAGTGCGAAGCTCGGTTAAAATTGAACGAACGCGAGGTTCGTTTGAGGTAACCACCTCCTTGATTTTCGCCATGAACCCTTAGGGTTTCAAATTGAAACCGCCGCCGACAAACCCAAAAAACCTTTGATTTTTATTTTCAAAACAGATCCAGAATTGGAAAAATTGAAGAAAAAAAAATCAAAGAAAATCCAAAAAATTCCAAAAAGGCACTGTTCACCGGCGATTTTTCAGTTACTGTTCACCCGAACAAAAAACTTTACTGTTCATCCGAAAAAAATTCCGTTACTGTTCATCCGAGAACATTACTGTTCATCCGAACCCAAAAATTGAATCTTTAACTAGAGATTTAAGATCAAAAACCCAATAAAACTTAAATCCCTAAGAATTAATCAAGGTGGCTCTGATACCACTTGTTAGATCTACATCATAAAACTTGAGATCTAAAACCATATAGCCATGATTAATTCAAAGAGATTAACAAAATCAAAAGAGAGCGGAAGCTTATACCTGAATCCATTGCTTGATCTTGATTTTGGGTTTTGGATCTTCTAACCTTAGGGTTTTCTCTTTAGCCGAATTTCTCTCTTAGATGGGGGTGAAGAGAATTAGAGAATGTAACCCTAGGTTAGGGACCATAACCCCTTATTTATAGATGTTGTACTTTTGTAATTTAGCCCCTCAATAAATTACAATTACAACCTGGTATCTGCACATATGACCCCATGATCATTTAAATACCAAATTAACCCAACTTAATTGATCACTTCAGTGGGTTATCCTGAAAGATAGCAATACACAATGATTAATCATATGTGCCCACAAATAGATTTATTAGATTAAATCCAACAATAAATGCTCTTAAAAACAACTAAGTTTATACATCTACTAAGTGAGTGAAACATAAGTTGTTCTAGTGCAATTTAGCATGATATTAATTTTGATGATACGAGGGGCTGGTTTCGCAATAGCTTATGACAATTGGTGGATGTCATAAGCAATACGAGTGATATGAGGGAGCAATTTGAAAATATTAATGCTTTGCAGCGCGTAACTCGATGGCTGGCGGTACTAGATTTCACTATTTCGCCCTCTGTCTCTCCATATAACTACCTGACCGAAAACCCTAGGAGTTGGGTTTTTTCTCTCTACCCCCACCCGCGCCCGTTCCCACCCAAATTCCCATCAAAACCCTCCAAATCCCCAATTCAAACGCACAAACCCTAGCCCAATTGCACCCACAAAGATCAATGGAGGTGATCGAACAAAGCAAAGAGATGATGGAGCTCGACCCTAAAACCAGCAGCAACAACGTTATGTGTCAGTTAACGGACCCAGAGGGGCAGCCTCTCGGAGCTCCGTTATACCTCCCTCAATCCGCAGGCCCGCCCCAGCTTCAACAGCTTGTCAACCAGCTTCTCTGCAATGTAAAATCTTCGAAATCTTGGTTAAAATTCTGGCTGTTCTTGAATCACTCATGCCGTGGTATATTATGATTTGATGAATACATATTCAAAATGAACAACCACCGGGATCGTTTTCTCATTGAAATCCAAGAAAACTAGTTTCAAGATAATAGATACGGGCAGTGAAAGCTAGAAAACAATATCATTTGTTTATTTATCTGTTCCTTCTTTAATACAGGAGGAAAGGTTGCCTTATGCATTTTACATATCAGATCAGGAGCTTGTTGTTCAGCTTGGCAGTTACCTTCAGAAGAACAAAGGCGAGTGGAAAAGTTTATTAAGTGTTCCTGTCTGATGACATTTCCGTACTGACAAGCTTTTTGATTTTTTTTTTTAAATGTTCGGTTCCTCGCATTTTATTTTGATCTATCATGCAGTATCGGTGGAGAAGGTACTTTGTATTGTGTACCAACCTCAAGCAATCTTCAGAATTCGTCCTGTCAATCGATGCTCTGCAACTATTGCAGGTTGGTTGTTACCTTTGTATACCTTAATTGTTTGTACTCTCAATGTACCCGCTCTGTTTTCTCTGCATGGTGCTGCTAGTGTAGTATCACCCACATGCATAAATATTTGACCTCAACTTGTTCGACTAGAGTTAGGAGATGGAATCTGCTAGCACTTTCGTTGAGTAGAATCTCTTGGTTGAGAGTTTGCAGCTACAGTTAGTACTGTTCTTTATGATCCGTTCAATTGGTACTTGGAAAATGAAAGTGTTGGTCAAATTTGGAGATGAAATTCATGTTCAAGTTTGGGGGTCCTCAAGAGACTGGCTTCCTGCACATGTCAGAACGTTGGATAGAATGTCTAGGTGCATCAACATCTCCAGCTTATCTTTTTTACATCATCATGTGTAATCATGTATAAGTAATTAATCAATATTCACTGGAAGGCTGGAGTAGCACCTTTTATGTAAACCATCTTATTTAATGCCATACTAGAAAAATCAACATGGCTCTTGTTCTATTCACTTAAACTGACCTTTAGCAAACCCAGTTATGGATTAGATTACTTCATCTGAGGATTTGGGTTTTATCTTTTGTTGCGTCTGATATTAACCTCCTTGTTCCTTGCAGCAACAAGGGATATTATATGCAATCTTAATCATGGAAATGTTAAAATGATTTATCGATAACTGGTTGTGTGTTCTGTTAGCTCATGTACAATAACTACTGAACGCTTCCTGTGGCTGTTACTTTTACATTAGAGCCTGTTTTGATCGCTATTCTCTCTTATTTGTTTCTTACTTAATGTCATGTGCAAATAGATGATCAATATGGTTCTCCATGTTTTTTCTTCTTGGAAGTTCTCCAAGCTATGAGGACGGGAAGTTGTACTTTTCAAGTTTATCTTTGACATTGTTCTATTGTGGTGCCATCTTATCCTAGGTCTTACCGATTTTTGCAGGTCATACAGAAGCTGTACTTTCTGTTTCCTTCAGCCCTGATGGTAAGCACTTGGCCAGCGGCTCTGGAGATACCACAGTTCGATTATGGGATCTTACTACACAGACACCTTTGTTCACATGCACAGGCAAGCTTGTGACTTTGTTTTATTATCTCCTGTTTAATTTAGAAAGTTCTGTTAAATTGTCTGTTCTTATGACATATTTAACGATGGGTAACTACCTTTCCTCAATTTTTTGGTTAGTTCTTATTTTTAAGGCTATGCTCCCTTAGACAGAAGAATGCAAATTTAAACAAGAATTAATAATCTATGAGTACACTGTTTGGTTCTGATGAAAGTCAAACACAACATAATCAACCTCGTTACATTTTCAGTTTCATTGCTAAAGCTATGTCTGGTTTGTTAGGCTCTCAATTTTTACTTCATATCAGTTTTCAGTTGGTTTGGGTCTGAAAGTTCCAATCAAAGCTACCAAAGAAACTAATCTCAAAACACATAAAATAACCCATCAATACATGCCCCTTATTGTCACATACAAGTATGATGTAATAGTTAGGTTTGGCATGTAGCAACTCCAATGAAGTCAATAATTAGCTAGTTTTTTGAGGAACCATAGAAAAAAAATTCTCAAAGTTCTGGTGTATGTCACAATTGTGTATATCACAATTTTATATGAGCCAACACTAGCTGCAAGTGAGAGGAATAAAGCACATGAAGCTTAATACTACATGGTGCAAAGTGTCATTCCATACAGGGTTGTCCCTAAAAGCCACCTTTATAATCTCATCACTTGGTAGAGTATTCATCTGGTGTTCACACAGATGAAGTTATCATCTATGGTCTGGGGGGCTATGTCAGCTATTCCTGTTGTGAGAAAAGTCTCACCATAGGTGTCAATTCTTGTTAGCTATTCGAGCAATTATAGACTCGGATTTATGGTGGTCCCTTAATCTGATGGTGTCATATCTTTAGGACTCCATTTAAAAATTGTGTCAGCAATCTGTCGTTAGTTTTAGGTTTAGGAAAGAGAGAAATTAATTGATTTATTTGACAACAAGCCGACATCCACTATAAAGGGGATCTCTATAGCAGTGGCACCTATTAGCGATGAGCTCACTACCTAGTAAATTCATTTTTAATTCTCGCCCTGTGCCGTATAGTAGACTCTTTTCTAGAAGTTCTCATAATACAGAAGGGAGTGGGCTGTTGGTTATGGAGGCCTCCCAGTGTACCTGGAATCAAGTACTGGACATCAGTGTGTCACTGTGCTTGAGGCCTGCCTTTATCGTAGGGGTCCAAGGGATCGTAATGTTCATGTGGTGCCCCTATTTGAGTTTGCAGGGGATTCTCGTTGTTAGTGCTGTACAAATTTGGAAATTGTTAGTGAAGTGAGGTTGATATTGTCATGTACAGTCAAGTGGCCAGCATGCATCTCTTTCATGCTGCACATTGTATTTTGAAACAAGCACAAAGGTTTGACCTTGAGGTGGAGATATTGAATGCTAGTGAGGTCAGAGATGACATAACTTCCCACAACTTCATCTCTGACCTTGAGGAATGCTAGTGAGGTCAGAGATGACACAACTTCCCACAACTTCATCTCTGAAGTGCTATGAGTTTCAGGAGCAAATGCTATCAACATCAGACAGATGCCCTAATTGCGAACAGAGGTGAAGTGGATCTTGATGGCTTAGGGACATTCGAGTTAGGTTATGACTCGGAAGATCAAAAGGAGAGAAGGTTGGTTGTTGAGTGATTGGACGATAAGTTACTTTCTGAACAAAGTATCTAATTGCAGAAGACTATGATTGTTAATTTGTAACTTGTTAAGTTGATACTCAAACTTCTCCCTCTCTCTCTTCCATATTCCTCATCCCCAAGGGATCCCAGCAAATGAAATTTCTGGTGGTTCTTAATTATACTGAGAGCCAAGTAGTTTGGCTAACAGAATGCTCATCACTTTAACATCAGGCAATGAGAAAAAAATTTGTTCTTATACATAACATTTATGAATTGTGAATGTCAACTCCATCTTCGATCTTTAATTTTTTTAAATCTTGGACAGATGCTGTTCATTTTTGTTTAATTACATGTTGAGTGCATGGGCAGGGTGCACATGTATGTGGGTGTATACACATTAATTTTTCTTCATGCTTTGGAGCACTTTATTTATTTTCTTGGAGAAATAAAAAGCTTCTTAAGTGGATAACAATTTTTGAGTTTTCAAAATTCTTTAATTATGGAGTCCACAAGCATTTAATTGTGAGAGTATCTTGAAACTGGTACTAAATTTACCTTCTCGTGTTTTGTTTAGGACATAAAAATTGGGTTCTGTATATTGCATGGTCGCCGGATGGCAAACATCTAGCGAGTGGTAGCAAATCTGGGGAACTTTTAACATGGGATCCACAAACTGGGAAGCTGTCTGGCAAGCCTCTTATGGTAAAGTCCATGGAACAGCCATTTTATATTAGCATTTACCAAGCAGCTTCTTTATTAAGAACATTATTCCTAGCGCTTTAATACTATGACATCTTATTATCTAGTCTTGTAGCATTATGTTTTTACAACTTATCATTATCAACTTAAGGTCTTATCTTTGCCAGATTATAGTAAATAAAGTACATACCAATATTTGTGTAATTTCTCTCTTGGATAACATTTTAGCCAAGCATAATATTTTCTTCATAAAAAAACTATGGTATTTCAGCATCAGATAGTGAGATCCGTCTTCTTTCTTAAATAATCATTATGCATTGATAGGCCAAGTCATTACCTCTTTATTGATGTTGAGTCAAAATGATCAGGTAATCTCATTTATTATTATTTAATTTCTACTTTCTGTCATTAGATTATGTGATCTATCTAATTTTATGTCTTTTATCGTATTCCAACTATGTATAAGCTAGCATGAGCTTGAACATCATGATGCTGCTGATCTAGTAGGTCCTGGAGACATATTGCTTATTTGACGCTTCACAGAATATATTACATGAAACGTGAACCTTCTTCCCCATGCATTCTTGAGGTTCTACATCTGATGTAGTTGTAAAACAGGATAAATCTATTATATGAGCAACAAACCAGGTCATAGGTTATGTTTGAGCACGAACTATCGCACAATACAATGTACATAACTATTGATCATATAGGATACTCTCGTAAATATACATTGCTATATTTATATGTCCTCAAAGTCCCCAATAAGGAACCTAGCTTTTCCTTATTTGATAATCACCAAATTTATGGAACATCATGATGCTGCTGATCTAGTAGGTTCTGGAGACATATTGCTTATTTGACGCTTCGCAGAATATATTACATGAAACGTGAACCTTCTTCCCCATGCATTCTTGAGGTTCTACATCTGATGTAGTTGTAAAGCAGGATAAATCTATTATATGAGCAACAAACTAGGTCATAGGTTATGTATGAGCACGAACTATCGCACAATACAATGTACATAACTATTGATCATATAGGATACTCTCGTAGATATACATAGCTATATTTATATGTCCTCAAAGTCCCCAATAAGGAACCTAGCTTTTCCTTATTTGATAATCACCAAATTTATGGAACATGCACCCGACCATTGGTTCTATTCTAGGCCATGTGCTTAAGGTATGTAGGCATTCAACTTTTTTGACGTTTAATGAATATTTTTGTAAAATAGGTCCACACAAATATAGTTAACTTATGTATCATATCAATTTCAGCACTTAACAACGTTTGCCTAGATACAATCTCATCATTGAAAACAATGTAGGCCGTAAGTGCCTTTTGAAATATTCGGGCCTTTGAAGTTGCCTATGTACCTATCTTATTAATGTTTCCACCCAAACTTGGTCCATATTGCTTTCAATCTTCTGTTAAAAGTAGACCCTACCCACTTTCATTATTTGCAAGAATGGAACAATATTATGAAGTAAAACCACTAGAATACTATGGTTAACATCCCTCTCAAACTCATTGTGGATAACAATTGGGAGTCTGAATAAGAATAATAAAAAAATATCTGAATCCTGATGAAAAACTCAAAATAGGCGAATGGACAAATAAATCAACGAAAGTGACAAGGTAAACAACAAAGGATCAATATCGAGAGAGAAAATCTTGGCAGCGATGAGATCAAATGGCCAAGGATTGTAATCCAAAGACATCGACATTATAATTCAATAGTGACAAGCGTGATAATGAAGAATAGAAATCCAGATTAATATTTTCTCCTTGAGGTCTTCCTCTCTCAATAGTCTCTATATAGATCATCGAGTTTTTCTCGGTCAATGTGCTTGGAATCCTACCAGTTACCATCACTCTCGTCATCATCGAGTTTTCTATGTCGTAGGATTCTTACCGTTCACCATTCAATTGGGTCGTCACCTAGTTTTCTTCTTTGATGTTGATACTTTTTATCTATAATTTGTGTTAATCATTGATCCACCTTTGAATTTGGGGGATGGTAAATATAGTATTTCTCTTTCATGACAATGTCCTTTATTATAGTTCTCCTTTTTATGGAAGTTCTTTTTTGCACGATTTTCTATCTATATTCTACAATATTTGTGTATATACAATGTATTATGCCTTCCAATGTCAACTTGAAGATACAATTCTTATCTCAACTATTGACAGTTTACATTCTACGAGCACCATCTGCTAAAGGGTTGTACTTGATGATAAACAAAGTAAAAATGAGTTGAGATGTCCTCTTGATTAATGGGGACTAGTGTAGACTCTTTTTTATCTTACTTGTGAGGTATTTTGATGCAGATCTTTGCTAGTTTCTTCATCCTTGTGGCATATAAAAAGTTAGAAACTTCTTGATATTTTTTTAGTGTTATATTCTATTCTTACATATTGTGGTCGTTCTTCAATAGGAGTACCATTTTTCTTTAAAACTACACAACAATAATACAAATCCAATAAATTTGTGCATTTATGTAACAATGATTTGCTGAATCAAAGGTCTTAGTAGTTCTAGAACATCAAATATAATGTCTGGTCTAGGCATCAGTTTTTTTGGGGATTTGATCGCATGATCATTCACAATATGCACATGCACAAGCACTTACACAAGTTCAAGGCCAAAAATGTCCTCATGTGCTAGTTTCTTATAGTTATTCTTAGTTCTGTCAATTATGTTCTTTTTTATTATTCACCCTTATTTACAATAATTCTAATAGCCACGTTAAACAATGACGAACTATTCTGTACAATTTATAAAAGGGTTAAAAACAAGAGATTCTTTTGATATATAATCAAACAATTTTCTACCTCCAATGGGAAGCATCACACTCTAACTGAATAGTCCTAACATGGCATATGCACAAGAAGAATATCTAGTATATAATAGTTCCCTAGAACATGAGAATTAATCTTAACTAGCATTTGAGGGTCTGTTGAATGGTTTTTTAGTTAAATGGATTGGATGCGGTTTCTGGATGAACTATTGAGAAGTGCCTTGCTTGGTGCATTAAAGAAGTGAGCATGTAAGTTCATAATTAGATCAAGTGGACACACATGTAAGTTAAAATAATAGAATATCGGTTGGGAATTGTGTCTTTGGTCCAATTAGATGATATAAAGACGATTTTGAGTGGACAATGGATATGCACAAGATGTTAAAAAAATAATTTTCTAGCTCTTTTGGAGAATGTCACTCAATTGAATAGTCCCAAAATGGGATATGCACAAGAAGATTCTCTGGTATATAATAATTTCCAAGAAATTCGATGAAAATTTCTGCGAGACAACTATAAACCTAATGATCCTTTATGGACCAGATTCATCAGAATGGTGGTAGGTAAGCAACATGTGTAAAAAATGAATGTAGAGAAAATGAAAATGTTATTACGGATATATGGATATACATAGTATAACCAATATGTGCATTCTTAAGAAGCTAGAGCTTGCTCCTATTGGAAATAAAATGAGAAAATCAATTGAGATAATTTGGCCATGACCCAACGAAGGCCGCTAAATGCATCAAGCAAGAGAACTAATAAGATTATAGTTGGGCATTGAGCACACTTGGTGAGAAGGATATGATAGCGAATAACTTAACGAAGGAGATAATCTTAATGTAGTTGGATGCCCAGAATTTGGTGTAGCCGAAAACAAAACATTGGGATAAAAAGCTTTCTTATTGTTGTTGTTTATGCTCTTGTCAACTAGTAAACTATCGTCTATAAATAGTATGTACTTTTGGACTTCATTATGCACTAAGTTAACTCATCTTAGGTGTAAACCTATGGTGGGGGCTCCCATCTAATTTCTTATGTGCTAGTTGCTATTACTTTTTATTTATCCTCGATCACTATCTTCAATCATGTCGATATAATTATTAGAGACCTATTTCTTTTCAGAACTAGACATATACATCTTCCTAGGGACCTTACTTTAAGCTTTTTCCAGATCAATAATATTGAAGCTTACTTCCCCTAGACCTATCAACTACCGTTATAAGTAAATATATGCCATACTCAAAATTTTGAAAATAATGCCCAATAGCGTTGCTATACTGCTGCAAATTGCGTGAGCACCCATTACCCTCAATGATATCAACGAAAGTGGTGGAAAATTGCGCTCTCTGCGCTATTTTCTTTAGTGTGTAATAGCGGTTAGTAGCTTTTCATTATGGATTCTTAGTTTAATATCAACTCAAACCCGACCCGTAATCAACTAAAAACCCCCACCTTCGTTTTTATTTCTTCCCTCTCCGATTTGATCTCAATAGATGGAAAAAAACCATAGTCCCACGATTCCCACCAACTCTGCCCTCCACCAATTTTATCGTCGGCGACGCTCCTTCTCTCCTTCTTTGACTACTCCACCTCAACCTCTACCTCTCCTGCTCCAACTACAACACCTGAAACCCAAAACCCCTCTCCAACTGCCCTCCACCTCAACCCCTACCTCTTCCTCTCCAACTACTCAAGCTTAACCGAAAAACCCCCTCTCTCACTGTCTCGCCAGCTTCTCTGCCAATTGAAGCTGATCAGAGTCCTCTTCCTCCTCCTTAGGGTCTTTATAAATCATCAAATATGCAATTGTAGATTTTTAAATATTTATACATATTTAAATTGGACCGCCATTTAACTTTACACTTTCTGTCGCTATTTGCCGCTATAACCCTAAATAGCCTTCGCGGTGCTTCAACGCTATGCGACGTTATTCGTTGTCAATAACCTTTGCATATTCATTGTCAACCTTTCTTGGACAAAAGCCAATTGAATGTACAACACGATAATTTTTTTCTTTTAGTTTCTGGTTAATTACTAACAATTACTCCCTTCCTAGTTTCAATCCATTACTTCATTTACTTGTTATCTTGATCCTAGATTGTTTCTACAACTTTGAGTGTCTCCTTTACTTGTAAGTTGTAAATGTCTCCTTTGCTTGTAAGTTGTAAGTAAGCTCCTAGGTCCTCCAATCATTATTTAATTTCATAGTTCCTATAAGTTTGCCCTATAAGTTAGTAGCCATATTATGTTATTAGTCTCTCTTCTCCCTAACACCTCCCAACAAAAAAAAAAAAATTGCAATGTCTTACAACTCTCATTTCATTTTCCAATACATCTTTAACTTTAGGGCATAAATTTTATTTTTGACAATGCATATAGTTCCTAGAAGAATTTGGCTCTACTGCAGCCTTTATTGAGTAATTCTCATCAAATAAGCCCATGGAAGTAAGTTTTTGGATTTTTTTAAAGAAAGACCATTTTTGAAACTTTATTAGCAAAATTGACCTTTTGTGGATTTAATTAGCAAAATCAACCTCTTTGGTCGATTTTGCAAAATATAGTTTTTAAAATACATAGGACTAGTGGTCCCGTGTAATTAGTGTTGGCTAATCACATGCTAATTAAACTTTAAAAAATACACAAGACCAATTAAACTTCATTAGGGTATAATTAGGCACCACTAAATACACGGGACTAGTAGTCCCGTGTATTTTAAAACTTCACATTTGCAAAGTTGACCTCTTTTTGACCAGTTGGCCAAAAAGAGGTCGATTTTACTAATTATATCAAAATTAGGTCAATTTTGCTAATAAAATTTTAAAAAGGGTCTTTTAGTCCTTTATCTTTCCATGAAATTGTCTTCCTTCAGTAACACTCGTCAATCATCTCTCATGATACCATTGGATTATCTAGACTCTCATCTAACGAGCTATATCTCTCTTATATTTAAGACATGTAGGAGACACTTTGGATCTATGAAGGTAGTAATATTATTTTTTCCCTTCTGCAATAATAGGTGGTGATATTTGTTACAAGTAAGATACTGCTGGGACGTGAAAAAGTACATTTGTCTAAATATGACTTAAAGTGCCCTAACTCTGACTGTAACCTCAGGATTTGAGTAGTTATAGTGGATAGTAATACAACTGTGATGTATATGTATTTTTCATCACCATCTCCTTAGCATTTCCTGCATATGTAAATTGTCTGAATTGACTACTGGTCTCTGTTTGTTCCGGATGTTTAAGCTATATGACAGCCTTTTCCCTTTAAATCAATTTAGAAAAGAGAAGTTTTATCCATTTTCTAGATATACTACCTAATGCTAATCTTGCTTCTTGTTCTACAGTTGAGAACTTGTCTTTTAGTGAAGAAAAACTCATTCTAAGATATTTTTTCACAGAAAATTCTTTAAAAAATGTTTTCAAAGAAATTATTATTACGAATATGGTGGATTAACTTTTCTGGCAAGCTCAGGAAGTATCCTAATTGAACTTTTCCCCTGAAATGGTGACTTTTGTTTAGTTGATGTACGTAGTTCAGCATCCTTGTCCTTTAGCTGACAGTTGTCAGCAATACCATGCATGTCATGATTTGTTAAATAAAAAGAAGCAAGTTTAGATTTCTAATGTAAATCCTCTGATGTTTAGGGTCACAAGAAGTGGATTACTGGTATTTCTTGGGAGCCCATACATTTGACAGCTCCATGTCGTCGTTTTGTTAGTTCCAGTAAGGATGGTGATGCTCGTATCTGGGATACTACATTGAGAAGGTGCCTTCATTGCCTTAGTGGTCACACCAAGACCGTCACCTGTGTGAAGTGGGGTGGTGATGGAATGATATACACAGGGTAAGATCCAGATCCATTCATATGGTTAAATAGACTTTTGCTACTTCGAAAACTACATGTTAGTATTTGCAAAGCAACATGTTAAACTGGTATAGTGGATACACCATTGTACTTTTAACTTTTTTCAATGCTTTAATTTTCTTGTTAGTGTTACTTTGAGCTAAGTTACATTTATATATCACTTTTTGCTGCTGTGTTGCATGCCAGCCTGTAGTCCAATGTTTTCTAGCAAATTTAGCAATTAGCATGCTTCTTTACATATAGTTTCTTCTATAAGCTGGGGAAATATTTATAAGCATTTAATTACTTTCTCCTTAAAAGTAGCACTTTCTAGACAGTCTATTGCTAATGCTGCCTACAAATATTATGTGCAATCAGTTTGTAGTAGCTTATATGAACCATTGACTTACCATTATGGCACCTTATGTCTGTTATCTTTCTGGTATTAAATATGGGGTTTTTAGATATTAGTCTCTTAAATCTTCAATAATTTCATATTAGGCCCTCAAATCTTTGAAATTACATACTAGTCCCTTAAATCTTCAATAATTGCATATTAGCCCTTGAATCTTTGAAATTGCATATTAGTCCCTCAAATCCTATTGGATCTTGCAAAATGGTCCTTCAAGTTAAATCACGATAGATTTGGGGGAATATTTCGTCAAATCTAATAGTTGTAGGCAAAATGACCATTTTACCCCTCTAATATCTTCCCCAACCAATTTCTTGATATGTTGAAACCTAATAGCTGCTTAACATAAATCTAAACTCACCAGTGTTCTTCTTCGCCAATGGTTAGCGAAAAAACCTTACCCAAAGTTGAGCTTCACGAGAGGTTGAAACATCGGAGAGAGCAGTTTGGTGATTGTAGATTTGGATTAGGAGTTAACCCGACCATGATTAGGTTTTTTAACTGAAATACTAACAGAGGGACTATTGTGCAAGACCCTATATGATATGAGGGACTAATATGCAGTTATTGAAGATGTAAGGGGCTAATATGGAATTTTCAAGATTTTAGGGACTAATATGCAATTATTGAAGATTTAAGGGTCTAATATGCAATTTTCAAAATTTTAGGGTCTAATATGCAATTATTGAAGATTCAAGGGACTAATATCTAAAAAACCTATTAAATAAAGGTCTAATCTTCTGCCATACCTCGCTCAGGGGGAAATAGAGCAGTTTCTAAGATTGCTCTTGGTTTATAATTGTGACTTATTCTTGCTGCATGCAGCTCACAGGACTGCACAATCAAAATATGGACTTCCGAAGGAATAATTGTGACTTATTCTTGCTGCATGCAGCTCACAGGACTGCACAATCAAAATATGGACTTCCGAAGGAAAGTTGATCCGTGAGTTGAAGGTAACGCAGCTCACAGGACTGCACAATCAAAATATGGACTTCCGAAGGAAAGTTGATCCGTGAGTTGAAGGTAACGTGTTTCTTGCAGATAATTGTTCTTGGCTCACAGTCCTTTTGAATCTGGCAAATTTTGTGATCAAGTTGGTCTGTAATAATGAGCTGCTATCCCTGTCCGGTTCCTCAAGAAATATCATTTCTTTCTTTTTAATGATGATGAAGTTAGTGATTATAGAATGGAAGGAATTACATTAACTTAGAACCAGTGTCCAAAGGTGTCTGCTTGTTATGGCCCGCAAACAAATTTCTGAAACACCATGATACATGCACAATGTATTATTAGCTTATGCAATTAGTCTCTGAGAACATTGTTTTTTCAATTAATTACCTTTGAAAGAAGTGATTGGCCGATTGCTTCATGATCATGGTGAACTTGAAAGCTTCTGAGAAAACAATGGCAGAAACAGTAAGCCTTTCTCATTTTTATGAGGTTGACTTGATGAATCTATTTTCTTCATTCTGGTTTCCTAAAGGCCATCTTCTCTATTAATAGTCATACTTTCTGATGGTCTCAACCCATGCTTGTTTAGATCTTCATTCTACCCTTGCTCTTTCCTCATCAACTAGGGTCCTTATCTTTTTTCGTGGAACAAAGAATTTGCCTTTGGCTCCTACTAATTAGAGTACCTAATAGTCTAGACACACGCATTGAACCATCTCAATTGGTTCTCCATCATTTTCTCCTCCTTAAACTACCTCTTAAGGTTGTCTCAGGTTCAGAGAATACGATATTCTCATCTGCCAGTAGAGTCCCAGGAATCTGATTTCCACATTTCTTGAAACATGGCATTACCATGTTGCTAAACTCTGAGCATTCCGGTGAACATAATAATTCTTGTTTGTTCTCTACACTAGGTTTTACCTTTGTTTCTCACATCTTAGCAAGTTTATATATATTTGTTTACGGAGCATGTACGTATGTACGTAGATAATTCTAAGAAACATGATTATCTTAATACAAAATTTATATAGTGGTTTCTTGTGTTGTAGAATATATGTGTGCATCTAAGTATCTTTTAAAAAGTGTAAAAATACTAAGAATTTCTTCCTCCACATAATTCATATATCAGAATTCTGGATTGATGATCTAATCATATAAGATGATTTGATTAAGTCTGTTATTTAGTTTTAATTATTCTGTTAAGGTTGGTGATTTTCTCTTCAGAATCATGCACATTGGGTGAATTCACTTGCTTTAAGCACCGAATATACTCTTCGTACTGGCGCATTTGATCATACTGGACGGACATATTCATCCCCGGAAGAAATGAAAGAGGTAACTCTTAATGATATATGACATTCGTCACGTTCATTTACTTCTGAATGTGCATGCAAATATATTTTCTCCATATTCATTTCTAAAAAATAGAATTTTTGATGTATACTATTTTGCTAGATGTCAAATTTAAGTCTAGCCAAGGTATTAAATATCAGATGTCAAAGCCAAAATTCATATCGGATTGCGGATATTAGTGAAATAATGGAGATATGTAGTAATATTGGAGTGCCACGTCGGATGGTTTGCATATATAATTTAATGTCCTAAAATGTGATCTAATCGTATTTAATGAAATCTAATTATATAAAAATGTAAATAATATATGTTTAGAATTGCTAAGGGAAAAGAGCCTACTAGAATTTCGCTAAAAGCTTTATAGGGCTAGAATTTTTGCTAAAAAATATTAAAGAAAATTTTGTTAGGTTAAAGAGATGCTTATGTTTGATTGAAGAATTTGATTCCTCTTATGTGTCACTGTTGATACTAGAACATAATTTTCCACCACAACCACTGTCATCCTTGTCAAGTTAATGCGGATACAGCTGTTTCTGTTATCAGAATTCACATAATTGTCAATGATTCAACTGCTAACTTTGCATTGTACCTAGCCTGTTCTCCTTGTTCTCCTTGTTACCTAGCCTAATAACAAATGTTGCTGGAGAAATACCATGGCATTGGTTTCTTTCTTGTCTCCATTAATGTCTCCAATGAAAAAAGTCCCCCGTTCTTTTATCAGCTTAATCCTCAGTGTTCTATTACATATTGTAGATTTTTCTCATGCCTTATGATGAAGTAATTGAGATCCTTAGATTTTTCGAGTTGCATTCTGCTTCTTTCTCCTTCACATGTTTGGCTTGCTAATTATCTACGAAAATTGCACACTTAATGTTTGTTAGTCTTACAGAATTTTTTGCGTGCCTGATAAGCCAGAATTCTGTTGACTTGAGATTTGCGCTCTACTTTCAAACTGATATACTTTTATAGGAACTTCTACTGTGCATTGTAATTATTCTTTTGCGTGCGATTTGCACTTAACTAATTTACTTTTACAGGAACTTCTACTGTGCAATGTAATTACTCTTTATTGTTAACTAATTTCTCTTTGTTCATTCTTAATCGTGATGATTATTACTGTGTTAAATGTCAGGCAGCTCTTGCAAAATACAACAAAATGAAAGGCAATGCTCCTGAAAGACTGGTCTCCGGGTCTGATGATTTTCATTTGTATTTGTGGGAACCTCTCACTAGCAAGCAGCCGAAGGCTCATTTAACTGGCCACCAACAGGTACATATGACCGATAAATTTTACTTCTTGTCCATGCTCCTTGCCGCGATCTTATGGCTACCCTGTTCTAAAGAGTTCTTTTGCCAATAAGGATCTCATATAAAGATTTATTATTTCTCTCTTTTTATCGAGATAGTTAATTATAACTTTCCTATCCTGCATAGAAAATTTTAGTTGTTTTCAATTTTTTCTACTTCATCAGGCATCTTTATATGTTATAGGTTATTATAAAGCAGCATTGCTACTTTCTGTTTATGTTGTTTTGCCTGTGTAAAATATTGTCGCTACCATAAGGAGTTAGAGTGGTTTCACCTTAGCTCTTATATTCAACATTTTGACAAATACAATACTTTATTTGCAGCTTGTAAACCATGTGTACTTCTCCCCAGATGGGCAATGGGTGGCAAGTGCTTCATTTGATAAATCTGTTAAGCTGTGGAATGGGATTACAGGGAATTTTGTTGCATCTTTCAGAGGTCATGTTGGTCCTGTATATCAAATCAGGTCCAGTTTATTTCTTGTGCTCATCTCTTCTATTAGCTCATCACTTCACTGACATGCTTCTGCTTTATTGTCACAGCTGGTCTGCTGATAGCAGGCTTCTATTAAGTGGAAGCAAGGATTCCACATTAAAGGTAGACACCATAGTTAAGAGGGTTCATATTAACATAATACGTTACTCATGTCTTTTTTCATAACGAACCTGGCTTCCGTATACGCATTATGTTACAATATGAATGAATTCATGTTGATTTAACTTATTGATGTTTAAGAACTTGCATAGATTTTTTCCCCCGTTTATGTTTAACACTTTTATATTGTTTTGAGAAAAATTGTTACAATATTATTGCTGTAGCATTACAGTTTTGGAACATTTTCTTCTTGCCTTCTGTCTCATCTTATTAGATATATTTTTGTATTATTATTAAAATGCATGAACTGTATGGTTTTACATTTTTATTATTTGATATTATCTCCCGTTCACCCAATACTGATATTTTAAGCTGATTTTAGGTATGGGATATCCGAACAAAAAAACTTAAACAAGACCTTCCTGGCCATGCAGATGAGGTATTTATTATCAGAATAAGATGAGTTAATGGATAAATCTTTTGTGCATTTGATAAGTTTCAGTTTAAATGCTTTTATTGAAGGTGTTTGCTGTGGATTGGAGTCCTGATGGTGAGAAAGTAGCATCTGGAGGCAAGGATAGGGTGCTTAAGTTATGGATGAACTAGCTATTCTGCCCGATCAAATGCTAAGCGCACGTAAGTATGATTATGATGTTTATTAGTACATAAGATTTGTGGCTCTGCTGAAAACATGCTTTACATCATTTTAGTATCAACCATGTTCTAATTATTCAAATGTCAATGATATTGAGTCGATATGACTTCTGTGTATCAAGGATGGAAACAAATTCATGTATCAAGTTTGTTTCCCATCCTAACGGGGCCAGTTATTGAAACTGAACAGCATAAACCTTCATGACATGTACAATGGAGTTCCATAACTGTGGGTCATGTAGAATGGTGCTAACAAAACCCTAAATAATAGATGGGTCTTGTCAAGAAAATCTAATAGTAGGTTATTGACAAGCTATTGTCCATTATCCTACTGACAAGATACTTGCCTTTTGCAGGAAAATTCCAAGTTGTCTACATTCCTATAATCAGCAGGGGCTAGTGGCAAGCCAAGTGCTGAAAGTAGGATTGGTTGAGCGAACGCTGGAGTATATTATGTTCAAGTAACTCGCCATCAGATGGGAGTGCTCTTTGGAGTATTTTTGTATGCTAGAGGAAAAAATCGAAGTATTTATTTGCAAACACATGTTTGGGGATCAGATTATTGATGCTTTTCTTTTGTACGTCTACATTTTTTGGAGTTGGAAAAATCAATTTTCATCTAGGAATGTTTTCCTTTTGAAGCATTTTATGTAATATATGTTGGCAAAATGCCCGATGTTGTGCAGGTTCTTCAGCGCAAGCTCTTTGCATTAGCTTTTAGTATGACACTCATTAAGTATTTGATTCCAATAAATCTAATTATGATTATCGTACCAAGAGGCTTCTTTTTCTATGGAAGTCAAGATTATGTCATGTTGCACGGTTATGGCTTTGGGCTTTGAATATCTTCAATGAATCTATGGCAAGGTGGTTTGTCTTAATCCGATATTGCCTTGTATATTTTTTTTCCAAGACTTAATAACATTAGTACACATGCAAACATTAAAAATTTAATCATTCCAATTTTTTTTATATAAAAAGGACCGATTTAATACCCTTACATTTCACTGATATTGTAAGATCTTTTTTATGATATTTTCTCTTACCTTATTTGGAACTAGCTGTAAAATGATTTTCAATTTGGGTGATGACTGATATCTTGAACAATATCATAAAAAAGAGTCTTGTGCATATTTTATCGTCAGATTATTACGTTAGTTATGTTTTAAGCTATTTAGATATACACATTTGATAATATTTATATTAGAACGTATTGCAATTCTAATTGTTTTTGGTGTATTTATCCATATCCTTTTTCTAGAAAAGAGCCTTGTTATTTCATATTTATATGTCTTATAATACAACAATGCAATATATATTTTAGTTAATGAGATCCAGTGATATACTCATGTTCTATTTTAGAAAGTTTTAGAAAAAAGAAAGAGAAAAAAAAAGAAAAAAAAAACAACATTTCTCCTATAAGACTACAAGTTTACGCTCCCAAATACGATAGGAATGAAGTAAACATCCTCCACTTATTCAAAATTTCCCAACTCCCACTATTTCATTATATAATAGCATAGATAAGTTTTTGGGTTTTCTAACGGGTGCCCTTGGGAGAGAGACAAAGAGAGGAGAGACTAGGAGAGAAATAAGTGCAAAAGTATTATGTCAGATTTTAGTATTCCAAATTTAAAATATGCAATGATAGCCAAATTGCTTATTTTCATACTTCTATTTTCTAATATTTAATCTTTCTGAGTTCTCGTTATAATCAGATTCCACGATTGTTTTTATACATTTTTATCATTGTTTCCCAAAAGAAATGGTATCTTGGATCCCTTTCTTATTCCTTCCTTTTTTTTAACCAAGATACCAAGAAATGGTATCTTGGTATCTGATTTTTTTAACCAATCACAGAAAACTAAATCTGTAAGGTAAATATTCTATGTGAAAGGAGGAATGAGTTCTAAATATTTATAGAATTTAGTTTTAATAAAATTTGCATAGCACCGAAAATAAAAAAGGAATTTAACACTATTAAATACATGGAAATATCACTTTATCTCCCCGCTCTTAACATTTTATGAAATAGACCGAAAAAATATTTTTATTCTTGAGAAGAAGTAGAATATATATGATACAAGAGCGGATACGGTCATGGGCTTATTACCCACTAATCCAATAACTAAACATAATTTAATAGCTATCTAATTTAACGCTCCTCGTCAAGCTGGAGCATAGATATTAATCATGCCTAGCTTGCTACACAACATAGAAAAAACTTTGGATGATGTTGCCTTAGTGAGAATATCCTCCAATTGCTCAGAAGGTGTGAAGGGAGTACAAATCACATCTTTCATCATTGCATCTCTAATAAAATGACAATCAATCTCGATATGCTTCGTCTTCTCATGAAAAATAGGATTCTTGGTAATGTAGATAGCAGACTGATTATCACAGTGCATAGGCCTGGGTCCAGACTGTACAAAGCCAAGTTCTAGCATCAAAATTCTCAACCACATCATCTCACATGCAATATGTCCCATTTCCGTACACTCGGCCTCCACACTAGACTAAGATACTACATTCTGTTTCTTGCTTCTCCAAGTTTACTCCAACAAATATACAATATTCGGTAGTAGACTTTGTCTCCTTATCTCCTGTGTAGCCCGAGTCTGAATAGGCTGCGATATGTACATTTCCATACTTCTTATACAATAACTTCATTCTAGGAGAGATTTTCATATAAGCAAGGATCCTCAAAGCCACTCTCCAATGAACATCTCTAGGTTTGTGCATGAAACCACTCAAAACGCTAACAATATAAGATATATCAGTCTTAGTAACTATAAGGTATATTAGCTTGCCAATCAATCTTCGATACTATTTAGTGTCTTCAAAGAGTTTGCTATCTTCATGCCAAAAATCCTCCTCTACTTCCATTGAGGTATTTGCAAGCTTGCATCCTATAAGACCAGTCTCCTCCAGAAGATCCAACGCATACTTTCTTTGAGAAAGAAGTAATCCATGTTTTTTGTGAGCCACTTCAATCCCAAATATTAATTCCGATCTATGTATGAAAAAAATATAACTGGCATACATCTCACAAGAATTCAAAGATCATTCAAATAACACGGTCATGTAACTAGCCATCCTATAACGGGTCACTAGTTCACATCTTACACAGAGACAACGCTCATATTATCGGATAACTGATTGTTCGCATATCCCCTACGTGCATCCAATCAAATAAATTCATTAACCAAAGTAGCGACACCGATCTACTTTGACCCAACCAACCATCCCTAGTGGCGACACCGATCCACTGTGACTCAACAAACCAACCCCAGTGGCGACACCGATCCATTGGTGCAAGCCTGGAAGATATATCAACAGTCATATCCGATCACATGAACAAGGACTTTTATATCCGATCACATGAACAAGGACTTTCCCACCCAGTCAACCATAATCCTCATTGAAACTCAGGTTCACCACCTAAATTCAGTCAACACACCCACACATGTCACTAGGTCTCGTTCATCATACATAAGCCACTAAGCCGTGGATTCCTAATGATTCTCAATCACAGAAGTACAATAAATACAAACAATCTGGTACAACGATGACATGGCATATCACATAATTAAATCATGAAAAAGAATCGTGAACGACTACAATAACAGTGCAGGATGTAGCTACAACTATCAAATAAATACACATGGAATGTCGCAATTTACAATCGTCATGATCATAAATTTATTAATTCTGAAAATAATCTTTTTTAAAACAAAATCCTTAAAATTTATTTCTTAATAATTCAAAATAATCCTTTTTCCAAAATAACTCTTTTAACATATTTATTACTATATGATTCAAAATAGTCTTTAGAAATATTCTTTCTTCCAAAAACATATCATAATTAATCAAAATCTAATTGTTAAAATATCCTTTCATCACATACGGTTCAAAATACTTATCATACTTCCCTTCACGAATATCACTACAACAGTAATCAATATCATATAGTATCGTTTGTCAACAATCCCACGCAGGTTATAACATATCGCAGTCTATTCTATGCAATCAATTTATAACGGATATAAATAATGGAAATACAAGTCAAGGGAAACGGGATCTTGCCTCATGATATTGTCGAACGAATCGACGTCGATGAGCGTGTTTGTGGGTGAGGCGATAGTGACAAGCGGCTGCAAGGAGGTTGATGGTGGTCTAGGGGCTGTCGAACGAGTCGCCGGCGAGCGGAGGAGGAGGCGTTGGGTGTGGGCAGGCGGCGTCTCAGGTTGACGAGGGACATCGGGGTCGGTTGGGCTGGAGGGTTGGCCGGCAGGGAGGAGGGAGGACTAGTGGCCAGCGGGAGGAGAGGTAGGTTATGGTCGGAGGGTTTCAAAGGAAGGAGCTCAGGCTCGACTGGTCTGGATGAGGGAGTCCGAACAGAGGGGTCAGGGGTGGAGCAAGGTGGGCGGCTGGAGTTATGTGGCAACAGGCGACGTGAGGACCGGAGGGGCTTGGTCGTCGGAACTAATCAAGAACGACGGAATGGTGTCGGAGGCGGCGTCGGAGGGAGTCTGAGAGAGGGAGATGGGCACAGTTTCGACAGCTATCGAGTCGGCGGTCACGACGAAAGGGAATGCGGCTACCTGGGCGGCGGTACTGGCAGGTGATGGGGCTGGCAGTGGTCGGAGCTGACCGCGGGCTGTCGGTTGTGGTGAGACGCGACGCAGAGGAGGAAGAGGGGAGGTGGGTGTTTGTGAACAGGAGAGGAAGAAAACAAAAATAAAAAATATATATAGGGTGTAAGGTTAGGGTTTAAAACAAAAATAATTAAAATAAATAATTATGAGTACTTTAAAATTAAACTAATTACAGAAAAATTATCTACAAATAAAAACATACATGTTATGATAATACAACAGTTGATACGAAATAGTCAAAATATACGCATATTGTATAGTTAAACAAGAATAATTAATAATAAAAATATATTTACTTATATTTAAAATCAAATAATTATGGGATAATTATATATACAGTAAAATGTACTAGTTATACTAATATGTCAGATGATATGTAACAGTAGAAATAATACAACAAACTATACCAAAAATACATAATTAATAATACAACATAATACACAAAATAATACGTAATATTAACAATAATACAATGTATTATTTAAAATAGTACGTAATAGTATCGATAATATAACAAATAAATTCCAAAAATTTTTACTAAACTAAATAAATTTATAAATATCTAAATCATTTAAATAAATATAAAACTTAGACTTTAAATCATATAAATTCCTAGAAAATCAAAAAAATACAAATACCCTTTTAAAAATAATAATTAAATATTTAAATTATCAAAAAATTATTTTAACTAGTATCAAAAATTCATGGTCCTTACATAGCGCACTAGCGGGCCGTGGATACGGACAATAGTAGCACAACTGTGGATAGAGTCAGAAGTCATAGGGTTGTGGTTACGGACAGCAGTGGAGAATCGAGGCACCTCCTACCATTCTGAGGATTGAGGGGACAGCAGGCCAGATACATGCTATTCAGGAGATTCCTCAGGGATAGATAGTCCCATATGTCCCATCGCCTTCAGCACCGCATCCTTTAGTCATCGGCTAGGTTTATGCAGTCGTACCACGCGACCATGATACGAGTGGAGCCATAGTAGAAGATACTTTCTTAGTGAACTCCTTCCCAATTCGGATCGTGTTCGATTCTGAAGCTTCTCATTTTTTATTTCTCATACCTTCATGGATAGGCTTCTGCTTGTTGCACATCACTTAGATGTACCATTATCAGTCCCTACTCCTTTAGGTGAGGTGTCCCTATTAGAGAGTATCTGTAGGAGATGTGTTATCAGTTTAGATGAGTCCGAGTTTATCATCGACTTGATTGTCTTGCGCATGACGGATTTCAACGTCATTCTCGGTATGGATTGACTATCATCCTACTATGTTAGTATTGACTATTTTGCTAAAACAGTCATCTTACGAGCGTTCGATGAGTCTGAGTTGATTATAGCAACCTCACAGGACAACCAGTTTGCGTAGTCATTCCCTGCATACATCAAGGAGGTGATGCTGAGGGATCAGAGTGCTAATTTATGCGAGACTAGAGTCGTCTCAAAGTATCAGGATATCTTTTAGGACATACCTGGGTTACCTCCTGTAAGAGAGGTTGAGTTCTACATTGAGTTGAAGCCGGGAACAACACCAATATCCCGAGCACCCTATCGTATGGCACCTGTTGAGACGAGGGAGCTACAGACTTAGCTGGATGAGCTTTTGTCTCAGGGTTTTATTCATCAAAGTCATTCTCCATGGGGAGCGTCGGTTCTCTTCGTGAAGAAGAAGGACGGTAGTAAGCGCTTATGTATAGATTATCATGAGTTGAATAAGGTCACTATCTGGAACAGGTACCCACCAAGGATTAAGGACTTATTCGACTAGCTATAGGGAGCGTAGTGTTTCTCGAAGATTGATCTTCGTTCTGGTTATCATCAGTTACGGGTTCAGGAGATGGATATTCCTAAGACCGCCTTTATGACTCGATATGGGTCATTCGAGTTTCTTGTTGTGCTATTTAGGCTGACCTATACACCCGCGATATTCATGGATTTGATAAATCGGGTTTCTATCAATATTTAGACCAGTTCGTGATTGTATACATCGACGACATCCTTATCTATTCGAGATTAGAGGTAGAGCACGAGCAGCATCTTCGATTGGCATTACAGATTTTTTTGGAGTATCAGTTGTACGCTAAGTTTAGTAAGCGTGAGTTTTAGCTATCTGAGGTCAGATTTTTAGGCCACGTCATCAGCAAGGAGGGCATTGTGGTAGATCCAGTGAAAGTTGACACAATACTTGATTGGGAGTCACCGAAGACCATTACTGAGATTCGTAGCTTCTTATGTTTAGTCGGCTATTACTAGTAGTTCATTCAGAACTTCTCAAATATTGTGACACCACTTACACGTCTTATGAAGAAGGGTGTATAGTTTGTTTGGAGCACGGAGTGCCAGGAAGCTTTTGAGACCTTGAAGGCTAAGTTGACTACAACGCCAGTATTAATTATCCCGAGCAGTGATAAGACATTTGTCGTCTACAGGATGCATCGTTATCGGGTCTAGGAGGTGTTTTGATGCAGGCCCAGAGAGTTTTGACTTACATTTTGTGGCAGTTGAGGACGCATTAGCAGAACTATCCTACACATGACTTGAAGCTAGTAGCAGTGGTCTTTGCACTAAAGACATGGAGTTACTATCTTTATAGAGTGTAGTTCGAGCTATTCATGGATCACCAGAGCCTAAAGTACCTCTTTTCTCAGAAGGAACTCAACCAGAGATAGCAATGATGGGTCGAGTTTATTAAAGATTACTAGTTTGCAATTCAGTACCATCCGAGGAAGGCGAACGTCGTAGCGGACACATTGAGCAGGAAGCATCGATATCGAATTTTAGTTTTGAGGTGCTTATTGTATCGAGATCTTCATACTCTTAGCTAGTTTGATTTTAGGCTGAAGATTGGCGGGAGCAG
The DNA here is from genome assembly GCF_001876935.1 of Asparagus officinalis. NCBI lineage: Eukaryota > Viridiplantae > Streptophyta > Magnoliopsida > Asparagales > Asparagaceae > Asparagus > Asparagus officinalis. The sequence continues at coordinate 34,486,360 of NC_033798.1, read as the reverse complement.
CACATTTTTGGGAGCTTTATCTATGCAACCATCTTGGACTGATACAGTGGTCAGAGCTTAGCTAGAGGACTCTTGGATTCAAACACAAAAGGAGGAGATTTTCAAAGAGCTAAAGACTAATTGGACTATTGGAGTAGATAGAGGACTTCGAATGAAGAGCCGATTAGTGATGCAAGGTAATCCACGGTTGAAGAAAGACTTATTTGATGAGGTGCATCGTACCAGGTACATACTTTACCTGCCAGCAAGTGAAGGCAGAACATCAGAGACCCGTAGGAATCCTAAAGCCTGTACCCATTCTGGAGTGTAAGTGGGCACATATTTCCATGGATTTTATTATAGGATTGCTGATGTCAAAGAAGGGGAAAGATTTTGTTTGGGTGATAGTTAATCGGTTGATGAAGTCAGCACATTTCATACCAGTGAAGACGACATACACGGCGGAGAATTATGTGAGGATATTTATCCAGGAGATCGTGAGGCTACATGGAGTTCCAGAGATGATTGTATCAGATCGAGGCTCAGTTTTTACTTCACATTTCTGGAGGAGCTTCCAGAATTCGTTCGGCAGCCAATTATCATATTCTAGTGTGTTCCACCCGCAAACAGATGGGCAGACAGAAAGAGCTAACAAAGTATTGGAAGACATGTTGCAGGCATGTATTATTGATTTCCAGGGTAGTTGGGAGGATCACATTCCATTGATTGAGTTCGCTTATAACAACAGTTATCAAGCGACCATAGGTATGACACCATATGAGGCGTTATACGGGAGGCCTTGTAGATCACCTATTAATTAGGCAGAACTAGTGGACAGCTTATTGCTTGGACCGGAGCTTGTGAGACAGACTACAGAGAAGGTAGCACTAATTCAGGAAGGTATTCTTGCAGTGCAGAGCCGACAGAAGAGCTATGCAGATCAAAGGTGGTGACTACAAGAGTTACAGGTTGAGAACTACGTTTTATTGAAAGTATTACTGATAAAGGGAGTTCAGCAATTTGAAAGATGGGGAAAGCTTACCCTAATGTATATTGGCCTGTTTAGGATTGTTGAGCACATTGGAGCCATTTCGTATCGGCTAGATCTTACAACATCGATGTCAAGTATACACAACATTTTTTATATTTTGATGCTCAAGATTCATTTACGCGATGAGGAGCAACAGCTAGTATTGGATGTACCAGAGATTGAGCTTCATAATGATTTGACCACCATTGATATCCCAGTTCGTATTCTTGCCAAGAAGGATAAAAGACTTAGAAATAAAGTGATACCCTTAGCCAAAGTTCAATGGAACCGAAAAGGATCTGGAGAGACTTCTTGGAAGCACGAGGAGGATATGCGTCACGACTACCCGCACTTGTTAGAGCAGATAATATTTTAGTTATGAATGACTTGTCTATGTTTATGATTAATTATATGGTCATATTTATATTTAACGCTAGAATGTGGGTATTAACACTTAGCTCCTAATCATTCAGAACACATGGTATATATATGGGAGGTTCCTTGTTTGGATTTTTCACCTTACGTACTAGTTCCATTTAGTTAGGGGTTAAGTGAGAGTATTTACATTCTAGATTGTTAAGTGTATATATCGCTTATATTTCATATCTAGGGATTAATGGTACCAGATATGTACGAGAGGGTTTCGTTGTCTGGATTATCCTCTCATCATGTTTTTATCATATTATTAATCTCTAAGATACGATTGCGAAATTTTGAGGACAAAATTCTTTTAAGGGGGGTGAATGTAAAATTTTGTGAATTTTGGAAAATAGTATAAATTATATTTTATAAATGAGCACTAATTATGTTGACTGTCATTTATGAATGAATGATTATGCTAACAATTAATTTGAGATCAATTAAGAGTATATATGAGAGTATACAATGGTTAAACATGCACAAAAAAGAAATCTGGAAAAATAACCAGTTAATAGTATATATGCATTACACACCGATACAGTTCAAATATGTGAACACTCAAAAGACAAAAGTTGTAGGTATTATCAATATCTTTCCAACTCATCTTAAATCACCTTATTTTGCTGTTTTGATTCGGGTTTACAGTTTTATATATACATGTTTACACATGAAAAATACTTCTTCTCATTAGTATTCCAAACCCTAGTAGCCCCTCTTCCTCTCTCTCAAACCCTAATTATAATTTGTGTGATTTGGGAGAGTTCTTAAGGCGTTTGTCGAGAGGAATACGCGATTTTGCGATTTTTGTGAAGAGGGATCTTGCACGCACGTGTTTAGGAGTTCAACACGACTTTTGAGGAAAGATCATCTCTCTTCACACCTTTCCCTGTAGTTAATTCATGATTTAAGATTTTTAATTGATGAATCTTATATTTAAGCTTAACCCAATGTTTTAAAATCTTAGTTTATGATGTTAATCTTTAAACCAATGTGAAAATCTATAGATTTAGTTGCTGTTTATATTAAGTTGATGATCATGATCATTAGAGTTGTACTTAATTTTATTTTAACTTGTTAATTATGCTTAAATCATGTTTAAACCCTATTTTAATAGTTATTTGAGTTTTCTTGCTAATTAAAGAGGTCTAAACCTAGGTTGATGATACCTAAGTGATATGAGCATGTTTAAATAAATTTATTTCTGTTTAATATTTAGAATTTATCATGTTTACTTAACCATATTTATAAATTAGGTTATTTGAGAAAATTTGATTAATTAGAATGTTAAACCCTAATTAGTTTAATTCAAGTGTTTATATCATGATGAGTTAACCCCTGTTAAATGAATAAAAGTTTAAATCTTGTTTCATATTACATGTTAATTAAATTTCAAGTTGTTAATCTTTCCTCACCAAACCATCCGCTGATCAAATTAAACGACAGTGGATCCACCAACATTTTCATTCGCCCGTCATTGGCGTTTCTCAGACTCAACGTGTTAGGTCAGAACCACCTAGCATTAAAGTCTCCCTTTGAGTGGTAATACGAGTTGGCACTCTCTTTGCTACCCGTATTCCTTTGCTTTCTGGTCAAACCTTCCTACAATTAGGACCAAAGCCAAAATCCCCTCTCGATTCCTCCAATGAACGAGAGGTCCACTTTCAAATCGAGTAATCAAACCTTCCGACCGTTAGGGAGATCCGATTTTTTTTTTTTTTCCGATTCTCGGAGTGGAGATCCCACTCTTAGTTTCATCCTTCCGGATTCTGGGGGTGGAGATCCCACCTCGAGTTTCCTGTCCAGCTGAAGATAGAATATAAAATTCTTCCTCTTTCAGCACCGAGAGATAGAATATAAAATTCTTCCTCTCCCGTTTCCTTTCCAGTTGAAGATAGAATATAAAATTCTTCCTCTTCAAGTGTTTATATCATGATGAGTTAATTCATGTTAAGTAATTATGAAAGATTTAATCTTGTTATATGTCTCGTGTTGATAAAAATAGATTTATAAATAAAGTTACAAAATACAAAATATTAGAAACATGAACTTGTGTTTTCCTCTCTGGTCGGTCGATCGACTAGTCGACTGAAAAAGATTAGCCGGTCGACTGGTGAGGAACTGAGGATGCACATTGTGTGCATAGTTGCATGCTTTCGGTCGACAGACGCCCTAAGGGCGGTTGACCGACCTGTGTTCTCTTTGTTTTTGAGTGGTTATTTTTGCATCGTTTGATCGTGAGCATGGGGTTCGAGCCGCATGATGACACACGTACAATCATGAGCATACATGAATAGTGTTGTAGCACATACAGATATCCTGGAGAGAATTATTACAGGTATTGTTTTTAACCACACTTGGGATATAGGTTATTTAAACATTATATACATATATGGATATCGTTGATGAGCACCACTCAGTACTACTTGGGATAGTGCGTCGATGTACCATTAGTACAAGCCATTGAGTCGGGTTTTAGGATGTTTGATCTAGTAATTCGTCCCGCACGGAGGTGCGATGAGGCTTGTGAGCCGTATACCTAGGATGCCTGATTTGGTAGTCCGTCCCGCACGTTGATGCAATAAGACTAATGAGCCATGTACACTTTTAGGATGCCGATTTGGTAGTCTGTCCCGCATGATAATGCGATGAATTATAAACTTTACAAGGATTTGCATTGTGATAATATTTTGATAGCCTGAGTCTTGGTGGACGCTATTATGAACATGACTCATCACAGAGTTAATATGACCGAGGTAATTTACTCTTGTAAGTACGCGGGATTATATATAGTTGTTTACATTATCTTTCAAAAGATAGTGGAAGATATTTATGGTTTGATATTATGATAATTTTACTTTCTTGTATTGCTATCCTTTATTCCTAGTTTGGAATTGATAATTAGTGATTCACAATTAGAGACATATGGTATATACATGAGGGTTTCTTGTTTGGATTATTTCGCTCGACGTACCAGTTTCGTATTGTGAATTCTAATTATTAATTCTATTTAGATTGTTTATTCTTAGTTCGGTATTGATATTTAGTTATCTACAATTTGAGACATATAGTATATACATGAGGGTTTCCTTATTTGGATTATTTCGCTCGACGTACTACGTCTCGTATTGTAGGTTTCTAAATATTAATTCTATTTAGATACAGGGTAAGTGATCTAGGTAGACTATGCTTAATAGATAGAGCCTCCATCACATCTAGTAGTCCTTCCCCTGGGGGCGGATGAAGATGATCTTGTTGTAGCGCTCTGACGCTCTTGTTGTTTTTCTTTTTATTTTTCAATTCCTTTCAAGCAACAGCTCAGAGTTCCAGAGAGTTGTAGGATGACGGACTTCCAACATAGTCGCTGTCACATCTTTTTAGTAGATGAGACTCCACTATAGTTGATATTTTTTTCGGACATTTAGAGCTTTATATTTCATCTTGTAAAGATTGTGTGTCTTAGTTTATTTTCAGTTGACTCAGATTGAGATACTTCATATTTATTTCAGACTTCAGTTGTATATAGTTTATTCAATTGAGACATGATTATATTTATTAGATATCTCTTTATATATCATGTCTAATGCATTTATTTTCTTTATTTTGCCTGTTTTTTACCTACACTTGTTGTTGATTCCACTAGAGAGATATTACTGTGATGGTGAAACGTGTTGTAGCACAGTGTGGGTGCATGATAAGTTTGACATCTCTGGGTTCACCTTGGACTGCAGTCATGTGTGAAAACAGGGGCGTCACAGAGAACAAAACCAAGAAAAATATTTTGCTCCTCAGTAGAATAATTCTAGAGTAAGCAAAAAAACAAAACCATATCCTAATGTAGGTACCTATAAGCACCCCGCTCATAGAGAACTTTACAGGACCAACCTGTCCAAATATCAAGTCATATGAACTTCAAGAGTACACAATAAATATGCTGCAATCAAAACTAGATATATGTTGGGCAACTCAGTAGGTTACGTGGCAAAGCCGAGTCGCTCCCTCGTGGGGGCCTGGGTTCGATTCCCCTGTGCGCCAAAGGCGCGATTAAAAAAAAGCTAAATATATGTTTATCAACTAGCATAGTAGTTGTATTTGTTAACAGGAACACAACAGTGACATTGTGACATAGAACCAACAAGTGAATTTGGAAAAATAAAAATATATTTATGTGTGTTTACAGTATTAGAATGATGAGGATGCTTAAAAAAACTAACTACAGTGAACAAAGCAGTCTCACAAATGGAATAATGTGTTCAAAAATGGCATCACATGATACAAACACTACATAAAAGGAAGATGTCCGACAATATAAAGCGAACTAGTTGACATCTGCACATAAACTAAAAGCACACATGCATGAACACACACATACACAGAGAAAAATAAAGAAAGAAGTGTCAGGTATTTGATTAATCAGAGCATATTTCCATAAAAAATTGAAGAGTCGTCAAAGAAGCGAAATCAAGGATCTTGCGATTTTTTCTTATATGTTTCCAACGGTATCTCCACTATTTTGGAATTATGAGCTTGAACTTCAGATTCTTCACATTAGCAAACTCACTCTCATTTTAGTTCACCATTCTAGTCCGATGCAAGCAAATGAACGAGTTTACTTTATGCCAGAAACAGCTTGATGTCAACCAAAATTAAAAAGATCAAAATAATTAGCAGCACATAAATGCTTGTTTGCAAGGTCTTTACAACTTACAAGAAATAATAACTTCCACGTTCATTCAAATACTCCTTAAACCAAAATTTGAATTCCTATACTGTAAGTATTACATCTATGTGTTGTAATTTTTAGCAAAACAAATTTAACCGCCCATCGTTTCCTCAAATAAGTAGTTAACACAGCATACCACACCACATAAGTTGGACAAAGTGGCAAACAACCTCCACATGCCCAATCCTGAGTGCATTGACTAAATTTGTGACTTTTATATTAACCATTCTAGACTAATTTAAGCCCATCCTTTGTTTAAGAAAATGCCAACTACATCCTCTTCAACCCACAAAGTGCTGTACGCTATCCCATATAGTTGTGAGTATTCTCTTGGAAAATGTTCTGTTATTTACTACTTATAAACTAAAGGAGAACAATCAAAAAGTTAAAATGAACAGTAAATCAAGTTTTTTTATTCACATTTTTTATACTCCCACATTTCTTCCGCCTTATTTTCCCTAAACTTCCGCCGGTCTCCTCCCATTATAACTTCCACCTCCTAAAAATACTCCCGAGTCTGCAAGAGAGAGAAAACTACCCCACCCGAAAACCACCCCACCGACGCACCCCCATCTCATACCGCTCCACGCTCTCTCTCCCTTTCTCTCTTTCTCTCTCTCTCTCTCTCTCTCTCTCTCTCTCTCTCTCTCTCACACACACACATTCCCCATTTTCACAGAGAGCAGACCTTAATCTTGATCTCGCCATTGCCGAAATTTTCCAGTAGAATGAAAGAAATTTCACTTGAACCTTAATCATTGATGAGAAAGAGAGAAAGAGAGGGGCATAAGATCATGGTTTTCAAGAATCTGAGAGACGATGAGTATCTTCTCTACGTTGCCATTTGCATGGTGGGTTTGCCCGTCGAGGTTCAGGTCAAGGATGGATCTTTATACTCTGGGATCCTTCACACTGACTCCTTTGATAAGAATTGTGGTAAATTTAATTAGATTCTTATCATTTGAGTGGAGATCTCAACTGGGATTGGCTTCTCTTTCTCGGATCCTACTTTTTCAGAAATGGGTTTTGGTTATTGGATCCAAATCTCAAATGGGTTTTTGTCATTTGGGAAATTTCATTATTTTGATTGTTGTGTTGAATGTGATTTTACCGATTGCAGTATGAATTAAATGCATTGTGTGTTCTTTTTTTTAATGATTCTCTTGCATTGAATTGATTATTTATTTCACTAACATTGAGGCCAACTTTTTATTTGCAACAGTATGTATTCATTTGCATCATTTTATTTGTTAGCTCCATCACCTAACAGTTGGGCATCCAATTTTATGTGGTCATATGATAACCCATTTTTATCTGACACGGTAGGAACTGTAACTTTTCTCTAGGAGAGGTAATTAGTTTTTTTGGTATGCATGATATAAATCTTTTATTTTACTCAGGCTTCAGCAAAGAAAGCGATAGATTTCTTGCCATTTCTACAAAAAATTAGAAGGCTTCCCGCTATGGTTGAATATGTCCTTAGTGGACATCGTTTTAAATTTCTTATTCCCAAGGAAACTTGCAGCATTGCTTTCACATTCTCTGGTGTCAGGTGCCCAGGTCGAGATGAGCCCTTTTCAGATGAAGCTATTGCATTAATGAGAAGGAAGATAATGCAGCGGGAAGTAGAGGTGCTAATGCTGCATTTGTTAGTTTGTTTTAACTTAATCTCTATGCTATATAAAAACTTTCTAAATTCTATTGCACAGATTGAAGTTGAAACAGTTGATAGAGCTGGCACTTTCCTGGGTTCTCTATGGGAGTCTAAGACAAATATGGTCGTGGCTCTTCTCCAAGCTGGATTGGCAAAGCTTCAAAATTCCTTCGCTTCAGTCAGGATTCCAGATGCCCACCTTCTTGCACGGGCTGAACAATCGGCAATATAGCAGAGACTGAAGGTAATCTATCAGTAAATATTCTCCAAATCTTCATTTATCTTGCTTTGTTTTCTGCTAATATACAGTCTTTTCCGCTTGGAGGTGTGGGAGAACTATGTTGAAGGACAGGAAGTTGCTAATGGATCTTCCACCAATTCAAAACAGAAGGATGTGCTCGAGAGTTTAAATGGTTTATTTCATTATTCACGGGTAATTGATACTTATGGTTTAAACAGTTTGATTAGATTGTGGAATTGCATTTAGGTCTACAATCAAGTTGTGAAAATCTTTTAGAAACCGTGTTTTGCACGGGTCTATATATCTAGACGAATAATAACCAAACTGTTTATTAATTATTCGATTCACTTCCACCACTATACTTTATATCTAAAGAAAAATACTTTATTTTAATAACATGTTAAATATTTGCAAAAAATCTTTTAGGATCCGTGCTTTGCACGGGTTTAAATACTAGTTATGTATTAATAAAACCAAATACAATGCCTAAATTTTGCCAAATTCGCCTACAATTGTACATAAACTTGACAACTCATATAATTTTCAGCAGGTGTTTTCTTAAAAGGCAACAATTGATGACCAAACAATAAAAACTAAGTTTAATTTATTTTTCTTACTAAACCTTTGTCTTCAGAATCCCAGAGAACAGAGTCAGAGGTTTCACATAAGCTCTATCATTCATATATCCTTTGATAAACCTTGAATACCTCTACCCTCAGGGAAGCATGAAGGATCGCTGCAATGGCACTCAAACACTAGAGGGGGGGGGGGGGGTGTTTATGAAATCTAATGCAGAAACTTCAAATTTTAATAAAATAATATCACAAAGAGTAAGAAAGATCAAACCAATGTGTAGACAATCACAGAAAATTGCATACGCAAACACAAGGATTTATACTGGTTCGGTCCTCCAGACCAACATCCAGTCCCCAAGTCTCGCTTGAGATTTCTCCACTATTTCCACTTGCAAAACCGTAAGCACTTGCAACCCGCAAGCAAATAGTACAACCTTGACAATCTTCAATTGCCAATGCCACAACAATCTCTTCTTTGAAGATATTATCAAACTGAAACAAAATGGTACAACTCTTTCTCTTCCTATAAGCCTTGATGTGTAGATGTGAGTGACTTGCAATAGGCTATAGGAATGGTTTTTGTTCTAGAGTAATGGAGTTTTAATCAAGAACAAAACTAAAAATAACACTCAGTTTTTCTCTTCAAAAATGGAGTTAAAAACTCAAGAAAAACTCAAGTTTATGGAAAAGAATCTTCTTATTTAACTTCAGAACTTAACACCTATTTATAGGCACAAGTTTAGTTCAAAATATTTCAAAAATAACTGCCAAAACGTTCATAAAACATTCATGTTATTTTGAAAAAATGTCAGTTAGAAAGTCTGTATGGTCGACCAGATTGAGGCCTGGTCGACCAGACAGACTTCCTGGAACTTGTATGGTCGACCAAATTCAGTCCTGGTCGACCAGACATGCTTCCTGTAAATTCTGTGGTCGAGACTGAAGCCTCTGGTCGACCAGGTCCATATCTGGTCGACCAGATAGAGATTTTTCTAAATCTCTGTTTCTGGTTATTATATCTGGTCGACCAGACATTTCTTTGGTCGGCCAGAAACTATGTTATACATATTTTCAATAGTTTAAAATGTTATTCATTCGTTGATTAGACTTAGGATTATACTTAGAATATTTTCTATGATCTTCTAAGTGAGTAGTGTGTGTTGTGTGTGTGATCAAGGCTTGTACAAAGATTCTAAAAGAAAAGACAAAATTACATCACTCTTGTAAAGTATATTTTCTTCTTGAAGCGCGAAGTGACTTGATTAACTTCATCTTTTGATCTTTGAAATCTTGTCTTTGAAATAGCCTTAATAACTTGATTGTTGCTTTGAGATGTATATCTTGAATCTACAGTAAAATATGTTAGATAAACAATGATTTGTTATTATCAAAATACAAGAGATATTGTAACATCAACCATGTTCCCAACAATCTCCCCCTTTTTGATGATGACATATAATATTGAAAAACTTTAATTAAACATACTTACTCCCCCTGCAACAATGCATACATATTAATTTAACACACAAAAAGATAGCACTTATTAGTAATCCTAATATTGTATAACAATGCATACATGTCAATATTCAATATTGCAATAGTTGTCAATATTTCAATATTCTAATATATCTCCCCCTTTGTCATTAACAAAAAGAAGAATAGAAAGGGAGATAATAATAAATAATGAAACAATTAATACATTTCTTCAATACAACCTAATATTTCTTCAACATGGCCTAAAACTTCAAATAAATCTTCAAGATTATGCACATAGTCCATTACATCTCCCATCCAAATAGGAAGACATAAGCTTGCAATGAAAATTAAGTTTTCTATGGGAGTCATATTGAATGTATTGTGTTGTTTAAGAAGAAATATTTCTCTATTTATAACCATGGAAGTAGTTATTAGAGACTAACCATCAAGTAGTTATTTAAGAATTGGTTAGAATAACTAAAATATGAGTTCAAAAATTTATGAAACATTTCTCTTATGTTAACCAAGATAAATAACAAGAATATTTGCTAAAAATAAAATTCATTAAGCAAAAGCAAACATACTTGTTCATTAATAACTAGCAAAAGCAAACATATCAAACATATTATTAATAAGAGTTTTAGAGTTCATACCGACCGTTCCAATTCCTACCACTTGACCCTTGTTGTTGTCACCGAAGGTAACAGTTCCTCCATCTTTAAGTTGTATGGAAGAGAATAAGTCCTTGTTCCCGGTCATGTGATTGGAACAGTCACTATCTAAAATCCATTTTTCCTTTTTATTAGGTACCTGCAAAATAAAAGAAATATGTTTTGGTACCCTTTAACTTTTGGGTCCATGAGATTAGCATTTAGGAAACCAAACCCAATAAGAATTTGGTTTACCTACATTGTATGAAAGATAGTTTTTAGAATCACAAATATCCTTTTTGTAATTTGATAAGTATATCTTTCTATCACTTAAACATGCATTTTTAGGAACCCAAATGTAGTTGGATTTTAAAATATTCTTACATGCAACTTTCTTCATATGCATTTTTCTATCATTATGTGAAAATACCTTAGAACTAGCATGCATAGATGTATCACTATGTGCATGATAATTACTTTTCACAAATTTAGAATATAAATAAGCATGATTTTTCTTTTGCATAGAAGAGTATATTTTCTCATTACTGGAGTTAGAAACATATCCTAATCCCTGTTTACTCGTAGCAGGTAATTGATAAGAAAGTAGATTATCTAGATTCTCTTTTCCTTTGTTAAATTTACCTACATTCATTGATATAGTTTCATATTTGGTTTTAAGACTTTTAACATTATCATCCAAATTTGAAATACGAACTTTAAAGAAATCACATTCTTTTTTAAGAAGTTGATTGTTACTAGATAACTTGTAATTTTCAGAAAATAACTCTTTATTCTTCTCTTTAAGATCTTCTATTTATGAAGCATAAGGAGAGACTAAAGTGTTATTCAAATTTTCATTTTCATTTTTTTATATTTTAAAAGAAGAATTTAGTTGCTTGTATTTCAAAAATAATTCGTTAAATGCGTCAAGTAACTCATCATGATTACTTACTTGATCATCATCAGATTCATTTGCCATAAAGCACATATTCGCTTGATGATCTTCTTTTTCCTCTTCTTCATCTGAAGATGACTGGTCACTATCATCCCATGTTATCGACAAAGCCTTCTTCTTTTTGTTCTTCACTTGTTCATTCTTGTTCTTTGTGAACCCGTTGAAATTGTTAGAAGACTTCGACTTTAACTTTTGTTGTAGGGGACAATCTTTCTTGTAGTGTCCTGGCTTATTACAACCAAAACAAGTGACTTTGTTAGTATCTTTGAATTTACTAGAAGAGAACTTACCTTTCTTCAAGAATTTTCTGAATTTGCGTGTGATTATTTCAAACTCTTCTTCGTCATCGGAATCCTCATCATCAGTAGATGCTTGGAAAGCAAGAACCTTCTTGTTCTTATCTTCATTATCCTTTTTCCGATCTTCAAGTTGCACCTTGTATGCCATCAAATTCCCTATCAAATTTTCTACTGTCAATGTGGAGAGGTCATTGGCTTCCTCTATCGCGGTAGTCTTCTTCTCCCAATCCAAAGTAAGAGCCCGGAGGATTTTCCTAACCATCTCCACTTGTGTATAGACCTTTCCTAACGCAATTAGGGAGTTGATGATGTCGGTGAACCTTGTGAACATTTCACCAATTGTCTCGTTGTCTTTCATCTTGAACATTTCAAACCTGTGCACTAAAACAGAAATTTTTGAGTCTTTAACCTTAGAAGTTCCTTCGTGGGTTACCTTAAGTGTGTGCCAGATTTGATTTGTGGTGTTGGAAGTAGACATGCGGTTGAATTCATTCTTATCCATTGCGCAAAACAATGCATTCGTTGCCTTGGCGTCAAGATTCACATTTGTCCTTTCCACCAACGTCCATTCAGAGTATGGAGTAGTAGGCTTGTTGTAATCAGACTCCACTATGTTCCAGAGATCGAATCCTATCGATTGAAGGTAGATCTTCATCCTACACTTCCAGTAGTTGTAGTTGGAACCATCGAAAAGTGGTGGTCTTTGAGTAGAATGTCCTTCCTTGAACTGTGATGTAGATGGTGTAGCCATTGTTATCCTTGATCAACCCGCTCTGATACCAATTGAAGGATCGCTGCAATGGCACTCAAACACTAGAAGGGGGGTTGAATAGTGTTTATGAAATCTAATGCGGAAACTTTAAATTTCAATAAAATAATATCACAAAGAGTAAGAAAGATCAAACCAATATGTAGACAATCACAGAAAATTGCATACGCAAACACAAGGATTTATACTGGTTCGGTCCTCCAGACCTACATCCAGTCCCCAAGCCTCGCTTGAGATTTCTCCACTATTTCCACTTGCAAAACCGCAAGCACTTGCAACCCGCAAGCAAACCGTACAACCTTGACAATCTTCAATTGCCAATGCCACAACAATCTCTTCTTTCAAGAGATTATCAAATCAAAAACAAGATGGTACAACTTTCTCTTCCTATAAGCCTTGATGTGTAGATGTGAGTGACTTACAATAGGCTATAGGGATGATTTTTGTTCTAGAGTGGTGGAACTTTTATCAAGAACAGAACTGAAATTTTCATGCAGTTTTTCTCTTCAAAATGATCTTAAGAAGTCAAGAAAAACTCAAGTTTATAGAAAGGAATTCTGATATAAAATTTCAGAACTTAACATAAATTCTGTGGTCGAGACTGAAGCCTCTGGTCGACCAGGTCCATATCTGGTCGACCAGACAGAGATTTTTCTAAATCTCTGTTTCTGGTTATTATATCTGGTCGACCAGACATTTCTTTGGTCGGCCAAAAACTATGTTATACATATTTTTAATAGTTTAAAATGTTATTCATTCGTTGATTAGACTTAGGATTATACTTAGAATATTTTCTATGATTTTCTAAGTGATTAGTGAGTTGTGTGTGTGATCAAGGCTTGTACAAAGTTTCTAAAAGAAAAGACAGAATTGACAGAATTACATCTTTTGAACTTTATCTTTTGATCTTTAAAATCTTGTCTTTGAAATAGCCTTAATAACTTGATTGTTGCTTTGAGATGTATATCTTGAATCTGCAGTAAAATATGTTAGATAAACAATGATTTGTTATCATCAAAATACAAGAGATATTGTAATATCAACCATGTTCCCAACAAAGCATACACTATACTATCTCAGTGAATAATGTGCCAAGCGTAAAATTTGTATGGAACATTGGGGATGTTTGAGTGGCTAAGGTTGTAAAGGAGCCTGAAATGGATAGAATATCATGTTTTGCACATTTCCATCAACAAAAAGAATTATGGGTCAGGAGATGTGCAAGGAACGAATGTTTATAGTGCGGATATCCAAAACTTCTCCTTTTTTCCATTTTTCCAATCATCTCCAGGTTTCACTCAATCTTGCTGAACTTGCTAAACTGCAATATCTCTACTAGAATCTTTACTATATGAAGACCAGCTAATTTTTGGTATCCAATCATAGAACTGAACCATGATGAGCTTGCATTTCACCTAAACACATCAAGCAAGGGAAGTTTCAATTGCATGAATACAATAAGAATTGCCATCAACGGAATTCTGCATCAACTATAGTCGATGATAAGGATATGGTATACTCATGCAACAGAACAAAGCGTGATTCTTGTTGGGGATTCGAAACAATCAATCGAACTCATGCCCTTCCGGATCTTGTGCTAAGAGTTTAGCAAGTAGGATAAACAAGAAAGAACACATCAGATTTAACGAGGTTCGGCAACGTGCCTACGTCCTCGGGAGCCACACCACACAATTCTTTTGATTAATTTGAAGAAGATTACAATGCCCACAAATAGGTTTTTATCTCTCTGAGATCTCTCTCTCAAATAGCCGTCAAAACCCTCTTTTTTCGTGTTCAACAAACCCTAAAACGTTTAGGTATATATAGGATCCCAGCCCAAAACAGTTTCCAAAATGAATTAGGAAACTAAAAAAAACTAACTTCGGTCGACCGGACCATGCTAGTCAGTCGACCGGCCAGAGCAACAACTTCCTACAGGATTGTCGTGCATGTTTTTGGTCGACCAGCATAGCTCCCGTGGTCGACCGACCGGAGAGTAGTTTTTTGGTTGTTTTCCTGCAGGTGTCGCGGTCAATCGAACCAGGTTCATCGGTCGACCAACCCACATTTTTTCCTATTTTCTTTGTTTGTTTGATTTTAGGTTTGGGTCTCCACACCCGAGACCAACAATCTCCTACTTGAAGATCAAACCGCCATCAACGAGCTCTTCCAAACTCCTGTCATCTTCGCAAACATCTTCTCCTCCCTAGAAAAATCCATTCTTCAATCATCATTATCTCGGCGATCCCGTCGATCCTCCTAGCATGGCTCCACCTTCGACTCCTACGCATGAAGGCCAACTGAAGTTGCGCACAACTCCAGTTTGTCGATAGTCACTGCTTTCATCAACATATCCGCATGATTTTGACTCTTCAAAATCTTCTCCAATCGTAACTTGTCGTCCTCAATCTGCGAGCATATGAAGTGGTAACGTACGTCGATGTACTTTGTTCTGCCATGATATACTGGATTGTTGGCAAGGTGCATAGCACTCTGGCTATCATAATAAAGAACGACGTTCTCCTGTTTTAAACCCAACTCTTCCAAGCACCAGGTAAACCAAATCATCTCCTTGCTGGCTTTAGTCACTGTGACATACTCTACCTTAGTCGTGGATAATGTTATTATCTTCTGCAGACGTGAGACCTAGCTCACTGCTGTCAACGTCAAGGTATAAATATACTCTGTGGTGCAGTACTAACTCCTTCCTCCTAAAACACAATAGCATATCTGTAGTTCCTCTCAAGTAACGTAATATCCACTTCACGACCTCTCAATGCTGCATCCCTGGATTGCTTGCAAACCTGCTCACAACTCTCACTGCATGGGCGATATCCGACCTCATGCAAATTATCTCATACATAAGACTACCAATGGATGATGAATATGGCACTCTTCTCATGTGCTCCTTCTCCGCATCTGTCTTTGGTGATTACTTCTCAGATAGTTTGAATTGACTTCCAAGAGGCGTGTCGACGAGCTTAGCATTTTTCATGTTGAATCTCTGAAGTACCTTCTCGATGTATTCAGCTTGACTCAACTTCAACGTCGCTTCTGTTTCATCTCTACTGCTTCGCATTGTAAGAATTTACTTCGCTGCACCCAGATCCTTCATAGCAAACTCTTTCACCAACTGCTTCTTTAATTTGTTTATCTCCTCTAAACACGGTCCTGCAATTAACATATCATCAACATACAATAATAACACGATATAGCTAGACTTGAACCTCTTGAAGTAGCAACAATAATCTGAATTGCATCTTCCATAACCATTGCTCTGTATGAAGTTGTCGAACTTCTTGTACCACTGTCTCGGAGCCTGTTTTAATCCGTACAAGCTCTTCTTGAGCTTACACATCATCTCTTCCTTCACTTCTTCAATAAAACCAACATGTTGCTTCATGTAGATTTCTTCATCTAAGTCACTATGAAGAAAGGTAGTCTTCACATCTAACTGCTCAAGGTAGAGATCTTCTACAGCTACTAAGCTCAACACCATACTAATGGTTGTAAGCTTTACAATGGGTGAAAATATCTCCGTATAATCCACTCCTTCCCGCTATTAGAACCCCTTCACGACTAATCTGTCCTTGTACCTCTTGCTTCCATTACTTTCCTGCTTGACTCGATAGACCCACTTGTTATGTAAGGCTTTCTTCTGTACAGGTAGCTGGGCTAACTCCCATATCTCAGTAATGTGTAGAGAATCTATCTTTTCTTGCATCACATGCTCCCACTGCTGAGATTCACTAACTTGCATAGCCTCCTCATAGCACTCTAGTTCTCCGTTATCTGTCAAAAGTAAATAATCTAGTGATGAGAGATATCTGAGATTCGGTTTGGGTACCCTGGATGACATCCTAAGCTCCACGTCCTGGGTAGTAGTCTCTGCACTTGGAGTCTCCTCTGTTCTTTAGTCAAAATTAATATTGTCACCCCCATCTAGAAGTTCCTCCAAATCCATGTACTCGGATCCATTTGCATCTGTAGTGCTGCTCCTACTACTTTGGCTATTCTTAGCATTGTCCATATCCTTGTACATCACCTCCTCATTGAATATCACATCTCTGCTCCTAATGTTTTTTCCTATTCTTCTCATCCTAAAGACGATACCCAAACTCATTAATATTGTATCCAATGAATATACAATTTTATGACTTAGCTTCTAGCTTGTTCCTGACATGGTCACTGATATGAACATATGCTACACAGCCAAATACTTATAAGTGTGAGAGATTAACGTTTTTGCCACTCCAAACCACTTCTGGAATCCTAAAATCCAATGGAACTGATAGCCCATGTTTAATCAGAAAAGTTGTCGTATGCACCGCGTCTGCCCAAAACGTCTTGGGTAGACCTGCATGTAGACATATGCTCCTCACACGCTCTGTCAATGTCCTATTCATCCTCTCTACAATGTCGTTCTGTTACGGCATCCTTGGAGTAGTCCTCTCCAAACGAATCTCATTTAGAGTACAGAACCTCTTGAACTCCTCCAGCTCGTATTCTTCACCGTTGTCCGATCTTAGACACTTCACCTTCAGATCTATCTCATTCTCCATCATGGCTTTCCACTTCTTAAAGTTCCCAAACACCTCTGACTTATGCTTCATGAAGTATACCCACACCTTCCTCGAGTGATCGTCGATAAAGGTGACATAGCACGTTGAACTGCCAAGAGAAGACACGTTAGCTGGGCCCCATATATCTGTATGAACAAGCTCTAGCTTCTGAGCTTTAGGTAGTCTTCCACCCTTCTGAAAGCTGACCCTCTTCTGCTTCCAGTAGATACAGTCTTCACAAACACGAACTGTAGGCATTCAAAAATGCCAAAACTCGAAATGTGAAAAGGAGGGTCAAGAGAACAAACCCCTTCCAAATCGAAGACGAGGTTCATTGATTAGTGAAGATCAACCTTGAGAACGAGAGTCGCCACGCAGCAGATCTCAACATCAAAAGACAAAGTTCATGAAAGTGATCCATGGGATTCGGAGCTCGTCATTGGCTACAGGGTTCAAAGTTCACTAATGGATACGAGACTCGGAGCTCGTCATTGGATATGAGGTTCGAGGTTCATTGGTGAATACGAGGTTCGAAGCTCGTCATTGGACACGAGGTTCAAAACTCATTACTAGACATGAAACTTATTAGTGAAGATGAGGTTCATTAAAAGGGAACTTACAAAACTTACTATGTAGTTGGACTCAGCTGTCGAAGATGAAGTTCGTTAGTGAAAGCGAGGTTCATCAGATGAAGTTAGTGAAGACAAAATTCGTCAAGAGAAACTGGTCCACTACAAGGTTTGCTTGGTAAGACGAACCTTGAGGCTCGTCTTACTTGATGAACTCCGTTTCAATTGAGGTCGAGGTTCGTCATCCACGTGGGATTCACCTGTAACGGCTCCGAAGACTTAGTCAGCCACGTGGGCTAATCTTCAGGAGCATGTTACGACGTGCGCTGATTTGGGGGAGACAGTTATGCCCCTCTACCCGTGATTGTAGCACGTCGGTTACGTACTTAAACCCTATAAATAACCATGGATGGCTACAAAGAAGAGGGTTGGTTAATTGTTACTTTTAATCATAAAAAATTAGAGCTTTTGCATGTAAATCTAGAGTTTGAATTTTGATTCCAGCTAGCTAACAAAGGTCAGAAGCTCTTGTGATCTTAGTCTGATCGTCAACGGGAGGCAAGCTGGACTCAAGCATCGGGGGAAGCATCCTTTCGCCACCTAGAATCCACCTTAAACAAAAGAGAAGCTGAATTAATCTTCTCTTCCTCTGTAATCGAGAGAGAGTGTGTGTGATTGTAAGGGTTTCATACCAAGTGATCGAACCCATTTCTTAAAATAAGAGAATCAATCCTAACATCAATTTTTCGACCCTACAGACGATAGCGACCACAGTGGGAGCAGCTATTCTCTCCGACGAGATAGTGGTGGCGCAATCAAACAAGATTGCAGTGGGAACGGACGTCGAGACTCTGGTCATCGAATTTGACCAGTCAAAATATGAGGATTTTCTTTCCTCGGGTAAGTCTAGTCCTATGAAGGCACGTAAGTGTCGTCGAGTCTCGTATGAGACCTCAGCCCAAGTGGCTTCTAATGATTCAACTCGAGTTAGTCTCAAGGAAAGTCTAAGCCCCTCAAAGAGGAGGCTCCAGAAACTAGCCGTCAGGCTAAGAAATGGGTTATCAAGCAACCTAGCTGAACTTCGGTTTCTACTAGCCAAATTATGGCTTTTGAAAATGAACCTTGCTCAGCTCTGGCTGAAGCAAAGGTTTCTACTAGTTCATTGTCGAGACGCGCTCGACAACGTCAGCATCAGAACCAAGCTCACCGTAGGGCCCGAGCTTTGGTCTCGCTAGACGGTTTTCATTATCGACCGAAGGTTAATCAACCTAAGGTCAACAAGTCTGACGAGGGTCAGGTGAATGAGGAATGTCCGAATGACGGATCTCACCCTTGTACCCGAGTAGGCTCCGACAACGAACCTCATGCTCGAAAAGAGGTTCAGCAATTTCAACAAACGGTTCATACTGATGTTCGTGAAGAAAACGAACCTCAGGTTAAGAGCTAACTGAGAAGGCACAAGCGTCGAGCTCGTTTTACCAACGGATGTTGTCACATGAATGATGGAGTTCGTCAGTCTACCCAATTTCGTCAACCTCTATCATTTAGAGGGTCTCACTTGGGTAAAGCCAAGTTGACAGAGTCAACTGGGGGTTGCCCTGCTGGTGACCTTCGGGATTATCTCACGCGTAAATGCAGCATGAGTCAGATGCAATCTCATTGTTGCTGTGAGAAGCTTATCTCTGCAGTGCTTTCCTAATGCCCATGTGGAGAGTCAACACATAAATCTTTAGTCTTTGAACGGTTGACTGAACTGTCGATGGTCTCATCATCAAGAAGAAGACGCTTTCGTTCCAAGAAACAAGCATCCAAGAATCATCATATTGAAGTGACGATCAACATGGCCAGCAAGGGTAAAAATAAAATCTCAGCTGATGATTCCGAGTCTTCTGATTTTGAAAGATCTCCCAAATTATGAGAGGCACTCATTGAAAGTTAGGGTGTTTACCAACATACTCGTTCTCGTACTGGAGCAATGATCCCGCCAGATTACTGCAAACTAGCAGGTATATCCTATGGTGTCGATCAAGAACCTGAAAATTCAGTCATTGCTACTTCTCAGCCTTCCAATACCGACCAAAGTGAGCAAGCAAGTGCTCACATGACAGGAAAAGAGGAAGAGCTCTCGCGGTAGCTAGAAGAGCAACAATCAACTATTCTGAAACAGCAGGAGTCCATCCGACGCCTGGAAGCAATGGTGGAGAGACTCCATGAGGAGAAGGAAAAGAAGAAGAAGAAGACTCATTCCCAAGCCTCAGGATCTAGGCGTAGAAGACCTTCACCTGTTGATGAAGATCGCTATGATGAAGACGATGAAGAAAGGGTTGTGAAGATTCATTCTGAATCGTCCGAAGCTGAATCTAATCCTCGTACGAAAGAACGAGATCAAAAATAGGAGAATTTCCAGAAGCAGCTTGACGCACTGAAGCTTTAAGGAAACTTCAAAGAGTTGGGGGTGTCAAGACCCTATCCAAGTGAATGGGATGCGATCCCATATCCTCTGAAATTCAAACCACTCAACTTGGTGCAATTTGATAACAAGGGTTCTCCTACCCAACATATTTATTACTTCCAAGCACAGACCAGTCATATAGTGGGTAATGACCCTATTATGACTCGATTATTCGTTAGCACTCTGAAGGGGGTGGCTTTTGAGTGGTTTCGCAGACTCGAGCCAGGATCGATCCAGAGTTGGAGAGATTTGGAGAGGCTTTTCTTAGCCTGATTCTTCGACGATGACATTGTAAGGACCATGAATTTTTATACTAATTAAAAAAATTTAGTATTTTAAAATATTTAATTATGATTTTTAAAAGAGTATTTGTATTTTTCTTGAATTTCTACAATTTTTTATGATTTAAAGTCTAAGTTTTATATTTATTTAAATGATATTAATATTTATAAATTAATTTTATGCGGTGAAAATTTATGGAATTTATCTATTGCGTTATCGATGTTGTTACATGTCATTTTGAATAATACGTTGTATTATTTTTATTACGTATATTTTTGTATAATACGTTGTATTATTAATTATGTATTATTTGTATAATTTGCTGTATTATTTCTACTGTTACATATTATCTGTCGTATTAGTATAACTTGTACGTTTTACTGTATATATAATTATCCCATAATTGTTTGATTGTAAATATAAGTAAATATATTTTATTTATTAATTATTCTTGTTTAATTGTACAATATGAGTATATTTCGACTATTTCGTATCACCTGTTGTAATAGCACAACATGTACGTTTTTAATTATAGATAATTATTCTGTAATTAGTTTAATTTTTAAATACCCGTAATTATTTATTTAAATTATTTTTGTTTTATTATCCCTAACCCTAACCTAATATAATATATATATATATAATGTTTATTTTCCCTCTTCTGTTTTTCTTCCCTAAACCTAAAGACGCCGACAACGCCGCCCCGCCTGCAGCCTCGCCCTCGCCCTGAGCTCGCCACCGCTGCCCCACCCCTTCGCCGGCAGCCAACAGCCCCGATCTCGCCCAGATCCGCTCCACGACGCCTCTCGTCGTCGGACAGCCGTCGACCACCAGTCCACCGCCCTGTTCGCCGCCAGCGAAGCCCCCTCAGCCGCCTCCATCCCCCAACAGTCACCCTCCGCCTCCAGTCCTCCATCTCCGGCTCCCCTTGACCACCGACGTCGACCACCCAACTCCGTCGACTCCCCGCTATCCTTCATATTTGCCGAACACCCTCTGTCCCTCCACGAGATCCCGTTGACGTCGCCGTTCAGATCCGTCGCCCTTCAGCACCGACGCATTGCACCGACAACGTCGATTAGTTCGACGAAAACCCCGAGGCAAGGATCCCGCTTCTCTTGACTCGTCATACCTATTTATATCTATCGTTAATTAGTTGCATAAATTAGATTATGAATTGTTATTATCTGTGTGGGCTTGTTGATGAATTGGTGAATTATCTATTTATGTTAATTTATAATTTTTATTATCTGCGTGGGTTTGATGAATAATATTGAATGGATAGAAATTATGTGATAAATAGTATTTTCAGAACCAATATAATAAATTAAAGAATTTATTTTAGGTAATAGAATTATTTTAGATTAATTATAATATTTTTAGAATTTTTATCGTGGAAGGAAATTATTTTAGAATGATAAATATTTTTAAAGAAGTTATTTTGGTAAAAGATTATTTTTGTGTTATGACTGTGTGATTGATAGTTGTAGAACACGACATTTCATGTACATTGACACCGATTTGTTGACACTCTTATTTATACTTACTCATGTCATATATGCACGCCTGATTTCATCGTTAGATTATATAGTCATGTTCATCATATGATTTTCATAAGATTAGTTGTATTTATTTATTATTTCTTGTTTCGTTGAGAACCGTTAGTAGTTCATGTCCTTAGTTGCCCAGCGTATCGTGTATAAGACCTAGATACCTGTGTATTGTTGACTTAGAAAAGCAAGATGAGTTGGGATGGGGAAGTCCATGTTCATGTTATCGGATATGTTGTTGTTTATTTCTAGGCTCGCACCAGTGAATCGTTTCGCACTGGGGTGGGTCTGAGGAGCAGTGATCGGATATGTTTATTGTTATTTCCAGGCTCGCACCAGTGAATCGTTTCGCACTGGGGTAGGTCTGAGGTGATGTGATATTGTGATTGTTAATTATTTCCAGGCTCGCACCAATGAATCGTTTCGCACTGGGGTGGGTCTGAGGAGCGGTGATGTTGTGATTATTGATTATTTCCAGGCACGCACCAGTGAATCGTTTCGCACTAGGGTGGGTCTGAGGAGCGGTGATGTTGTGATTATTGATTATTTCCAGGCACGCACCAGTGAATCGTTTCACACTGGGGCGGGTCTGAGGTACTAGTGAGATGTGGTTGTTAACCAGATATCCGATAATGTGAACTTTGACTCTGTGTGAGATGTGAACCAGTGACCTGTTATAGGATGACTAGTTACATGATTCGTTTCTTGGCTAAGTATGAGTTCTTGTGAGATATAGGCTAGTCGTGTTTCTTTTCATACATAGATCGGGATTAATATTTAATTATTTACAATACGAGACATATGATATATACATGAGGGTTTCCTTGTTTGGATTATTTCGCTCGACGTACTACGTCCCGAGTTGTAGATTTTTAAGTATTAATTCCATCTATTGTATAACCCTGTTACTTGGATGATTAGTCTAATCACTAGCTGCATGACCTCGTTACCTGATCGATTTTTGATGTTTTATGCTGTCATGATTTAGTAGTGTTTTCATGTTGATTTGTGGATTTCAGTTGTACGTTCTTTTGTTGTTTCTGCTATTGTATCGCTTTTCGCATTGGATTTCCATTCGTTCTATTTTCTTTGTGAGGTCGGGTCTTGCCGTGTGCTATACACGCTGACGTACACCTGCAGGAGCCAGAAGATTCTCAGCAGGAGTGCCTTGTAGACGGAGCAGAAGGAGCCAAAGTCTAGTCGTCTCTTTTGCTATATGCTGATCATTGTTTACTTTTGTAGTTCTTTCTATTTTCGTTGATCGATGTATCTTTGTACCTCTTCAGTATTCATTGGTTTAGTTTTGTATAAGGGCATGTTGACCCAAATATTATGCCTGGGATGAATATTCATTTGTGATATGTATTATTTTATTCTGTGTTGTTCATTATATTCTTACTGATTGTGATCGGGGACCTGTGACTTTGCATTGTATTTGTTTCCAGACGCTTAGCGTATTGGATTGAGAAGAAAAAAAACGATAGTGTATATTTCTTCTCAATCTAATACGTCGCGGGCTTGTTCACGTTCCGATTCACGGGTATTTTGGGAAGCGGGGCGTGACAGACACTGAAGTGTCCATGGTTACATTATTGTCTAAGAAGCAGAAGAAGACAGAGTTAGTCAGTGACTTCGTCAAGAGATTCAGAAATCGATCGTTGCATTCACGCGATCAATTTTCTGAAGCTACTCTCGTGGAGATGTGCTGCAACAATCTTTTTATCAATATCTTGTCCAAGATGGGCGCTGTTGAAGCCCGTTCATGGAAAGATTTGGTTTGGCAAGGGGAACAGGTAGAGAACATGCTTAAGAGGATAAATGCTGAAGAACCTCAAGA
The DNA here is from genome assembly GCF_001876935.1 of Asparagus officinalis. Lineage (NCBI taxonomy): Eukaryota > Viridiplantae > Streptophyta > Magnoliopsida > Asparagales > Asparagaceae > Asparagus > Asparagus officinalis. The sequence continues at coordinate 34,462,340 of NC_033798.1, read as the reverse complement.
ATCCCAGCCTAAAAAAGAAGGTGGTAAAGGCAACTATAATTCACAAAAACAATCAAAAGGGAAAGACACATTAGCTGTTGAGACAGCTCCATCTCCAAAATCCTCTACCAAACAGAAGGGAAATACATCCGACAATCGTTTTCAGAAGAAATACGATTTCAATGATGAACGTGTGGTCTCTATTCTTACATCTTTAATCAAGATGAATAAGATCAAGCTGCCAGAGGTAAAGCGGAAAGCATAAGTATCAAGGACTGATGATCCTAACTTTTGCATGTACCACATGATGGTGCATCATCCAACTAAAGCTTGTTACATCCTGAAAGACAAGATTAAAGCTTTGTTAGACGCAGGTGTGATGACCCTTCAAGCTGAGCAAAAGAAGGTATCTGCAAATATGGTCTCACTTCCATTTGGAGATTTCGCCAAGGTGCAGGTACAAGACGGTGTGAAACCAATTCGTCAAGCAGAGGCGAGAGTGGTAAACTTTGACCCGCATCGGAAGAAAGAGAAGGGGATGGTCCCTTATACTACCCCTAAAGGTGAATTGATGTGGGTTCATCCTGACTTACTAATGGATGAACAATGGACATCAGCAAACTTAAAGAAGCCTAGAGCCACGCGAAGATCCTGCAACGCTGTATCGGCCATCCCAGATGAGGAGGTTGAAACTACATCACTTAGCAGTTCTGAAAATTAGCAGCCAGCCTTCGCTGCACAACCTGCACAGATATCAGGAACACGCGGGGGAAAGGAGTATTTGAAGAAATATTCTGAAATAGCAGCTGCACCACCCAGACCAGGGAAAGAAGTAGCAGAGCAAGCTCAAGTTAAGGAACTTCGTTACAGCAAAGCACTCAGGAAAGATACGTCGGAGAGTTCGAAAGATTCTTTTCGATTTGATGTGCTGGCTCAGTTAGCCAATATCCCAACAAGGATTACCTTGTTTGAGCTTCTACGTTTATCTCGATCAACGATAGAAGCTCTTCGTGAAGCATTGGTAGATAACGAGGCTTTCCTCACTCATTTTCCGCCAAATCTAGCCGAAACAATGCTGGAAGAAACTTGTCCTCAACGTTGTCAAGTTTTTCAAAGAAGAATGTCGTGCATCACCTTTTCTCAAGAAGACATGCATGTGAGAAACCCAAAATATGATAGACCGTTATACTTCACAGGGTACATCGGCTCTATTCGGGTAGACAGAATTTAGGTTGATCCTGGTTCTGCTTTGAGCATCATTCCATTGCGGCTCGTTCATCACCTTAGAGTTCCTCTGCATCGCTTATCAACGACGAGAACCACCATATATGGCTTCAATGCCTCTAATACTCGTCCCCTTGGCAAAATCAAACTCAAATGCCAGATGGATGACTTGAGGACGGATGTCACTTGCTATGTCATCGATGCAGAGACATCTTACAATTTGTTACTGGGTCAACAATGGATCCATAACAATTTAATTGTTCCATCAACTCTACACCAATGCATGAAATATATAGGTGGGAGTGGTGAAGTCAAAACAGTGATCGCAGAGAAGCAATCATTCAAGGGGGTAGAGAATTATTTCACTGATTCTATCCATTACCTTGATGGTGAGCCATTTGAAATACCACTGATCGAAGAACCAGATAGTGGTAATGAAACCGATATCGAGTCTGAGTACAAACAAATGACATAGAACCCATCATAATCGGTCTTGAAGATATGGATGTAAATGATCCTGTCAATGAGGACAGCAGAGTTATCTTTAATAATAATGATTTAGCTTACTTCTCGTGTGTGGAATTAAATCCTAACATGCCAGGTACAAACGCTGATGTGATATGCTGAATTAAACTTATACATGCCGATTCAGTCATCTTTTGTGACAAATCGATGACAAACCGAATCATCGCAAGCAGTCTTCATAGTACCGGCTAAGGTTAACGGTCAAAAAGATATCATTTTCCCGGTGCAAACTATTTTGGAGGAATTCGAGAAAGAGGAAAGGGATCCGCAATTCTCATACTTTACTCCAATAACTCGAAAGCTTATGAAGAATATGTGATACGATTTCATCCATAAATAGGGCTTAAATTTCGGCAGAGGGATTCGAACACCAATACGATCTGCGTATGTCCCGGAAGGAAAATCGGAGGATTATTATCACAAAACTCATAGTGGATTGGGTTATGAATCTCCACTATTTATGCTATGTTTTGGGACCAAAAGAGAGTCAGATGATGACTCTTTCACCTCATCTTCAGAATCTAATTGCTAGGAATCTGATACCAATACAGGAGCTGTATTCAAGGTATTCATGGCCAACATGACCTCGGTATCTCTGATAGAGAATCAGGAAGATGATCAATTACTTCTGTTTGACGATCCATTAAGTTGATAACTGGGTATACTGTGGGGACACCGTTTTGAACAACGCGAACCCCCTACTTATGACAAGGTTATTCAAGTGAACATGGGAGACGAGATTAATCTGAAACCCATATTCATAAGCGACAATTTGTTGCTAGAAGAGAAAGAAGATCTTATTACCCTAATACGAGAGTATATTGATGTATTCGCTTGAAACTACGAGGATATGCCTGGGCTTGATCCCCAAGTGGCTGTACATCGATTAAACATCAAACCAGATGTAGGCGTATAAAGCTGCCTATAGGTCCCTTAACACAGCTCGACAACGCCGATTCGACGAACCGAGCATCGGGCGACGTATGCAGACACGATTGTTAGTCTACAACGCCGAAGCCAAGCGATACGCGACGAAGCGGATTAACGAGGCTACGAAGTTAATGAACCGCACGCAAACAACGGAATAAATCCACTCGTGTGCGGAAGCAAGCTAACAGGTTGAAGAGTCAACGAGTCATCCAACCAAGGGCGGACTCGGACGAATCACGATCGAATCAAGATCAGTTTCAGATTCGAACTCAGAAGTGGATTTACTACCAAATCAAGAATCGGATTTACTACCAAATCAGGTCAACGAATCAGAGTCTAAGTCAACCACACAACCGAATCACGGACAGAACCGAAAAACGGATACAACGACAAAACGACGAAACCCAACACCAAGGGGGGGCTCGGCCGAAACCGAGCCACCTCTAGGTGGCTCGGCCAAAGCCGAGCCACCTTGAGGTGGCTCGGTGTGTCGGCCACCTGTGCGCGGGCATAGTGAAGGTGGCCTATAAATAGGAGAGGTGGTTCATTTGTTCAAAGGTTGGATTTTTTGGAGGCGAAGCCCTGCTGGATTGAAGACTCAGATCTAAAAAAGATCCAAGCTTTGGGACTTCGAGGACTTGTTCTTCCAGATCTGGTGCTCGGCGATCGTCAATGCCAAATAAGGCAAGAGTTCGAGAGGACCGGATCTCAGATCTATGCAGGCGTATTCCGGATCAAAGCTTGGTCTTTGATCCCGAGAATTAAAGGCTACTATTTCCTTGGCGAAATAGTACCCTCGGCTATTATTTCCTTGGCAAAATAATACCCGTCATACTGCGTAGATCCGACCGGATCTAGATCTCGCGGTGGTCCACGGATAAACCCCGACGCAGGCAAACAACCCACGCAAGCGAGCGACCGCAAAACAGGAGCTCGTGATTTGTTCGACAAACAAGGAGAAAGTTGTAATCTTTTTTTATTTTCTTTGATTTTCATTGTAACCGGATCTTATAAAAAGACCGAATCTTTGTAACTTAAAAAGCTGTTATTTAAGATGACAATGGAATCAACAATGAAGAAAGACACAATTTTTCCCGCGAACAATCTGGCGACCATAGTGGGAGCCGCCGATCTCGCTGCCGAGATCGGAGCATCGTAGCCGCGGATCTCAATCCCGGTCGTGGAGGAGGTCGAATACGAGTTCGACCAGCAGAAGTTCGAGGAGTACTTGTCGTCCTCGTCCGGATCAACCTCCCCCCACAAGTCCAAAAAGTTCTCCTCCAGGAGAAAAACTCGTTGGTATGAAGACGTTGAAGACACCAACGAAGATCTCGCCCCGTTTGATGCCAAAGTCGCATCGGGTAAGATTCCTCCAAATCCCAACCAGGTCGGAGCTGCTCTGGCCAACTCTTCTGCCGCAGAGGGCGTGGTGACTCTCTCGAAGAGAGCCCAAGAGCGGATTCACAAACGCCGCGCGTTACTCGCACAAGCAAAAATTCTTGTGCAGGAGGCCAAGAAATTGGAGGAAGAAAGAGTGGCCAAAAAGCCATTACCAACCCGCCAAGTATGGAGGCCGAAGCAGCCTCCAACAAAAGTTCAACCACCGGCGAATTGACCCAAGTCGCCGGTAATTCCAATAGCTTTTCCGGAAGATCATGTAGAATCGTCCCAAAGGAAGAAATTAGTTTTGGAGCGCCTCGGTCCAATTCCCGACGAGAGAGGCAAAGCTCCACTTCAAGAGCGTTTGGGCCCAATGAAGAAGCCCCGGACGACTCAACACGTTGGGGGTCGCCGCAACCCTCAACATGACAAAGAAATCATGGCACCCAAGTGCACTACTTTGCGCATCGAAGTTCAGGAGCCCGTCGAGAATTCACGCCCACAAAGGCGCGTTTCGAGGCGCGTGACTCTTGAAAGTCCGAAGAAGGTAATTCACTCTCAGAAGGAAACGTTATCGTCTGATGATGATTGCGTTATACCTGAGAAATCGTGCCAACACACGATAGGTTGCTCCGACTTTCAAACGGACAAGATGTACTATCGTGCTGGGGGTACGAGCAAAGCCAGAAAGAGGAGTCCTCGAAGGCTAGAAACTCAGTGCCCTTGTTCAAAGCTCATTCGGGCGGTACTGTCTGAGTGCAACTGCATCAAGGCAGTCCCCGAGAGAGTTTCGGTGTTCGAAAGACTTAGTACCGAAACGCCAAAACCAAGGCCTAGGCGTTTCCGACGAAGAAGAACGACGGTTGAAGATGGAGAATTTCCGAGGGTCACCGCTAACATGACCAGCAAGGGGACATCGGCACGGGATAATCTCGAGTCGATCCTGAAAGCATCCCGGCCTAGAACCCGTCTGCAATCCGAAACTATCAAGCGAGCAACCTATGGTAGGGTTCGGACAAGACTCCCTTCAGAAGATGAAGAATCTGATGCCGGTTCCGCGGTTGCATCAGAAAATACGGTATCCAGCGAGGGACAACCCCGCGAGGCACTTATGATAAGTGCGGAGCAGGTGGCCAAGATGCTTGAAGACGCCTTAGCTAAGCAACAGGAAACCTTCAGGTTCGAAATGCAGATGGCCATGCAGAGTATGAGAGAAATGCATGAGCAACAAATTCAGGCACTAACGAACCAGCAAGGTGAACCAAGCCGCCGGAACCAGGTCGTTCAGGAAGAGGAGCACACAGATACGGATGAAGCTCACAATGCCAATAATCCTCCCGTCAATGCAGGGGGTAGTAATGAGGATGCTGGTCGTAATGGCACACTTCCGCCTCAAAATCGTGCTAACGAAAACACAGGCGAAAGTCTGAAGATCAAGAACCTCGAGAGCAAAATCAACACATTGATCTCCGCTCAAGAGACGAAGAAAACAGGCATTCCCTGTCCATACCCAAGAGAGTGGGAATCGATCCCATACCCGGCGAAGTTCAACCTAATTAACTTCACGCCGTTTAATGGGATGGGTTCACCTACCCAGCATTTGATTTACTTCAAATCGCACTTGGGGGTTTTCGCCGCCTCAAGCCAGGTAGCGTGAATAGCTGGGACGATATGGAGACCATGTTCCTCACCAATTTCTTCGACGACGACACCGAGATATCTATCGGGTCATTGCTCGATGAGAAGCAGAAGGACGGGGAGTTAGTCGACACCTTCGTCAAAAGGTTCCGGAACAAGGCGATGAATTGCCGGGACCCGATCACAGAGGAATTCATCCTCCAAACTTGCCACAACAACCTTGCGTTGGACGTGTTGGAAGCAATGGGAACAGCACCGTCTGACACTTGGAAAGACTTGAAGGTGCGCGGTGAACAAGCCGAACGTTTCCTCCGAAGGAAGAAGGCCGAGAGGAACCAACCGACGGTTAATCCGCTGGACTCAAATTTCGCCTCTCGTGGTAAGGGCAAAACACCTGCAGCTACTGGTGGTGCTAATCAAGCGTCACAACAGCAATCCCGAAGGCAGCAAAAGACTTCGGGTCCGAGACTCCAAAGAGAGTATTCCTTCAAGGACGAAGACGTTCCAGCCATCTTCGAATCCCTCCTTGAAGGTAACAAGATCAAGCTACCACCTATCACAAATCAGGAGGAAGCTGACAACACTACGGACCCAAAGTACTGTGCATACCACAGGAGGGTCGTTCATCCCACCAAGGATTGCTTTGCTCTCAAGAATAGCATTCAGACCTTGGTTGAAGCCGGCGTCATAACGCTAAGGTAAGCCAAATAAGAACGGCAAAACTCCAAAGAGTATACGAGTATAAACTGTTTCTCAAATCCTCCGACCGGTATAAGAGGTTAAACTACTCCCTGATACTCCAATAGGTATATGAGTCTAAACTGTTTCCCCACTTTTGACGGGAAGTTCCTGGAGAATATTAAGCTAATATTCTTAAGGATAACCCGGTTAGTTAACTGATAATAATGTCCGAACCAGTTCCGCAGAGGAAACTGGGGGTGGACGATTTATGTAACGGGAAGTTCCCAAAACCACAGCAATGTAATGAATAAGAACTCCCATTCTCACCATGTCTATGCACTCAACACTCTCTCTGTTAGAGTCTGGACGTAAAGTACCCACTTGGTCAAACCTTCTTACAGTTAGGACCACAGTCAAAATCCCCTCTCGATTCCCCCAATGAACGAGAGGTCCACAAATTGTTAGTAAGTTGGCGTCCACATGCACTGTTATCTATGGATTCAATACTAGCGGGTCAAGACCCTTGGGTAAGATCCGGGTAAAGTGTCAAATGGGAGATTTGAAGACAGAAGTCACATGTTATGTGATCGATGCCGAGACTTCATATAACTTACTATTGGGTCGGCCTTGGATCCATAGTAACGTTATAATCCCCTCCACTCTCCATCAGTGTTTAAAGTATGTCGACACTGATAATAAGGTTAGGACGGTGGTCGCGGATAAGCAACCATTCAAAGGGTATGAGAATTATTTCACTGATTCTCTCCTTTATGGTAACGAATCCGATACTGAATCATCGGCCCATGGCACGGACAGCGGAGAAGAAGCTGATACCGAAGCCGGATTTGATTACAATGGAGGTTATGTTTTAAACGACATTGTACCCTTTGTAATCAACCTTGACGATGAACAAACGTCAGAGGGCAGTTGTAACTGGCAACTTGCCGATAATGAAATAAATAACGATTTAGAGTACTCCCTGTCTCTTGATGATGTGATAAAAGAATTGTACAATAATCCTGATTTGTATATGCCGCTTCGATCGTCCTATATAACGAAGGAACGCCTCCAGCATTCTTTCGGAACAACCATGGTCGTCCCGAACAAAATAGGAGGTGCAAAAGAAGTAATTTACGGTAAAGGAAAAAGCTCCCCATTACCAGATCATTTCTTAAGCGAAAATGAGGATGATGACAAACCTGGTCGGCATCATTTATCTAAGTACAGTCTGGAAGCACGCAAACTCATGGAAAAACAGGGGTATGATTTCACACTCGGAGAAGGTCTATACTTCGATCGAGGTCCTCGTATTCCAGCCAAAGCGGCATATGTACCAAAAGGGAAACCGGATGATTATTATAAATACGGACGAGGGTTAGGGTATGAATCTTCTTCAGAAGACGAATGCTGCTGGTTAATTAATGACCAATCATCTAAGCAATACACAGCTGATCCGTCTATAATGGAGGACGATGATCAAATGCCAACATAGGAAGATCCGTGGGTTCATCACCTGAACATGCAGTATGGTGATAGGTTCGAACGATCAAATTCCAACATGGGAAGACCCGTGGGTTCATCACCTGAACATGCAGTATGGTGATAGGTTCGAACAGAGAGAACCCCCCATTGAAGATAAAATAGTCCAAATTAACATGGGTGATGAGGCCAACCCAAAACCTATATTCATCAGTGATAGTCTTCCTCCAAATGAGAAGGAGGAGTTAATTGCTCTCATCAGGGAGTATATTGACGTCTTCGCTTGGAACTACGAGGATATGCCAGGGCTCGACCCCAATGTGGCAATGCACCGCCTCGATATCAAGCTGGATGCCAAACCTGTCAAACAACAGCAAAGACGGTTTCGTCCGTAGATAATGGAAGCTATTGAGGCAGAGGTTAAGAAATTGATCGAATCAGGATTTATCCGAGAGGAGCAACATCCGGATTGGCTGGCCAATATCGTTCCAGTCATGAAGAAGAACGGTAAAATCAGGATTTGCATTGACTTCAGGGACCTGAATACGGCATGTCCAAAAGACGACTTTTCTCTCCCAATCACAGATGTCATTATCGACAATACATGTGGATTTGAGAAAATGTCTTTTAGGATGGTTTTTCAGGATATAACCAAATCAAGATGCACCCAGATGACGAGAAGCACACAGCATTCAGAACGCCTCTTGGTGTCTTTTGCTACACGGTGATGCCTTTCGGACTAAAGAATGCAGGCGCCACATACCAACGAGCAATGACTAAGATTTTCCAAGAACATCTTAGGAAAACAGTCGAATGCTACGTTGATGATTTGGTTGTAAAAAGCCGCAACAAAGAAGATCACATCAAGGACTTGAAGACGATGTTCGATCTCATGCAAAGCCATCAATTGAAGATGAACCCTACTAAATCCTTCCTTGGAATGTCTAGCGGAAAATTCCTTGGATTCGTCGTCACCACTAAAGGTATACATATCGATCCTGACAAAGTGAAGGCGATACACGAACTGCAACCTCCTAAAAATCTGAGAGAACTCAGAGGATTGCAAGGGCGGCTAGCTTACATCCGGCGGTTCCTCTCAAACCTTTCTGGGAAGTGCCAACCATTCTCTAAGCTAAACAAGAAAGGAGTGTCATTCATCTGGGACGACGCCTGCCAAAAAGCATTCGAAGATATCAAAACGTATCTGGCGAATCCTCCTGTTCTCGTTGCACCGAAATCGGGTAAATCGTTCTTGATTTACATCAAGGCGATGAACCACTCGATAAGTGCTTTACTAGCACAAGACGACGATAACGGTCACGAACAGGCAGTCTTTTACCTAAGTCGGACCTTGATAGGCGCCGAGTCTCGATATCCGATGATTGAGAAGGAAGGCCTCGCATTGGTATTCGCAATGCAAAAGATGCGGCATTACTTGGTTGGACAGACGATCTACGTCATTTCCAATGTTAACCCAGTACGGGTATTTATGACGCAACCGGCCTCTATGAATTGGCGGTTAGCGAAATGAGCCCTTCTCTTGTCCCAATCAATATGATTTGCACTTCAAGCAACAAAAGTCGATCAAAGGACAAGCGATTTGCGATCTTTTGGCGGCAAACCCGACCACAGATACGGCAGAAGTATATGATGACTTGCCGGACGAAACCCACAAGGTTAACACTACGTCGCACCAACAAGTATGTCAGTTATATTTTGATGGTGCCTCAAGGTCAGTTAATAGGGTAATAACCCCAGGAGGTTCTACAGTTTCCTCCGGGGTTGGAGTTGTCTTAATCTCCCCGGAGAAGCATGTGATGCCTCGGGCTTATTCATTGACTAGTCCGTGCTCCAATAACGTAGCCGAGTACAACGCGCTTCTCATTGGACTCAGTTTCGCCAAAGAGCTGGGGGTCGAATATCTCGAAGCTTTTGGGGATTCTCAATTGATAGTCAACCAAGTCCGTGGAGAGTATGAAGTCAGGAACCAAGACCTGATCCCGTACCACCAGGAGGCCATCAAAATGGCAGAATCTTTTGAAGAATTCTTCATTGAATATATCCCTCGTCTCCAGAACGCTTATGCAGATGCACTGGCAGCACTAGCGGTATCACTTGCGCAGCCTCCCAAAACCGAGGTATTAGTCACAGTGAGGACGCATCAGCTTTGCAGACCCATATACGATTGAAGAGGAAGATGATAGAGACATAAACGCCAAGGAGGTGAATTCAACTCAAATTGGGTCTGAGTCCCGAGACTGGCGTTTTCCCATCATTGACTACGTCCAGTATGATATTTTGCCAGAGGATGTAAAAGAAAGAGAATCAATCCGCCGAAGAGCACCAAGATTCTTCTATAATACCGAGACTCATACATTATACCGTAGAGGGTATGATGGTTTATTACTCCAATGCCTTTCGAACAAAGAAGCAGAAGTTCTTAAGGAAGCACACGAGGGAGAATGTGGTGCGCATCAGCCTGGTCCTAAACTGTATGATCGCATCAGGAGAATGGGATATTTTTGGCCAACAATGGTTCGTGACACAATCGAATACGCTCAAGAGTGTCATTCTTGTCAAATACATGCAAATTATATGCATCAACCGCCAGAACAGTTGCACACGTCAACCACGTCTTGGCCGTTCGAGACTTGGGGTATGGACATTGTTGGTCCTATTTTTCCCCCTTCAGTCAAAGGTGATCGATTCATTCTTACAATCACGGATTACTTTTCAAAGTGGGCTAAAGCAATTCCGCTTAGAGAAGTGAAGATGAACAACGTCATCAATTTCATCAAGCATCATGTCATATACCGATACGGCGTGCCAAGACGGATCATTCATGACAACGGTCCACAGTTCATAAGCAACGCCTTCGTCAAGTTTTGTGATAAGTTCAAAATTGAAGATATTTCGTCAACAGCTTACTATCCCGCTGTGAATGGATTAGCTGAGGCGTTTAACAAGACGATCATCAAGATCCTGTCAAAGCTCGTGAAGACCAATAAACGAGACTGGGACGATAAACTCGGTGAAGCACTCTGGGCTTATCGCACCACCATACGCACACCTACAGGGGCCACCCCGTATTCGTTGATATACGGATGTGAAGCTATGCTACCATTGGAGATTCAAATCCCATCCCTTCGGATCGCTCTCGCAACCGAGATGACGACAGAAGAACAGCATCAAAAACGTCTCGAAGAACTCGAGAGGTTGGATGAAAAGCGCTTGGAGGCTCAACAACAAATTGAGTTTTATCAAGCCAGAATATCTAGGGTTTTTAACAAAAGAGTCCGACAGAGAAGCTTCAAGGAAGGAGATCTGGTCCTCGCTGCTCGTCGACCGATAATCCTCAACTCTAAGAAGAAAGGTAAATTCGAACCCAAATGGGAAGGGCCGTTTGTGATAGACACGGTCTACTCAAACGGCGCATATCGCCTAATTACTCAAGAGGGCGACAGGCAATTAATGCCAATAAATGGGAAGTTTCTGAAAAAATACTATCCCTAGTACATTCAGGATAACCCATTTACCGGGAAGTTCCTTGAAGAATATTGCACTTAATATTCTAGAGGATAACCCAGAATTATTTTTCACCACCAAAATCCCTCACTGATCAATTTCAATTGACAGTGGGTCCACCAAAAATGTCTTTCTGGCCCTCTTGACTCTCTCCATGAACAAGAGATCCACTTTCATTTCAGAGTCCCCTTTCGATAAACGAAAGAACTCCCTTCTTTTCCGATCAGATAACCAGTCCTATAAAAGGTAAGTTTATCTAGATTTTCCAGATTCTCGGAGTGGAGATCCCACTCCTAGTTTCTTTTGTACTGGAAATAGAATATAAAATTCTTCCTTTCCAGGATCAAGGAATAGAATATAAAATTCTTCCTTCTTTGTTTTCGGATTCGTCTTCACCCTAAAAGAAGACCGGGAAACAGAATATAAAATTCTTCCTTTCCCGTACCGATCTTTTCTAAAATTTGTCAATTTAGGATTCATCCTAGGAAGTTTATCCCGAATCCTAAGCAAGGATAAGTCTGCACCTAACACGCGCTACCGGTTTAGTCTTTTTCCGTAGAAAAAGACACCAGAGTTCGATTCTGGGGTATTTTATCCTGAAACCTAAGCAAGGATAAGTCTGCGCTTAACCCGCGCTGCCGGCAAGTTCTTAACCGTTAAAAAGAACACCCGTTCACATATTCAACATTGTGGCAGGTTGTTATTAATAACACCATAATCCATGCCTTACACGCATGGGGAATTTCATCCTGAATCCTAAGAAAGGATATGCCGACGCCTAACACGCGTCGCCGGTTTAGTCTTTCTCCGAAGAAAAAGACCCCAGAGTTCGATTCTGGGGTATACTATCCCGAAGCCTAAGTAGGGATAAGTCAACGTCTAATACACGTTGCTGGGTAGCCTATTCCCATGACAACGGCGAAGTCTATGTATTCAAAGTCATAGCAACAAGTCTTAGAGGATTCAGTCTCTAAGCACAACGTTACATGCGGAACGGATTTAGACAATTCGCATGCTAGCCCGACTCAAACGGTAGTCGGTAAAGGCTAATCAAATCCGTTAAAGGCTTGGGGTTAGCCAAAAATCCTAAAGTCAACGCCTAACACGCGTCGCCGGGTAGTCTATTCCCGTGAGAAAGACGAAGTCTACGTATTCGAAGTCGTAGCATCAAGTCTAAGGGAGTTCATTCCTTTAGCACAACGTCACATGCGGAACGGACTTAAGACAATCCGCATGTAAGCCCGATTCAAACGGTAATCGGTAAAAGCATGACAAATCCGTTGAGGGCTGAGGATTTGCCAAAAATCCTAAGTCAACGTCTGATACACGTTGCTGTTTAGTCTTTTCACAGGAGAAAGACGAAGTCTACGTATTCAATATCGTAGCACTAAAAGGGTTAACTCTTTTAGCTTAACGTCACATGCGGAACGGACTTGAACAATCCGCATGCTAGCCCGACTCAAACGGTAGTCGGTAAAGGCTCATCAAACCCGTTGATGGCTGAGAATTTGCCAAAAATTCTATAAATACGAGTCATAGATGTATCAACTCCGTAGATTGGTCTCGTGACTCGAGTATACGCCACGCTCCAATTCCTTCAGAGCTTAAACTGTGTATACTCCAACTTGGACGCCGGACAACGCGTTACAATGAAGCTTAGACGCCGGACAACGCGTCACGAGGAAGCTCAAACGCAGGACAACGCGTTGTAAATGAAGATTCAACGCCGACGACCGATGGTCAGTTTTATGTTGAAATAACCAACTCGAGCTAAAAGTCAGAAAATCGAGAATCGACTTTAAATTCAAAATTCCGACAGACGGTCAGACAACAAATGCAACACCGGAACCCTTACAGACATTCGACAAAGCACCGAACAGCCTGGGGGACTGAAGGAATCAAGAACGGAAGCCACACCAAATATCCCGTCGTAACCAATCGAAGAATGGGACAATCATATCCAAAGTATTCCAGACTCTTCTATAAAAGAACAAGGCTGAAATACTTTGGAGGGGGTATCTGTAGGCGTATAAAACTGCCTATAGGTCCCTTAACACAGCTCGACAACGCCGATTCGACGAACCGACCATCGGGCGATGTATGCAGACACGATTGTTAGTCTACAACGCCGAAGCCAAGCGATACGCTACGAAGCGGATTAACGAGGCTACGAAGCTAATGAACCGCACGCAAACAATGGAATAAATCCACTCGTGTGTGGAATCAAGCTAACGGGTTGAAGAGTCAACGAGTCATCCAACCAAGGGCGGACTCGGACAAATCATGATCGAATCAAGATCAGTTTCGGATTCGAACTCAGAAGTGGATTTACTACCAAATCAAGAATCGGATTTACTGCCAAATCAGGTCAACGAATCAGAGTCTAAGTCAACCACACAACCAAATCACGAACAGAACCGAAAAATGGATACAACGACAAAATGACGAAACCCAACACCAAGGGGGGGCTCGGCCGAAACCGAGCCACCTCTAGGTGGCTCGGCCAAGGCCGAGCCACCCTGAGGTGGCTCGGTGTGTCGGCCACCTGTGCGCGGGCACAGTGAAGGTGGCCTATAAATAGGAGAGGTGGTTCATTTGTTCAGGGGTTAGAAAATTTGGAGAGGCGAAGCCCTGCTGGATTGAAGACTCAGATCTAAAAAAGATCCAAGCTTTGGGACTTCAAGGACTTGTTCTTCCAGATCTGGTGCTCGGCGATCGTCAACGCCAAATAAGGCAAGAGTTTGAGAGGACCGGATCTCAGATCTACGTAGGCGTACTCCGGATCAAAGCTTGGACTTTGATCCCGAGAATTAAAGGCTACTATTTCCTTGGCGAAATAGTACCCTCGGCTATTATTTCCTTGGCGAAATAATACCCATCATACTGCGTAGATCCGACCGGATCTAGATCTCACGGTGGTCCACGGATAAACCCCGGCGCAGGCAAACAACCCACGCAAGCGAGCGACCGCAAAACAGGAGCTCGTGATTTGTTCGACAAACAAGGAGAAAGTTGTAATCTTTTTTTATTTTCTTTGATTTTCATTGTAACCGGATCTTATAAAAAGACCGGATCTTTGTAACTCAAAAAGCTTTTATTTAAGATGACAATGGAATCAACAATGAAGAAAGACACGATTTTTCCCGCGAACACCAGACGTCAAGCCTGTTAAACAACAGTAAAGGCGATTTCGGCCCCAAATCATGGAAGCAATTGAAGCTAAAGTTAAAAAGCTCATCGAGTCAGGATTTATCCGCGAAGAGCAACATCCTGATTGGGTAGCCAACATTGTTCCTGTTCTGAAAAAGAACGGAAAGATTCGAGTGTGCATCGACTTCCGTGACTTAAATTTAGCTTGTTCTAAAGATGATTTTCCTTTACCTATCACGGACGTCATTATTGATAATACGTACGGGTTTGAAAGGATGTCCTTTATGGATGGATTCTCAGGGTACAACCAAATCAAAATGTATCCTGATGATAAAAAGCATACATCCTTTCGAACACCTTCAGGGATATACTGTTATACAGTAATGCCCTTTGGATTGAAAAATGTGGGCGCTACCTATCAACGCGCTATGACCTCTATCTTTCAAAAACATCTACGGAAGACTGTAGAATGTTATGTTGATGACTTGGTTGTTAAAAGTCGTGACAAGGGAAACCATTTGCACGACTTGAAAACAATGTTTGATCTTATGCGAGCGCACCAACTCAAGATGAATCCGACTAAGTCATTTTTAGGGATGGCTAGTGGTAAATTTCTCGGATTCGTGGTCATGGCCAACGGAATTCATTTGGATCCAGATAAAGTCAAGGCCATCCAAGAGCTGCCACCTCCCAGGAATCTTAAGGAGCTTCGAGGCTTACAAGGACGATTGACGTATATTCGCAGGTTCATTTCTAACCTATCTGGAAAATGCCAACCATTCTCAAAACTAATGAAGTAGTATCCTTTATGTGGGATGAGGCTTGTCAGAAAGCGTTCGAAGAGATTAAGAAATATCTCTCCAATCCACCGATATTGGTCGCACCGAAGTCAGGTAAACCTTTCTTGATATACATCCGGGCTACAGATCATACATTAGCAGGACTCTTGACACAAGATGATGAAAACAGCCATGAACAAGCTGTCTACTATCTCAGTAGGACTCTATCGGGTGCTGAACCTCGTTATCCTCTTATTGAGAAGGAATGTTTGGCGCTGGTCTTCACAGTTCAGAAAATGCGACATTATTTGGTCGGGCAAACCATACATGTCATTTCCCAGATCAATCCTATTCGGGTATTCATGACACAACCCAGTGCATTGAATCCTAATATGATCACTTCAAACCTCAAAAAGCAGTGAAAGGTCAGGCTATTTGTGACCTTATGGCTAATCATCCACTGAAAAAAAAGGCCGAATTATACCATGACATACCTGATGAGACGTATGAAGCAAACGTCGTCTCTAGAGAACAAGTATGGCAATTGTACTTCGATGGTGCAGCAAGGACAAGTTCTACTGATCGGGTTATAGCTGGAGTGGGGGTTGTCTTTATCTCTCCCCAAAACCACATACTCCCACGCGCCATTTCTCTAACAGAGCCGTGTTCTAACAATGTGATGGAATACAATGCTTTGTTGGTTGGCTTGGATATAGCCAAACAGTTAGGGGGTGAAACGTTTAGAAGCATGCAGTGATTCTCAACTCATTGTTAATCAAATGAAGGGAGAGTATGAGGTTAGGAATGAAGATCTCGTTCCTTACCATGTCGCAGCAATCGCATTGGCCGATTCCTTTGAGGGCTTCTATATTGACTATATACCCCGTCTCAAGAATACCTATGATGATGCATTGCCGTCACTTGCGGCTACTTTAGCTCTACCTGAAGGGACTACCCAGCAGGTCACAGTGACAAGAAGATGATTATTCAAATCAAAGTATGCACTGCAGATCAATGCAGTTGAAGC
>NC_033798.1:34422335-34443696 GCF_001876935.1 Asparagus officinalis | reverse complement strand
TACATCGTTTATCAACGACGAGAACCACCATATATGGCTTCAATGCCTCTAATACTCGTCTCCTTGGCAAAATCAAACTCAAATGTCAGATGGGTGACTTGAGGACAGACGTTACCTGCTACGTCATCGATGCAGAGACATCTTACAACGTGTTACTGGGTCGACCATGGATCCATAACAATTTGATTGTTCCATCCACTTTACCCCAATGCATGAAATATGTAGGTGAGAGTGGTGAAGTCAAAACAGTGGTCACAGAGAAGCAACCATTCAAGGGGGTAGAGAATTATGTCACTAATTCTATCCATTACCTTGATGGTGAGCCATTTGAAGTACCACTGATCGAAGAACCAGATAGCAGTAATGAAGCCGATATCAAGTCTGAGTATGAACAGGGTCTTGTTTTTAATGACATAGAACCCGTCGTAATCGGTCTCGAAGATCTGGATGTAAATGATCCTGTCAATGAGGACAGCGGAGTTATCTTTAATAATAATGATTTAGCTTACTTCTCGTGTGTGGAATTAAATCCTAACACGCCAGGTACAAATGCAGATGTGATAGCGGATCCTCTATCCAAGTTATATGCTGAATCAAACTTATACATGCCGATTCAATCGTCTTTTGTGACAAATCGACGACAAACTGAATCTTCGCAAGCAGTCTTCATAGTACCAGCTAATGTTAACGGTCAAAAAGACATCATCGGAATCCGAGAAAGAGGAAAGGGATTCGCAATTCTCATACTTTACTCTAACAACCCGAAAGCTTATGAAGAATATGGGATACGATTTCATCCATAAAGAGGCTTAAATTTCGGCAGAGGGATTCGAACACCTATACGATCTGCGTATGTCCCGTAAGGAAAATTGGAGGATTATTATCACAAAACTCATAGTGGATTGTGTTATGAATCTCCACCATTTATGCTATGTTTCAGGACCAAAGGAGAGTCAGATGATGACTCTTTCACCTCATCTTCTGAATCTAATTGCTGGGAATCTGATACCAGTACAGGAGTTGTGATTATTATCACAAAACTCGTAGTGGATTGGGTTATGAATCTCCACCATTTATGCTGCGTTTCGGAACCAAAGGAGAGTCAGATGATGACTCTTTCACCTCATCTTCTGAATCTAATTGCTGGGAATCTGATACCAGTACAGGAGTTGTATTCAAGGTACTCATGGCCAACATAACCTCGGTATCTTCGATAGAGAATCAGGAAGATGATCAATTACTTCTGTTTGACGATCCATTAAGTCGACAAATGGGTATACAGTGGGAACACCGTTTTGAACAATGTGAACCCCCTACTGATGACAAGGTTATTCAAGTGAACATGGGAGACGAGATTAATCCGAAACCCATATTCATAAGTGACGGTTTGTTGCCAGAAGAGAAAGAAGACCTTATTACCCTAATACGAGAGTATATTGATGTATTCGCTTGGACCTATGAGGATATGTCTGGGCTTGATCCCCAAGTGGCTATGCATCGATTAAACATCAAACCAGATGTTAAGCCTGTTAAACAATAGCAAAGGCGATTTCAGCCCTAAATCATTGAAGCAATTAAGCTGAAGTTAAAAAGCTCATTGAGTCAGGATTTATCCGTGAAGAGCAACATCCTGATTGGGTGGCCAACATAAGATTCGAGTGTGCATCGACTTCCGTGACTTAAATTTAGCTTGTTCTAAAGATGATTTTCCTTTACCTATCACGGACGTCATTATTGATAATACGTACGGGTTTGAAAGGATGTCCTTTATGGATGGATTCTCAGGGTACAACCAAATCAAAATGTATCCTGATGATAAAAAGCATACATCCTTTCGAACACCTTCAGGGATATACTGTTATACAGTAATGCCCTTTGGATTGAAAAATGCGGGCGCTACCTATCAACGCTCTATGACCTTTATCTTTCAAAAACATCTACGGAAGATTGTAGAATGTTACGTTGATGACTTGGTTGTTAAAAGTCGTGACAAGGGAAACCATTTGCACGACTTGAAAACAATGTTTGATCTTATGCGAGCGCACCAACTCAAGATGAATCCGACTAAGTCATTTTTAGGGATGGCTAGCGGTAAATTTCTCGGATTCGTGATCTCGTGGTCATGGCCAACGGAATTCATTTGGATCCAGATAAAGTCAAGGCCATCCAAGAGCTGCCACCTCCCAGGAATCTTAAGGAGCTTCGAGGCTTACAAGGACGATTGACGTATATTCGCAGGTTCATTTCTAACCTATCTGGAAAATGCCAACCATTCTCAAAACTAATGAAGTAGTATCCTTTATGTGGGATGAGGCTTGTCAGAAAGCGTTCGAAGAGATTAAGAAATATCTCTCCAATCCACCGATATTGGTCGCACCGAAGTCAGGTAAACCTTTCTTGATATACATCCGGGCTACAGATCATACATTAGCAGGACTCTTGACACAAGATGATGAAAACAGCCATGAACAAGCTGTCTACTATCTCAGTAGGACTCTATCGGGTGCTGAACCTCGTTATCCTCTTATTGAGAAGGAATGTTTGGCGCTGGTCTTCACAGTTCAGAAAATGCGACATTATTTGGTCGGGCAAACCATACATGTCATTTCCCAGATCAATCCTATTCGGGTGTTCATGACACAACCTAGTGCATTGAATTGGCGATTCGCCAGATGGGCTTTATTCCTTTCCTAATATGACATTCACTTCAAACCTCAAAAAGCAGTGAAAGGTCAGGCTATTTGTGACCTTATGGCTAATCATCCACTGAAAGAAAAGGCCGAATTATACCATGACATACCTGATGAGACGTATGAAGCAAACGTCGTCTCTAGAGAACAAGTATGGCAATTGTACTTCGATGGTGCAGCAAGGACAAGTTCTACTGATCGGTTTATAGCTGGAGTGGAGGTTGTCTTTATCTCTCCCCAAAATCACATACTCCCACGCGCCGTTTCTTTAACAGAGCCTTGTTCTAATAATATGGCTGAATACAATGCTTTGTTGGTTAGCCTAGATATAGCCAAACAGCTGGGGGTGAGACACCTAGAAGCGTACAGCGATTCTCAACTCATTGTTAATTAAATGAAGGGAGAATATGAGGTTAGGAATGAAGACCTCATTCCTTACCATACAGCAGTAATGGCATTCGCCGATTCCTTTGAGGGCTTCTACATCGACCATATACCCCTTCTCAAGAATACCTATGCTGATGCATTAGCGTCACTGGCGGCTACCCTAGCTTTACCCAAAAGTACTACCCAGCAGGTCACAATGACAAGCAGACAATTATTCAAATCAAAGTATACACTGCAGATCAACGCAGTTAAAGAGGAACCTGTGTTCGCGGGAAAAATTGTGTTCTTTGATTCCATTGTACTCTTGAGTAATAGTTTATCGATTACAAAAGATCTGGTCTTTTTATAAGATCTGGTTACAACAAAATAAAAAAGAAATAAAAATTACAACTTTCCTTTTATGTCGAACGAATCGCGAGATCCTGTTTTGCGGTCTCTCACTTGTGTGGGTTCTTTGCCTGCGTCGGGGTTAATCTGTGGACCACCGCGCGATCTTGATCCGGTCGGATCTATACGGTATGGCAGGTATTATTTCACGAAGGAAATAACAGCCGAGGGGATTATTTCACCAAGGAAATAATAGCCCTTAGTAATCGAAATCGACCAAGCGAAATCGAGACTCTTCTCGGGATCAAAGGCCAAGCTTTGATCCGGAGGAAAACCGTGTAGATCTCAGATCTGATCTCTCTCGAACTCCTTCCTTATTTGGCGTGGATGATCGCCAAGAACCAGATCTGAGAGTCCGAGTCTTCTAAGTTGAAAATCCGAGGGTGAGTTCTCAATCCAGCAGGGTTTCGGCTCCAAAATCCCAACCTCTCAAAAATGAGCCATTCATCCTCTATTTATAAGCACTGAAAGTGGATCTGGGCCTAGATCTGGGCCCAGATCTGCCCGCTGGACTCTGATTTGGCAGTCCGGATCCTGATTTGGCAGTAAACCCGCTTCGGTGTTCGAGTTCGAATCCGTTCTACGGTTGGATGACTCGTTGACTCACCGAATCGTTAGCTTGATTCCGCACGCAAGTGGATGTATTCCGTTGTTTGCGTGCGGTTCGTTAGCCTCGTCGCCTCGTTAATCCGCTTCGTTGCATATCACTTGGCTTCGGTGTTGTGGACTAACGATCGTGTTTAGATACGTCACCCGATGGTTCATTGGTTTGTCGAATCACCGTGCCGAGCTGTGCTAAGGGACCCATAGGCGAGCTGTGCTAAGGGACCCATAGGCAGTTTTATACGCCTACAACCTGCAACGCTCGAACCTAAAGATTAGCGATTTCCGATCATCGATTATATCTTATATGGCTTATTGCCTGAAGACATCAAGGAAAGAGAATCTATTCGTAGACAAGCACCTAGATTCTACTATGATTCTCAATCCTAGACTCTGTATCGAAAATCGTACGATGGGCTTTTGCTTCACTGTTTGTCAAATAAAGAAGCAAAAGAAGCTCTTAAAGAAGCTCATGATGGCATCTGTGGAGCTCATTAGCCTGGTCCTAAGTTGTGGGACCGACTACGCAGATTGGGTTATTACTGACCTAGCATGGTATAAGATGTTGTCGCCTATGCTAAACGATGATATGCCTGCCAGATACATGCTAATTATATGCATCGACCGCCCGAGCATCTTCATCCGTCAACCACTTCATTGCCTTTTGAAACGTGGGGAATGGACATTATTGGCCCAGTGACACCACCCTCTTCTAAAGGACATCGCTTCATCTTAGCGATAACTGATTACTTTTCTAAATGGGCAGAAGCAATCCCGTTGAGAGAAGTCAAGATGAGTGATGTTGTTAAATTTTTAAAACATCATATTGCATACAGGTATGGAGTTCCGAGGCATATCATTTATGACAGTGGGCCCCAATTCGTTAGCCAAGCCTTCACCCGATTCTGTGATAAATTCAGGATCAAAAATTTGGTTTTGACGACTTATAATCTTGCTGCTAATGGGCAAGCAGAAGCATTTAATAAAACCATCGTCAGAATTCTCACTAAGGTAGTGTCGATGAATAAAAGGGATTGGAATGAGAAATTAGGTCAAAGTTTGTGGGCTTATCGCACAACGGTTCGTATGCCGACAGGAGCGACACCATATTCCTTGGTATACGGATGTGAAGTCGTATTGCCATTGGAGATCCAAATTCCATCTTTGCGAATAGCACTCGCAATTGGTATGACAACGAAGGAAAGTCATCACCGACGTCTTGAAGAATTAGAAGCTCTTGATGAAAAGCGACTATTGGCTCAGTAACACATTGAGCTTTATCAAGCTCGGATATCCAGAGCGTTCGATAAGAAGGTTAGATACCGCATGTTCAAAGAAGGCGACTTGGTTCTTACAATTCGGCGTCCAATGATTTTTAACTCTAAGAAGAAAGGGAAGTTTGAGCCAAAATGGGAAGGGCCATTTGTAGTAGAAATTGTCTACTCAAATGGAGCCTATCGTCTTATCACCTAAGATGGCGATAAACTTATGATGCCTATCAATGGTTAATTTTTGAAGAAATATTACCCGTAGACTTCACCGTCAGATGTACCTTACCGTAGGAGAAGAAGCAAATAAAGGTAATGATTTTTTTATTTCATCTCCTCCAAATTTCACCCACTAATCCTCTTCAATAGGATAGTGGGACTATTATTATGTCAATTCTACCTCTGATGGCTGATGGTTTTCCAATAGTAGTAACCTACTATGTGATGTGTTGCTTCATGATGTGATTTTCCTAACGTCGTTATTTTTCCAAATGACGTTCGTTTTCTTAACTTAGGCCTACCAAGTGATGTGCCTTCGTTTCCATCATCATCATCATCATACTTCTAAAGTCACTGAACGATGTGATCTTCCTAACGTCGTCATTTCCCCAAATGATGTTTGTTTTCTAACATAGGCCTACCAAGTGATGTGCCTTTGTTCTCATCATCATCATCATCATACTTCTATAGTCACTGAACGATGTAAATTTTCTAACGTCGTCATTTTCCCAAATGACGTTTATTTTCCAACTTAGGCCTACCAAGTGATGTGCCTTCGTTTCCATCATTATCGTCATACTGCTTAGTCACTGAATGATGTCATTTTCCTAACGTCGTCATTTTCCCAAATGACGTTCGTTTTCTTAACTTAGGCCTACGAAGTGATGTGCCTTCATTTCCATCATCATCGTCATACTACTTAGTCACTGAACGATGTTATTTTCCAAACGTCGTCATTTTCCCAAATGACGTTCGTGTTCCAACTTAGGCCTACCAAGTGATGTACCTTTGTTTCCATCATCATCATGATACTACTTAGTCACTGAACGATGTTATTTTCCAAACGTCGTCATTTTCCCAAATGACGTTCGTTTTCCAACTTAGGCCTACCAAGTAATGTGCCTTTGTCGTTGTTATTCTAAGTCATTGAATGACTTGACCATTCCTACATCGTCATTTTTTAAATAACATTTGTTTTCCCGATAAGTTCATACTTCGCTATATTTTGAGCTTCGTTCTTAATAATTGGTTATATTTTGAACCTCTTTATCATACGTTTGATCTGAAATCTAAAAGAGACTAAAGATAGAAGAGAAATCTTAGCATTGAAGTCTAAGGGAAACTCTTTGATAACTCATCATACTGAGGGGAAAAGTATGGCTAGTCCAACTCAAACGGCAGTTGTTAAAGATAACTCAAGTCCGTTGATAGCTGGGGGTTTACTAAAAATCCTAAATTAGAATGCTTCAGTTACGCAAAAGAACAATATGTGGATAAAATATAAATTTTATTCATATATAGTTAAAAGTATAGAAACTCGAAGTACATAGATCAAACTTAGAAGACTTGAACTACAATACGAGGTTTAGTTACAAGTCCTTTTAACTACAATACGAGATTCGGTTACAAGTTCTTTTGACGACACTCGGACTACAATATGAAGTTCAAGATTGCACTATGAGCCTCGTCTGCAACATACTCGTTGTCTTGTTGTTGAAGTTTCATCTTCTGTTCCTGGGCATGAAGTCTTCCCCATACCCAACTTTTAGCTTTGGCGCTTGTAGCACACGTTTACCTACTTGGGTAAACTGACTACTAATAGAAACACCACAAGCTCAGAGCATAGGATCAGCACTTCTCCCATCTCCGCAAAACATGAAGACAACTCTAACATTGTTGCTGACTCCTCCGAAAAGAGGCACTTCACTGAGTCTGTGAAGCTGCCGCATAGACCGAAGTCCAGCAAAGGGACTGCATGCTTGGGGGAGCATGACATGTCAAAACAGCAAGCATATTTGAATTTAAGATATCTCTTCGAGATTACATTCAAAAGTCTAACAAGTTGTCAAAATATATCTTGATTTCAACTCTGGAACACTGAGGAATCCTCAAATGAGCGAGCTACTATGAAGACCAAGAGATCAGGGATTGGGTCAGAAGAGTTACCTGAAGCGACAGAGTCATCAACTTTGCCTACCTCATCGGTGACGATTATCGGAGCTTGGAGTCTAATAGGAAGCAAAGGTGGAAGTCTTAAAATGGTTTTTTTCCTCTGAATCATTTTAGAAACAAGACACAGAAGAGGAAGATAAATCCTCTCAAAAAGCGACTGCCTATTTATAGGCAAAGGAACCAACCAAGTGGCTGGGATTCGTTACACGAATCCCTAAGCACCGAATCGCCAAAGGGTGCTGAGAACGAAACGGCGCAATCAATTGCATTCGTAATTAATGCCAAAGAAAATGTTGCTCGAAGTGACGCATTAAGTGCTCAAGACTTAACCCTGACGAGATGAAACAATGGATTCTTGTGGATTAACAATCTTGGAACTGTTAAAAGTTGCCACGTCGTTCAACAAGATTTATTCTCGTTCCTAAGTCAAAAAATAACGAGGGTCACTGTTTTAAACTGGACTTAAATATTGAAACTCAATCGAAAGTAGATTCGAACCTCGTCTTCGACAAAGGGCATCCCTCTATTCGAACTCAAGTGTTAAAACTTGATGGAAATTGGATCCGAACCTCATCTTCGACGAAGGTCGTTCCTTTAATTATACTTAAATATTGGATCCGAACCTCGTCTTAGACGAAGGTCGTTCCTCTAATTGAACTCAAGTATTGAGACTTGATGAAAATTGGATTTGAACCTCATCTTCGACGAAGGTCGTTCCTTGGATTTTACTCAAATATTGAAACTCGATTGAGATCGGATTTGAACCTCGTCTTCCACGAAGGTCATTCCGCTAATTGGGTTCAAATGCCGAGGTTTAATTGAACAAGACCAGAACCTCGTTATGTCAAATACGAAGAGTAACAAGGTTTGTACTTCAAGTCTTAAAATCACAAAGCAACGAAGTTCATGAACTTTAGCATTAGATTATGCATTGAAGTGCAAAATAGAGTTAGTGAACAAAGACATCCTAAATTCTACTTATAAAAAATGTGAGGAAGGAGGCTACAAAAGTCTGATAAAGAAAATGGAGATAAATGGATCGAGTGATCTGACGAATCTCCTCAGCAAGCTTAGCTATGGATTCCTGGTTTTCTGCCTCAACGTCAGTCAAAGCATGTCTACACAGCTCCTCATCGGAATAGACGCTCATGTCATTTATAACTTTTTCTAACTGATCCATTCGATCAATTTCAGCTTGAAGCAAGGGCTGATGCTGCATTTGTTTTGAAGCTTATGTCTGCCTCATGTTTGTCATGCCCGCCAACTCTGCTTCAGCCTCCACCAGTTGGGCCTGAAGAGCCTTGAGTTGAGCTTGAAGATGGTCGACCCGACGTTGCTTTTGAAGTTCGGCGTTTGCAACCTTTCTACCCTCATGGGACAAATTCTCTTCAATCTCTTTAAACTCCTTAATTCATTGCTTGGTCTCAAGCAATTGACGATCAAGTTCAAATAAGGAGTTGTCCCTTTGCCGCATAGTTTGCATGACCCGTTCCTCAGCTAAAGGGTAAAGAGATCGAGACCGACGATCTTGGCATCGATTGAAAAGATCTTCAACCTTGGTCAGGTGCAACCAATACGGCAATACTGCAATACTGCAAGGTCGGAGGTCAAATTCTTCATCAAGTCCAAGAAAGGCACCAATACCTCTTTAACCTCTGCAAAATTCCCTCCATGGTCTAAAACCTGAGCGGAAGATTCTCTCAGAATGCTGAGAAAGTTCTCCGATATTTTTGATACGACGAAATTTCTCACCGAAAGTGGAGGAGAAGTATGTGTGCTACTAGAGGACACTGTTGCATGAGTAGCGGCAGAAGAAACTCTAGCTGCTGTGAAAACTGGCGGCGTATGGCACACGGCGAGAGCGTCAATAGTTGTAGCAACCATTGCAGTAGTGGTAGGAACAACAGCGACTGTGGTACATGGTACGACGTGAGTCTCAGTCATCGCAATGGAACTCATAGACATAACAGCAGTATCCATAGTTGCTGTAGCTTCAGATATGGTGGTTGGTGCAGATTCATTACCCTCGGGTTCTTCAAGAGCAACAGCCGAATTATCAGCTGCGCCTAATTCTATAGCCAGACTTGAAGGCATCCTACTTTTAGTAGGATCATCAGAAGCTGGTCTCGCCTCAATACCTATATCGGTAAAGGCAGTGGAATCTATGGAAACAACTAAGCACGGCGAACAAAGTCGTTAATATCTTAGAAATCCAGAAAGGTAAATGACTATACGAACAAAGTCGTTAATATCTTAGAAATCCAGAAAGGTAAATGACTATACGCCTATCTTACCAGGATCAATAGGAGTGTCTTCGGTGTGAGTACTCGGTGCCGACGCAATCCAGAGTGGAGTCGAGCTAGAGGAATCTCATCCTCAAGCTCCGAATCCATCTGAACACTGAGTGACTCTATCAAAGGAGTCATGGGCGGAGAAATATTACGCCTTGGTTTTTTGGCGACGCGTTTAGACTTGCGCATTCGCCCAATTTTCTTAGACTTTTCCCCCACTTGTCTCGGGGCCTCTTCTTCTGCAGTTTGTTCTGAATAAGAAGTATCAGAGGGAAACAAGTCAAAGCTAAGACAAGTTAAAGTTGACATACTAGTGATCCCTTTGTCGGGATGTGGTTTCTCAAGAACCGGGGATTGTCGATGAGAGCCTTCAGCAGTAGATCCATGTGGAGGAGGCCCATAGGGGGCGAAATCCTCAAATCCACCAAGATTTGCTCCGTCTCTAAGAGCATCTCCTATATCGGAAGCAGTCGACATGTGGCTCCCATATTCATCAACGTGAGGAGACCTACGAGATATGTTCTCATTCAGAGCTGTGTCTATCTCCTCCTGAGTTTCATGAGGGCTAGGAGGATTGGTTTCCTCTACCTCGGCACTCTCTTCAGCATATAAGAACTCTTTGAGTCCTGGTATGTGGCTTCGCATAGAAGCATTTCCAGATCTGTATCGACGCCGGATGTATCGCAATCCTGAAGAATTGACATTGAAATTGGGAATCGCTGCGTTTGCTATACAGTGCCACTTGTAATAAGCAAGTGTGGTCCAAAGCTGTGGATTTTATGGTGGAAGCAAGAAACGAGCACCTATGCCGCCGGCAATAGTCCAATACCAAGCTCTAGCCCCCCAATAATCAAGCTACAACCCTCAGATATCAGTTGAGTATTGGGATTACCAACATACAACTGAGTATACCCGAATTGGCGAGCGAAGCAATAAGGTAAGTAAGGCTCTAACACGCACACTGGGCCGAAACGATAAATATGATACCCAGGGCGAATGGTCATAAGCCACATGAAGCAGCCAAGTGATAGAGAAGAATAGCCCCGGCCATTGGATGCATCCACAAGGGCCTGTCCGTAACTGGTTCCGGGGAAATGAGGAAAGCATCGATTAAATTCCCATCTCTTGTGGTCATGGAGAATGCGCCTTACCAAGGCCAAGTAATGGTGCTCCCAGTCTAAATTCTCCAACCTTTGAATGAAGGGGATGATTTCACCCTCTGTACGAGCGGAAGACATGCCCATAAGGGTTTGACAATGCAGAACAACCCATGCCATGAAATAAGTGTATGGCAAGCCAACCTTTGGATTCTCATTGCCACGACAGAATTGGTAATATAAACTCCGCAATCCATAGTGGATGAGAGCAATCATGGCAGGAAGAAGGGCATAAGAACGGCCGTGTGCTAAACATACGGCTGGGAACACCACTTCCATTGGCAGCAAGTCAAAACTTCCAGAAATGACAACGACTTGATGAAGCCATAGCATGAGATACCCTGCCAGCAAAGCCTTGGAAGAGATAGGCTCCCCACCTTGAAAGAAATAACTCTAAAAGGTGGTACCAATTAGGTAACCTTGTTCATCTGATTCTGATATGCGATGTACGGGTGGATAAGTGAGTACTCGTCGCGAAAATTCACTCGAGTCACAAGGACCCAAGGGACCACGGGATCATTTTTATGCTCCAAATTCTTGAAGAGATATTGGGCCCAGATGTTATGGCTGAGAAGTTTCTCACCCCTCTTATTGAGCCATTCTTCCACATTCATACAAATATGGTAATGACACATTACTTTCCAAAAGGTCTCTACCACTTGGGGTTGTTCCTTCTCTAGAGCAACTAATTCCCGTTGACCTGAGATATACTCCTAATATGGATAATTCCCGTTCGGCAGCCCGGAGACTTCTTTCATCTTGTGAAGAGCAATCCCTATCTCTCCATCAGGAGTAAAGAAAGTTCGGGTTGTAGAATTATACAACTCCAAAATACCAAAGAACTGGTGGGAATTATTGATCAACCCGAATTGTGATACAACTCCAAAATACCAAAGAACTGGTGGGAATTATTGATCAACCCGAATTGTGTCGCCCTGATGGGCGCATAAAGACCAAACTTTTGTGAACTGGTGGGAATTATTGATCAACCCGAATTGTGTCGCCCTGATGGGCGCATAAAGACCAAACTTTTGTAGGTCCTCTTGGTTTTCCTGCAAAATGTATTCGGTGATACGAGGTCACCATTGTGTAGGACTCCAATGAGACCAGCCTGGAGTTCTAAAGTCCTTGGCAGGGAATTGACCGTTTCTCCTAAAGAACGCACGACCAAAAGTGTTAGCCTCCTCAGCAGTCTCACCAATAGGGAGTTCTTTTTGAAAAAGCCCAGGGTGCAATCCGGTGATGTAACGTCCACTACTATCTATCTTTGCTCCACTCCGAGAAAAGTGGCCACATATGACCCCATCTTGTACTGGGGTTATATCTCAGTCCATTCTTCTGGGAGACGAGACAATCTTCAAAGCAGTAAGAGAGACGTCACGCTCCATCCGAGGCAGGAACAAATTTTGCCCATTTATAGTTCTAAGCCATTCGTAAGTCCCGATATCCAACAAGTCAGGATCCTCTGAAGAGTCTCCAAATAAGAGAACAGGCTTCACAATAGGTTCACGATTAATAGACTTCAATGGAGCATCAGTGATCATACGCTTAAACGTGGAAACTGAAGGTTCAGAGAGGAGATCAACTTCTTCTAGCCCTCATTCTCCGAACAAAGGAATACTCTCAATGGCAGAGTAACGAGGATGAATTATAGTCGCTTGAGTACCATCCGCTCCGAGATCACCACGTTGGGGAAGTGGAGTAGAAGGATATATGACTGCATAAAAAGACAAACAAGATTAGTCTCGAACAGCAGTCACGGCCAAATAACACGAAGGTCATTCTGGCAACGAACGTCGAAAGTCGTTCGAATGATGAACCTCATGTTACAACAAAATGTTAAACTTCGTTGACCGAGCAAGCCCATTCAATCTCGACAGCGATAAGGAGGTTCGTCAGTTCAGCGAGGTTCGTTGGAGAACACGAAGTTTATCATTTGAAGACAAAATTCGCCAATCCAACAAACATAGTTGATGAAAAGACGAAGCTCATCATATAAATGAATTTCATTTAACAATTCTAGAGGATGACCCTCGTCAGTATAGCTAATGATGTTGGACATGTGAAGTTCAAGTTGCGGATAAGGCTCATTGAAAGACAAAACAAGTCATAGAGATGAGAATCATCGATGACGAGCCTCATCTAGCCAAAAAGACGCCATCTTTATGATGAGTCTGGAAGAAACTGTTCATCTTCCTCAAGAAACCCAAGTCTAAAATAGACAGGGTTGACATCCCTTAGAACACAAATCATACGTTTAAGATCTATTACCTGAGAAAGTGGGTAGAGCGGCAGATTCGTGTGAAGAGCCAGCAACCTTCTTGCCCTTGCTCTTGCTTCGGTCTACAGCGGTCTTAGGGGCCATTGATTCCGCTTGAAGGGCTCGCGAAGAAAGAAAGATTAAAATTTTGAAAGAGAAGGAGTTCAGATAATCCAAGCGACGAAGAGAAGAAAAAACTCCTCATATGATGATGCCATATATATAGGGGCAGGAAAAAGTCAAATCAAGGGTTGTGATCTTCGGTTGAGGTCGTTTGATGAAATCTCTCCCCAACAAGATCTGTGGATGGGATTCACAGAGATTTCTAGGCACCAGCTGACAACCATTCAAGTCTGGGAAAGGCGCATAGCAGCATTGCTGACGAAGCCGCAAGGTGTCATCTGTCAGATGACTGTTATTTTGACAAGGCTCGTACAAAGGAACGAACTCCAGAATGAACCGTGAGGCAATGTCCACGTTGAATTTCGTAGCAAACATGAAGCTCATAACGAAACTAGGTTTGTGAGACAAATTCCACAAGTTCGAAATGCCTGTTCAAAGTGTTTCAGACTACATACAACCCGATTCAAGTCTGAAAACTTTGAAGGGAGTTTTGTAGGCATTCAAAAATGCCAAAACTCAAAATGTGAAAAGGAGGGTCAAGAGAACGAACCCCTTCCTAATCGAAGACGAGGTTCGTTGATTAGTGAAGATCAACCTTGAGAACGAGAGTCGCCACGCAGCAGATCTCAACATCAAAAGACAAAGTTCATGAAACTGATCCACGGGATTCAGAGCTCGTCATTGGATACGAGGTTCGAAGTTCACTAATGGATACGAGGCTCGGAGCTCATCATTGGATACCAGGTTCGAGGTTCATTGGTGAATACAGGGTTCGAAGCTCATCATTGGACACGAGGTTCAAAACTTATTACTAGACATGAAACTCATTAGTGAAGATGAGGTTCGTTAAAAGGGAACTTACAAGACTTACTACGTAGTTGGACTCAGCCGTCGAAGATGAAGTTCGTTAGTGAAAGCGAGATTAGTCGGACGAAGTCAGTGAAGATAAAATTCGTCAAGAGAAACTGGTCCACTGTAAGGTTTTCTTGGTAAGACGAACTTCAAGGCTCGTCTTACTTGACGAACTCTGTTTCAATTGAGGTCGAGGTTCATCATCCACGTGGGATTCACCTGTAACGACTCCGAAGACTTAGTCAGCCATGTGGGCTGATCTTCAGGAGCATGTTACAGCGTGCGCTGATTTGGGGGAGGCAGTTATGCCCCTCTACCCGTGATTGTAGCACGTCAGTTACGTACTTAAACCCTATAAATAGCCATGGATGGCTACAAAGAAGAGGATTGGTTAATTAAGACTTTTAATCATCAGAAATTAGAGCTTTTGCATGTAAATCCGGAGTTCGAATTTCGATTCTAACCGGTTAACGAAGGTCAAAAGCTCTTGTGATCTTGGTCTGATCGTCAACGGGAGGCAAGATCGACTTAAGCATCGGGGAAAGCATCCTTTCGCCACCTAGAACCCACCTTAATCAAAAGAGAAGCTGAATTAATCTTCTCTTCCTCTGTAATCGAGAGAGAGTGTGAGTGATCGTAAGGGTTTCATACCAAGTGATCGAACCTATTTCTTAAAACAAGAGAATCAATCCCAACATCAATTTTTCGACCCTTACTCCAACTTCAACTGAATCGATGGCGGTTAGTTTCCATGTAAGTGTAGAATCTTCATACCATTCTCGCTCATGTGTCCCAACCTGTTGTGCCACAGATCTGCACTCTCCTTACCAGCTACAATTGCAAGGGTGTCACTCTCATGTGAAGTTAGGTAGAGTGTTCCGGTTTTGTTTCCTTAGGCAACCACCATAGTACCGTTGGAGATTTTCCACGAATCCCCAGTGAATGTTGAAACATAGCCTTTTGCTCCAAGTTGGCTAACCGAAACAAGATTCCTCTTTAGTTTTGGTACATGTCTGACGTTCTTCAGATTTCACTTAGAGCCCTTGATCTGAATCTGTACGTCGTCTCTTCCAACAATACTACAAGACTCGTTGTCCCCAAGTACACTTTCCCAAAGTCCCTTGCTACATTGTTCTGAAGAAGCTTCCTATTAGCAGTGATGTGGAATGAGGCTCCTAAGTCAATAACCCAAGAATCTGAATCACTGTCCATAGCAAGGATCAAGGCATCTTGCATGATATGAGCCTCCTGCTCATTCGTATCCTTCTTTTGTACTTTACGGACTGAAGACATATGGCCTTCCTGACCGTAATTCCAACACTTACCTTTGATAGGACTAACCTTCAAGTTCGACCTCTTCTTCTTTGACTTTGACCGATTCTTGTTCTCGTTTCCCTTCTTCTAGCTTTGGCCTCTCTGCTCGAGATTTAGTGCTGAACCTGAATCTTCTGATTCATACAATTTCCTTCTAACCTCCTCGGATAGAATCATGCTAACAATCTCGCTCAGTTTCAACTTCTCCTTCCCAACTGAGTTGCTAATTACGGTCACATAACCTGCCCAACTATCCGATAACTGTAATAGAATCAATAGGGCCTGCACTTTATCATCAAACGTGATATCCACGAAGATAAGTTGATCAACAATCATGTTGAACTCGCTGAGGTGCATCGTGAAGGAGCATCCTTCTACCATCTTGAGGTTAAAGAGCGTTTTGACGAGATGCACATTGTTTCCGGCTAACGGTTGCTCATACATCTTCGTGAGTGCTTCCATAAGCCCCACCGTCGTCTTCTCCTTCAATATATTATGAGTGACTGATTTGGCGAGCGACAAGCAGATCTGTCCTAGAGCCTTTCGATTCAGTATTTCCTGGTTTTCGTCCGATTCATCTTTCTTCTTTCCCTTAGCCTTGCCCATCAATAGAGGATAAAGGTCCTTTTGGTACAGATAGTCCTTCATTTACGACATCCAATAGGTGAAGTCTAACCCGTCAAACTTCTCGATCTTTGATTTTCTTTCCTCTATCATGCCTCTCGCACAAATCTTTTGAACGAAGCTCTGATACCAGTTGTTGGGGATTCAAAACAATCAATCGGACCTGTGCCCTTCCGGATCTTGTGCTAAGAGTTTAGCAATTAGGAAAATCACCGTAAATAAAAGAAAAATTACGGGAAAGATAAACAAGAAAGAACACACCAGATTCAATGAGGTTCGACAATGTGCCTACGTCCTCAGGAGACACACCACACAATTCTTTTGATTAATTAGAACAAGATTACAATGCCAACAAATAGGTTTTTATCTCTGTGAGATCTCTCTGAAATAGCCGTCAAAAACCTCTTTTTTTGTGTACTACAAACCCTAAAAACGTTTAGGTATATATAGGATCCCAGCCCAAAACTGTTTCCAAAATGAATTAGGAAACTAGAAAAAACTAACTTCGGTAGACCAGACCATGCTAGTCGATCGACCGGCTAGAGCGACAACTTCCTACAGAGTTGTCATGCATGTTTTCGGTCGACTGGCATAGCTCCCGCGATCGACCGACCAGAGAGCAGTTTTTTGGCTGTTTTCCTACAGGTGTCGTGGTCGACCGGACCAGGTCCGTCGGTCGACCGACTCATGTTTTTTCCTATTTTCTTCATTTGTTTGATCTCAGGTTTGGGTCTCACCACCCGAGACCAACAATTTTATCATATGCCATGTTTTAAAAGTGGGCATCTAGCACTGCCTAGTGCTTTCTTTAATATTGGCATGTATTGTCAATTATTGTAAACTCAAAAAAAAAAAAAAAGGAAAACCGCCTAGACCCTGCCTAGGCTTCTGCATAGCGTCTAGGCTCTAGGCGCCCTGGTCTGGCACCTTGGCTGCCTAGTGCTTTCTATAACCTTTATCATAGTGATCATCAACAGTAAGAGATGATAAATCTAGAAATAAGAAAATTAATATTACTTCCATAATGCTTCATATAAAAAGTGATACTGAAATCATGGCAAGATGGCAATTAACAAGTTGGGTAATTCATAGTATAATCAACTCAGATATAATGTGAAAAGTTC
This sequence comes from Asparagus officinalis, assembly GCF_001876935.1. Lineage (NCBI taxonomy): Eukaryota > Viridiplantae > Streptophyta > Magnoliopsida > Asparagales > Asparagaceae > Asparagus > Asparagus officinalis. Next base: position 34,426,444 of record NC_033798.1, on the reverse strand, counting down.
ATGTTGAATTTTCAGGTGAAGCCTGGAGGGATGAACCATAACTTAATCCAAAATGCTGCATCTACTGAAAACAAAGAAGTTAACTGCATTCTTCAGACAGGAAAGCTGACAGATAGTTTGAACAAATGTAAGCCAGAGAAAATTCACTTCTGATTTTTAGTTTGTCAAACAGGTGCATTCTCTGATGTGCATCTTTTGAATGATCATTGAAGTGACACATAGAAGGAAGGTTTTGTTCAATTCCTGGCAATTTATAGAGCAAAGAGCCACAATATTGCTCTCTACTAACTTGAATACGCAACTGCTTCCTTGTAGATTAGAGAGGGAGGGTGGGAGAACATCAAGAGAAGATTTTGGAGGCAGGTGCCATTTCCAGAGCTGAAGACATGTATCCAAGGAAATCTGAGTTAGGCTATGCTACACAGGATCATTCATTATAACGAAAGTTTACACCAAAAGTTAGCACCCGGGCCTCATCCGTTTTAGCTGCAGATGAAATTATTAGGCATATTCAAAACGAAGTCCAATAGAGTATGTTATACAGTATAGTTGATGAGACTGGACAAAAAAATTGTCCAAAGCAGAATGTTGAACAGACGCTTTTGAATTAATAGAATGAAAACATTACTACAAAAGATGAGAATGTGGTGTAGAATGATGGTCGAATATCTCTAACTGGTCATTTTCATTATTTAGAAGCAACCCTTTATCATGATGTGAGAACGAGAAGGATGCAGTTCGAAGAACCAATGAAGATTGGTTAAACTTGAAAAGTGCTTATGCAATATTAAGAGAGAATAACAAACCTGTTACATCAAATGTAAAATTTCCACACGATACTTATAAGTCTAGCAATGCTTTATGGATCATAATGTTGCGTAATTAAGAAAAATATTCTAGAAATGAGTATGGCGTAAGTGAGAACACTGATATGATATGTCAGAAGAAATAAGAGAAATAAGAAATGAGTGAATACTTGAAGTAACATGTTATTCTCACTAGAAAAATTCTTTACGGACCCAAAATATGGGACCAATAGGGGGGACAAGTGAGATGTCCCCCTCCTATTGGATAATGAGTTGGCCATCATTAATGATGACAAACTCATTATCCAATAGGAGGAGGGCACCTCACTTGTCCTCTTTATTGGTCCCATATTTTGGGTCCCTGTAGCAAAGCTCAACGAGATTGTAATCAATAAATAATGAAGATTAGAGGAAAGCTTAAAAAGACATGGTGGAGGCAATTAAAAAAGTGTTTGTGAAGTTGAGGGTGGTGGGAAATTACCTAGGGCTACGCTAAACCCCTAAAATAGCAAAAAACACAATAGAAAAAAGTATACCAAGATTTAACGAAGTTCAGCAAACTTGCCTACGTCCTCGGAGCCACACAATTAATTTCTTATTAATCAATAAGAAATTATAATACAAGAGCAGATCTCAAACTTAAGATCTCTCAATAAAAACGGGGGCTAGGGCTCAGGGTTTCCCTTTTATAGGTGTAGGCATCAAAAATTACCTATAAGTTACCGCGCACAGTTCAAAATGAAGAGAAGATGACGAATGCCATTATCTGAGTCAAACAGGTTTATCCGTACTATAAAAGAGTGTACGAGTCAACGCAACGACGAAATACACAAAACGGCGGAACAAGACCAAACCAGAGAAGCCCCTGGTAGCCGAGTCGTGTCAAAACGACTCGGCCAAGCCAAGTGGCTCACACAACGCCGAGCCACCATAGGGTGACTCGCGCCCAGAAACGCCCAAAATACATTTTCAACGATATTCTCAGGATTCTTTCGTTCCAGAACCTCCCCAACTACTTTGATATCATCCATAAACGTGGTTAAGTGGTTATTAACCGAAAATATGGCCAAATCACTTGTTCTTATCCTAAAATGCCACACCCGAAGCCTATAAATACAAGCCTAGGGCCCTATACATGGAGGATCTGAAATTTAAGCAAGATGTTGTCCCCGTGAAGAGTGAACCATGAATTTCAGAGGAGGGCTAGCAAATCTTAGCAAACTCCAGCATAAAGAGGGAGCTATTCGAAGGATCTGAGGCCCGTTTTATCATTCCTTGAGATCAGACTTTGTTTTGATCTCGAGAAGTGTTGTAATCTCACTTAGTTGAGATTATCACTTCTGCAATTGTTTCATTTGTGAAGCAAGAGCATTAAATTTTCATTCTGTCTACCGGATCTGATCCGCGATGGTCCACAGACTAATTTGTCCCCGGCATAGGTAAAGATCCCACACAAGCAGCGGGTAATAAACGTTCTCTGTGTGTGTTTGAAGAGAGTTGTAATTCTTATTTTATTTGTGTAAGCAAGTATTCTTATAAAAATATTAACTCTTTTGAATTCATTGTAATCGATAAGCATGTAATGAGTTTAACAAATAAACCAACTTTTGATGCAAACACGCTGGCGATCACAGTGGGAGCCAACAACCTCTCTGCTGAGGCTGTAGTGTCACAACCAAGGATCCTAATCCTGGTTGATACAGATGTCGAGTACGAGTTCGACTAGCAGAAATACGAGGAATACATGTCGTCTTCCTCCAGATCCTCCTCCCCTCGTAAGTGCAGGTAAATCTCTTCCTCCAGGAAGGTCCGCTGGTCTTTAGATCTAACGACCCAAGACGATGATCATCATCCCATTGCAGCTACAGTTGCGCCTCGCAATGACCCTCCGGTGTCCAATGGAGTCGTATCTGTAGATTTGAACTCCTCCTCAATCAAGGAGTTGAGTGCTGAAGGCATGTCGATTTTGTCAAAGAGGGCTCATCAAAGGCAATGCCAACGCCTCACGCCTCAACTAGCCAAGTCCTTGGAGCCGGTTGACGGGATTTGTTATAAGGCGGATCTAGAATTTAGGAAAGGCCAAGCGCCTGAGCAGCGAGCAAATGGATCTTCCTCCAAACAATCAACCAATAAATGAGTCCGCGTCAAAAGAACACGTTTGACTCTTGAGTAGCATATTCAGAAGCGTCGTGCACTACTCGCGCATGCATGGGTTCTTGTGCAGGAAGCACAAAAGTTGCGTAAGGAAAAGGTGGCCAAAAAACCACAAAAACAACGCTAAGTATGGAGGCCGAAATCCAAAACACAACTGCTAACAAATGCCAAGCACGTCCGAAAACACCAGCCACCCCAGAGTGCATATATATAACTATATATATATATATAATATATATATATATATATATTATATATATATATATATATATATATACTATATATACTATATATAGTATATATATATATAAGATTTAATGGATATCCTTTCAGGAAGGGGATTTCGCTCCTGACTGCTATGGTGGCAGCAATCCTCAGCCATGGGAATAAAGTAGGAGAGAGAACTTGCCTTGGTGGGGATCTGTACCACATAAGAGTCTGTAATGAGCCGTGGATTTTGATATTAGTTAAAATAATTTTTTAGTATTTTTAAATATTTAATTATTATTTTTAAAAGAGTATTTTTATTTTTCTTGATTTTCTAGAATTTTCTATGATTTAAAGTTCAAGTTTTCTATTTATTTAAATGATTTTGATATTTATAAATTTATTTAGTGCAGTAAAAATTTATAAAATTTATCCGTTTTGTTATCGATACTGTTACGTATCATTTTGAATAATACATTGTATTATTTTTATTATTATGTATATTTTTGTATAATATGTTATATTATTATTACGTATTATTTTGTATAATATATTATATTATTTCTTTTGTTGCATATTATCGGTTGTATTAGTACAACTGGTATGTTTTATTGTATAGATAATTCTTTCATAATTAATTGATTTTAAATGTAAGTAATTATATTTTTTATTAATTATTCTTATTTAAATGTACAATTTATTGTATTATTACTACTGTTGCATATTATCGATTGTATTAGTGCAACTGGTATGTTTTAATATGTAGATAATTTTCATATAATTATATTTAATTTATTTTGTAATTAATATTATTTTTAATTATTTTTCAAAACCCTAACCTAAACCCATATATATATATATATATATATATATATATATATATATATATGGAGAAACTTGGTACCAAGTTTCTCCATTGAACTTGGTAGTGAGATGACCAAA